>NC_060277.1:98832874-99132874 GCF_021613505.1 Equus quagga | reverse complement strand
ACATCACTTGACAAAGCAGGAATTTAAACCTCTCCTTGATCAAGGGACTAGCAAGAAGGCTGTATGTTTCAATAAATACCTTACTGTTTAATTCTTAATTGTAGAAGTAGAAATAAAAGCATTTAGTTATCAGCTCATATGTATGTAATATACAACTGTTGAGTGTGTGCTTGTGTGTGTACTTCTGTGTACACACTCTTTTTCTCACTTTAGTTTTTCTTTGTGTTCCTTCTCTTTTTCCCTCTAAGAGTTTTGTTATGCTATTTTGTTAATGGATTCCTGGACCCATATCTCATTTTGCTAAATTTGGTTTTCATTTTCTTGGCCCTTGTGGCTTATAATCTTCTATAGTAAGTACTTGCTGTTAAGAAAATAATTTTTTCCATTTATTCTGTTAAATGTTAATGTTCTTAGATCAGCAACCTTCTGGGTACCTGGACATTATGTACGGCTGTCTTCTCTTTCTTTCTGAACTGTTACTATAGGCTTATCTTGAGGGTCAGTATAAAAGTAATCCCATAAAACATTTCATTGTGACCACTGAGCATACTATATGTTCTTTTATACACTTTAAATATTCTTTGTATTACAGAATGTCTTCTTTATAAGGACCTCAGGGAGAAAGATATGTAACCAAGAATAATTGTATTTTTTCCTAAGCTTTTAGTCTGTTTTTATTACTTGGATGCTATATATTTGTATTGTTCACTTGGTTTCTATTTTCCTGTTGACTTTTGGAAGTTTAGATCGAAGCTTGTAGGGCTTATTGTTACCTTTTTGTAGGCCTCATTCTTGGCTTCATTTTGTTATCCCTGTTCTTGTTTTATTTTCATGTTTTTATTTTTGGTTTAATTTATGCTAACCTATGTTTTATTTATCTGATAGCCTTCTGGAGTCTGTTTCAGATCAAGGTTGGGTTAAAATAAACCAGATGTTCAGTTCTGAAGAAGTTATTTGAATTTTGGGTTGTCTTGATTGCAGTGACTTCCCTTTCCTTCTGGGGAATTTTACCCTCTTGGAGTTGTTAATGAAGACTTTAGGGTGTAATGAATTAATTACTAGTCTGTTTGTAGATTTTGATTTTTAGGTAGTCTGGAATGCTTTGTGTTGTAGCTCCTACTTGAGTTTATTAAATATACACAGATGATGTTGCCAAAGGTGGCAGTCAACTAGATTTGTCCTTATTTTCCTATTCCTTATCCTCTTACAGGTTGATGGAGTGCGAGGAATGTTAGAGGTCTCTCTCTTAAAGCAACCTAAGATCTAACCCTTCTCTGCTATAAACTAGCTGTAGGGCTAATTATGTAACCACTTTTCTAATAAAAATGAGGGAATTGAACTAGATGATCTCTAGGGCTCAAACTACTTTGAATTGTGACTACTCTATCGATTGGCACCTGAGCTAACGTCTGTTGCCAGTCTTTTTTTTCCTCCTCTTCTCCCCAAAGTGCCCCAGTGCATTGTTGTATATTCTAGTTGTAGGTCCTTCTGGTTGTGCTATGTGGGATGCCGCCTCAGCATGGCTTGATGAGCGGTGCCAGGTCCACACCCAGGATCTGAAATGGTGAAACCCTGGGCTGCCAAAGCAGAGTGCGCAAACTTAACTACTTGGCCATGGGGCTGGCCCCTACTCTATCTTTAAATAACATCTATGGAGCTGTTCTCAGCACCATTGTTTTGCATTTGGGGAAGCTGAGGCAAAAAGTCCTTATAAATCACTGGTGTAATTTGAAACGAAACAGTTTTTTTGTGACTTAGAGCTTTGATTCTTTTAGTGCCTTAGGTTTTTATTTTTCTTTCTCATACTCTTTTAAAGTGATTATTGTATTTCTTAGTGTATGGGATACACATATGGGAATAGTTCCCATTGTGTTCTTATAGAAGTTACTTCGGAGCTGAGTAGACTTTTATTTGCTGAACACTTTGATTTAATGCCCCTTATTTATCTGCTAGCCTGCATATAACATCAAGTGGCAGAAATAGGAACTTCTGTATTTTCTCCCTCTTCCCTCCCCTTTTCTTTTTTCTGAGAAGATACGTAAGTAATGAGAATTATTCTTGGTGCTTCTTATGTGATTCTGAAGGAGGGAAGTGAAGCAAGAGGAATTTGGGAGTTACCCATTTGCAGATCTAGTTGCTGCAAATGTTTTCTGTTGTCTTGTGACTGGTGTTTTCATTCTTTGAAGTTGAGTGAAAGTACTCTTTTATGATAATGTTAAAGTGATCATACAGTAAGTACTCATTGAATGAGCAAGTGTGTAAGACACAGTAAATGCTACAGGTGAATTAATTGATTCTCTATTCTCAAGAAGTTTATAGTTTTTATATGGAGTGGAGACATGGTAAGACAAAGGTGAATACTTAGAAGAGTGCCTGGTCCATAGTAATAGAAGGTAAATACTTGTGATACAAATGAAATAGGAAGAGATCACAGATAGTTGATGGAATTGGAAAGAAGCCATATTAGAAATGAACCTTGAAGGGTGGCTAGGATTTTGACAAAGTTTTCTCTCGGTTTTGGCCTATTGAGGTATGTCAGTATAGGTCAAAGGCACAGCATATACAGAGAGGACAGAGGCTAAAAGGGATGGGGCTTTGGTGGGTAAAGTGGGGATATTTTAGAGACCTAATTTATAGGTAAGGGTGATGAATGTAGTGTAAAAAGGGAAGGGGGAAATTCCAGAGATGATGCAGAAGTAGATTTAATGGGACTTAGTAGCAGTGAATGTATGGGGGTGGTGAAAGAGGGATCATCATAGATGACTGAAGTTTCGAGTTTGGGTGACTATAAGAATTCAGTTTACAAAATAACTCTAATAGCTCATGAAGGTCTGGGTTTTCTGCCAGTATCTTCAAAATGAAGGTTTCTGTATTCCTTTTAAGTCCCAGCAAGTGGTAAGAATCAGGAAATGGGCTTCCAAGCAATCCTGTATAAACAGACGGAAGGAGTTGACCTATACAGAGAGGCCTCAAAGTCTTACATTGGTGACTTTGATTAATTCATTTATCAGATGTATTGAGTGCCCACTATGTGTGGAAGTGCTAGATCCCAGGGATATATAGTGGTAAGAGAGACATAATCCCTGCCCTGCCCTCATGGGTAATATAGGTTAGAAACAGAGATTAATTATTTAAGCAAGTAATCACATAGTTAATGATGTATTTACAGTGGTTGTGGGTGCCACAAAAGTGAAGTTCAGAGTGCTTTGAGGGTGCATATGAGGAACATCTCATTAAGATGGGTGGGGATGTTATAGCGAGTATCCTGAAGAAGTAACATGGAAGCTGAGACCTGAATGATGAAAAGCAGTTGATGGTGAAGAAGGGGAGGATGTTACAGATGGAGGAAACACCATGTGGTAAGGCCTTGGGAATGGGAGGTGCTTGATCGTTTCAAGAACAGAGCAAAGTGTAAGGAGAGTGTTGAGAAGGGAGGCCAGAGAGGTAGCCAGAGGCTAGATCATAACAGGTGACCTTGTAGGGCATCTCAGGTTTAAAATTATTGTGAATCCATTGACAGGGTCTGGATATTATTGAGGGTTTTAAAAATTTTTTATTTATGTTTTTTGTGAGGAAGATTGGCCCTGAGGTAACACCTGTTGCCAATCTTCTTTTTGCTTGAGGAAGATTGTCGCTGAGCTAATCTATGCCAATCTTCCTCTATTTTATGTGGGATGCTGCCACAGCATGGCTTGAAGAGCAGTGCTGGGTCTGCACCTGGGATCCGAACCTGTGAACTCTGGGCTGCCAAAGCGCAGTGTGCAAACTTAGCCACTACACCACCGGCTGGCCCCCATTGGTTTTTTTTTTAAGATCCCTCTTACTGTGTGAAGAGTGGAGTGGATGTGGACTTGGGAGACTGGTTAGGCTGTTGTAGTAAGCAAGATAAGAGAGAACGGTGGACTCAGCCTTTGACAGGGAAGAATGAGAGAATTGAATATTGGAAGTGCGGTGATTAGAACTTGTGACTGATTGGATGTGGTGAGTGGACGTTGAGAGACAGGGAAGAAGTATTATGGGTGATTCACAGATTTTGGCAGAATTGGATGGATATGTTGAGATGGAGAAGGAGCAGGTGGGGGAGGTTATTGAATGCACTGGGCATTCACTAATTTTCCTTTAACATTTTTGGCTGTTGGTTATACCCAGAGGTTTCAGTGTTATTTGCAGAGCACCCTATTAGATTCCATCAGCATGATAAAATAAATTGTTTTACTAGAAAAGGAAAAGCTTGGGACCACATTTATTTCAAATAAATAGTACTTTAGTTTCTCTAACCTCTTCCTAAAGGAAGACCAGAATGGACTAGATTATTTTGTGAGTGAGGCAGAAATTCATGCCTAACGTCATGTCCTTTCATGTCTTCCAGTTCATTGTCTTTTTCTTATTTCCCACTGTGTATCTCGGAAAACTGTGCTCATGTATTCATTGTAAAGAGAGCATTGAGTTTCTGTAAATTTGAACCAGTATAAGGGGATCAGTATATAATATAATGAGTAAATCTTACTAATTTTGATTCCCATTAAGTAAGGCTTTGTGGCAACTTTAACCTATCTGTTTGATTTTATGTTTGTATAATTATGAAGAAAAGTTTTTGCACCAAAGTGGTAAACAAAATTGCTTTGAAATCAATCTCAATTGATTAAAGTATCTGGAGAGTCTATTCCTCAAACAGAATATACTGAAAAGTTGTTAAATTGTAAATTTGTGGGTTGCTCTGGCAACCTATTTAGTAGCATTGTAGCAGCTATATAGATATATTCAGAACTCAGATAAGAGGACTTGTGGAGAAAATTATTTTGGGAGGAAAGTGGAGATTGAGGAATGGTAACTAGGAAGAGGGGTTATATTCTATTTTAAATCGTTTTCTTATAAGTTGTTTTAGTTTTGCTTAAAAGAATAAGGGGCATGAGCCAGGGAGTTGAATGATAATTGTATATGTATAGTGGCCATTTTCTTGCTCGCTCTTTATTCCCTGTTTCCTATTTGTTCTTCTAGTACTTGAGGGATGCATCCTGGGAAGATAGAAACTGAGGGAGACAGAGCTGAGGACCGTTGGGATTAAATTAACCTGAAACCTGGGAGATCACAGAGCTGCAGGACGATTTTGACCGAACTGGTTTGGTTGAGCTAGGAAACAACATTTTTAACCAACTTTGCCTAATCAGACAACAGAGTTGAGACATGTTGATAGGAAAAAAATAATAGCCTACATTTGTTGAATGTTTTGAGGTTGGTAGTGCTTTACATGCATTAATTTATTTAATCCTCACAGTACAGTGAGGCAAATATTATCTTGGTTTTGCAGAGTTGGCCTCAGGAATGAAAAGTTTAAGTAACTTGCTTAATGTCACACAGCTAATAAGAAATCTGGGCTGTTTACCCACAGCCTGGGTATAAACACTAGCTAGCTCAGTGGAAACAGTGTCAAATTGACTTGGTTGATGAAAAAAGATCTATGAAACATTATGTAAAATATGGCATTTAACTTTATATGAAAGAGACATTATAGTAATACAAAGTAGTTGAGGAAAAGTATAATGGTCTGTAACTTAAACAAATTATACCTTTAGCCTGCAAAACCCTGTTACTCATTTCTTTTGTGAAATAGAAGTCGGATGGGTTGAGGACCATTTCAATAGGGCAGACATAGCATCTAGGAAATGTGACGGGACTGATTTTTAGAAAGGAGAAGGAAACAAGGGAATTAATGTGTGTTGATCACACCTTCTATATATATTAGGTGGTTTACATTTAGTATCCTTATTCTTTAAAATATTCATGTGATGAAGGTGATAGCCTCATTTTGTAGTTGAGACCCAAGACTGTAGATACATTAAATAATTTGCTTGAGGTCATGGTGAATATAAAAGCTAGTTCTTTCTACTATTTTTCTCCTGAACTGATTGGGAGGGAGCAGAAGGAAGATTCTATTTCAAGAAATGGAGCAACCTGAAGGCGCATAGCTCTTTAACACCTCTCTGACGGCACAGTACACTGATGGGCGTAGCATTGACCGTGAGGGATGATGTTAAATAGTTTTCTTTTACTGTAATAAATAATCCAGAGAAGTGACCTGTTTCATATTCCCCCGCCCCATCAAATGGGTAAAATAAACATTTCTGACATTCTAAAGGGGTGATTTATATTTTAATTTATGTGGAAAAATCCTCTTATTTCCCCAGTTGGTGGAAAAAGAAATCTTTTATGATATGAAAGTATTTTATGTTCTTTCTCCTTTAGCTTTCCGTTGTGCTTACAGCTGATATATGAATTGTAACTGTGTACTTAGAATTTATTAAAGTATTTTCCCCCAAGAAACCTCTTCTGGTAAATCTGGTTACTATAAGAACTGGAAAGGCATGCAATAGAAATTGAATATCCTGATTTGTTTCCCACCCGCTTACATGAATTTGTGTCATTTCAGTGCCTGAATATGGAATTTGTGGTTAACATTTGATATCTTATTTTTATTGATTTGATATTCACCAGAAAATCTGAAGGATTGAACTGGGGGTTATTATTTTGCTTAGCGTTTGTGGGATTAGTACTAAAGAGGGAGCAGTGTAGTAGAAAGAGTTCTGGAGTACTATTGAGAATTGTTACTTTTAGTTTTTTCTTTTAGTCTTCCTAGGCTTAAATTCCTCCCTTATAAAATCTGGATTGTACCTTTTTGAAAGATGATGTCTCTTGTTTTGTAATGAGGAGACCCAGGCTGGGATGGCAAAGGCTTTTCTCGCTGTTAGGCCTACTGTCTGTTTTGCTGAGGGATGCTGAGTGGCCAGGTGACCCCCCATGTAGCTCCCACTGCCTGCATTTCCATAGGGGACCCTCAGCCTGGGTCCTATCAGGGAATCAGCGGCAGAGCTGCGGCAGTCTGCTCACTTGTTCTCTCATGAGGCACCCTGGTGCCTGCATGTGCCTGTAGTAACTGTTTTATTTTTGATTGTGTTCCACTTACAGCAATGAAGAAAGTGAGGTTACAAACTATGAATCCTGAGGATTTTGAGTAGTGAGAGAGTAAAGACAAAGGCTTTTACCAGATGGATATCCTGAGTATTTCGCTTAAAAAAGCTGTTGTTGGAGTGTTATGCTTTGGAAGTAAATATCTCTGATGGAAAACAGTCATCTCTCTCTCTCCCTTTTTCCCAAAATAAGCAAAATAATTTAAAAAACTTTTCATCGTCGTTTTTTAAAAAATATTACCGATTGTAAAGTTCATTTATATTGAACAAAGAAGGGACTGGTTGCCTTCTGATGCTCCAAATATCCAAGGCAGAATTTCAGTTACTACTTTTTAGATGCATAAAGGTAATGTAGTTGAATCCTTCATTGATTCATTTAGTTGCCTTTCATAGAATTTTACTCCGAGAACGAAAAGATCTGGGATTTTCCTAAAACAAATTTTCCTTCAGATCTTGAGGATTTTCAGCTCAGTTGCTGCAACCACTGTTTCTCTAGATTTCCAACTGGGTGAAAATGTTTTCCTTTTTCAACTGGCACTCCCCCAGCAGATTTTTCCAGCAAGTATTCTTTGGGCACACCCTATGCATAGTGAATTTTACAAGATCTTTGTTCACAAGGCTGGAAGACAGGCCGAACTTCTCTTTGTAAGACGAAAACAGTCAGGCGTGCGTGAGACTGACTTTGCTTCTACCCAGCTGTATTTGAAATTGTTCGCTTACGCAGAAACGTTCAAGCATTCACAGGAGTAGTTTGACTTGGAAGTTTAAGTGGAAAGACTAATTTTGTATTTGCAGGAAGTTTTCTTGGTGCAGTGGTTGTCCTCCTGATTGAGATTTCTCATAATTTATTCTAAATGATAACTTGGTAATAAGTAGGTCTCAGAGCCCAAGAGTTGGGAGGTGAGTGACTTTGATCTTTTATTAAGTGTGGGAAGTTATTGTTTTCATTAATGTCCAAAGCAGTATTAGATTATTTACACTTCCATGGTTTACTCTAAATAGTGTGATGGTACTACTAGATGAGATGATTTTCCTTAATTTCATCCATCAATTTTTAGATTAGCTGACAAACTTATGGAGGGGTAAGGCACAGTATTGCTTTGAATGTTTCCTGGCCGACCAGCCTTCAAAGAGTTACAGCTTATACTCCTTTAGTAGATGGTCTTTCAGCAGTGTTCAGAGGAGTTACCATAGTTGATAGTCTGAGTAGAAGCGAAGGTGTATCATCACTAAGGATAGTCAAAAGTGTCTCTATGGAAATTCCAGAAAAGGAGATCCAGAATTCTCTGAGCAAAGAGTAATAAATAGAAACATTTTCAAGGTAACTTAATTATTTGGGGGCTAGCCTTTCAGGAACATCTATCATCAAGATTAACCTGGCCCCCAGAAGGGAAGAAAACACTTCTCTGATAGTAAAATAAGGAATCATGAAAACATTTAAGAATTGAGAACTTGGTTCCTACCTTCAAGAAATAATTTATGTTACTGATTTCCCCGCCCCCCCCACCCACCTTCAAGTAGAAAAGGAAGCATTAGAATTAGGCAGTGTACGCTCAGTACTAGATACATGGTACAGGCATTAAATGCTGAAATTTAGGAAGAAAGAGTGTTTACTATGGGCTAAAGTGACCAGAAGACCTGAGAAAAGATGGAGGTTTAATTTGGATCAAGGATGACACTTAGGTTTCTAAGAGGAAATAGGGTGTGTCAGGTCCAAGGATGTTGTGTTCATTAACACAGGGAAGAGAGCTATCTGCCAGAGAGAAAAAGTTCAAGAAAGTGGAAGGTGAGGTTGGAAGGGTAAGTTGGGATTACATTGTTTTCGAATGCCAGACTAGTACGTTTGGATTTTATCCTAAGAAGAGTGGAGATTCACTAACATGGAATGGCATGATTAAAGTGCTCATAAAAGAGTCTTTGATAGTGATGTGGCTGGATGGATTGGAGGTGTAGGATGGTTTGGAGCAGGGCACGACTTAAAAGCAAGTAGCCTAATAAAAGTCTTTTGAACCAGGGCAGTGGACGTGGAAGAGAAAGTAAGGTCCAGATGCAAGATTGATGAAATAGAGAATTTTAGAGCTCACTTTGGAGATAAGCACAAATTCGTCGTTTACAGATGAGACACCTAGGGACAGAGTGGTCAAGTGACTGTGCTAAAGTTGATTAGGATGAGAGTCAAGGTTGTACTAGAGCTCTTGACTCCAAATCTAACGTATTTCATTGATTAAACGCTTTAGGAAACTTGGTGATGTGATTGGATTTTGGTCCTAGAAAGTTGGCAGAATATTGATAGAACTAGGAGAAGCAAGAAGAGATGTCATTGTTTGGGGAGAGGGAAGGAAATGAAATGAAATTATTTGGAGTGAAAGGCTTTTGTTGAAGATTTTCTCTAAGAGGAATGACTGTTTAGTTTTTGTTTAGCTCTTAAAATTTTTTGTGTTTGGTTTGAGGTAAGATTTTAACTTTATCCTCCACCCCACCATGGATAACCCGTTGTCCCCAAGCAATTTATTGAATAGATCATCCTTTTACTATGATTAGAATTGCCACTTTTATTGTAAACTGAATCCATATACACATCTGTTAGTGTTGTCTTCTCTTTAATTGATCCAATGTCAATTCCTGCATCAAAAATCACAGTTTGAATTATTAAAGCTTTAAATGATATAATGTATTCAACATACTATCTATAATATATACTATTATAATATACGCTACTATATATAGATATATATCTATAATATATACTACTACTTATATACTATACTATTACATATATTATATAATATATACTACTTTAATAAATATAATAAATATAAATATATATAATAAAGCCATAGCTTTAAATATCTAATAGAGTAACTGCACTCTCCTTTTTCTTAAAATTATATATATATTTTTGTGAGGGTACTTTGGTTGCTCATTATCTTCTGTTTGAGTTTATCGGCTTCCTTTAAATCACATTGGAGTTTCAACTGGGATTGTTTTGTGACTGTACATTAATTTGGAGATACGACATCTTGACAACTTTAGGTCTTCTAAAATTGTCATATTTTTCTCTGAGGTCATTTATGTCTAGAGTAAAATTTATACTTTTCTTTCTATAGGTCTTGTACATCTTCTTTTATGTTTATTTCTGTGTATTTTACAGATTCTAATGCTATTAAGAATGATAGCATTTTTTGTTGGTGTGTGGGAAAACTGTCGCTTTTTATATGTTGACTTTTTGTTTGGCGCCTTACTGACTTTTCCTACTCTTAGCAATTCTTTCAGGTATTTCTGTTTGATTTTACTAGGTGGATAGTCACCTAGTGACAGATGGGGACATTTTTGTTTTCTCCTTTTCAGTTGTTAGACTTTGTATTTGTTTTTCTTGTCTGGTTGCACACATTGGAACCCTCTAGTACATGGTTGCATAGTACCAAAGGTAGAGGACTCTCTTACCTGCGTCCTGACTTTCACTGGAGAAGTTATCTTTTGTCATTGAGTGTGATTTGTGCGATGGGTTTGCAATAATTCTCCTTTGTTAGGTCAAGCAAAGTTCTTTTAATTTCTAACTCAATTAAAATTTTTATTTCAACTGAATATTGAAATATTATCAATGCTTTTGCAGTATCTGTGGAGGTAGTAGGTTTTTTTTCCTTTAGAGCCTTTAAATGATTTCCTGATGTTGATTGACCTTGAATTCATTCAACAAATATTTATTGAGTGCTTATTATTTGCCAGCAACTCTTCAAGGCACTGGAGATAGTGCAGTGAACAAAATAGGCAAAAATCTCTGCTGTCTCTGGAGTTTACATTCCAGTGGGGAGTTCTTAGGCTAGACACCATCAGATATTGACTATCTGGATGATCTGGATTATTATTTTAGCTTATGTCAGATGGGATTTATTAAGTGTTTTTTGGGCCGAGAGCAGCGCTCCACCCCCCCCCCCCCCCCCCCCCCCATGTATAACTCGGAACAGCTTATAGTTTACTCCTTGACTGGCTCTGCTTATGGTAGGCTCCGACTGATTTGGTGAATCTTCCTATCTTTTTCTGTGCTTAGGAATAGTTAAGAAGGATTATCTGTTTGCTGACGTTTTGATAGAACTTGACAGTTAAAATGTCTTGAGCTAGTTGCCGTTTTAGTTTTATGAGGGGATCTTTGCTTATATTTTAAACTTCTTCTGTGGTTTATTAGCCTCTTTCCTTCATGACCAAGTTTTGGCAATACATTTTCCTAGAAAATGACTCATTTTGTCTAGATTTTCAAATTTACTGGCATGAAATTCTGCCTAGTAATCTCTTAAAATCTTCCCATAGGTCTATTATTTGTATTGCTGCAACTCTATTGTTGTATCTGCTCTTTCATTTCTAGTGGTTTTTCCCCCTTGGATACAAAGTTTTCTGCTTTATCAGTTAGTGATTTGCAAAAAATAACTTTGAATTATATTGATTGAATTTGCCTTTTTGTTTACAGTTTAAGTTATACGTTTAGGTCATTTATTCAATCTGTCTTATTTTCTTAAATAAGCATTTATTTAATAGCTATAGCATTTTCTCTGAGTTAGTTCTTTGGCCAAATTCTAAGAGTTTGGTGTGTCATATCTTTATTGTTCATTTCTAAATAAGAGCAATTTTGGTGTGTCTTCAGCATAATTATTTAGAAAGATGTGTTAAATTTTCCAGTCTAATTTGTCTTTTTTTGGCCAGCCTTTAAAAAAATTGTTGCTTTCTAGTCCTGTAGTATTGTGTTCAAAGAATGTGGCCTGTATCCTTTCTGATTTTTGGAATTTAAGCTCTATCTTCGTGACCTATTACATGGTCAGTTGTTAAACCTTTTATGGGTATTTGAAAAGTCTGTATTCTCAGTTTAGATATAAAATTCTTTATCTAATACATAGTCATGATTATTTTTACTAGATTTATAATACTCCATCAAATTTTTACATCAGTTACTCATTGCATTCCGTTTAGCACAGTGGGGTGAAGTTTTATAGAGTCTGGTCCACCTGGATTTAAATCTAGGCTTTCTAGCTCGCTAGTTCTGTGACCTTTGCACCTTAGTTTCTTCTGTAATGTGAGACTTATAACATTTCCCTCATGGGGTTTTTGTTAGGATAGAGGAGATAATGTATGTAAAATGCCTATATCTTATTCCATTGTCTGGCACATACATAATAGTAATGGTATTTAGATTTTGAGTATGTATCCACTGTTGGACATTACTGTCAGTTTTTCATAATTACAACATTATGTAGTGAATACTTTTGCACATTGTACTCTTTCTTTTAGGTTGGGTTCTGAGATCAAAGAATATCATCATTTTGATGGCTATTTTTACCCCCAGATTGCTTTCTGAGAGAGCAGTGTCACTTCATTTTGCTCTCATTGAGCGCAGAAGTTAAACTGGCACAGGTTTGAATGTTATTACAGTTATTTAGAAAAATAAATTTAATAGGTTCTCAATCATACTTTATCTGCATTTTTTAATACCGCTTGGAAGGACAGACTATTTTTCTGACATTCATGAAATTTTCATTTGTCATTTGAGTAATAACTGCCATAAGGTAGGATTGTTTTTAGACTGCCTTTTAAGTAGATTTCTTATAGGCTGTAGGAACTATATAGACTCTCTTTCCTCCTTGTTTGTGTAGTTTTCTGGAAATGAATTTGTTTAGGCAGGAGTTTCCCAACGTAGGCATTATTGACATTTTGTGCTAGATAGCTCTTTGTTGTGGGGGTGCTGTTCTGTGCATTATAGGATGTTTAACAGCATCTCTGGTCTCTACTTACTAAACATCAGTAGTGCCCTCCTTCCCTCCTAGTTTTGACAACAAATATATGTGTCCTGGGAGACAAAATCACCTCTGGTTGAAAACCACTGGGTTGGTTGTTACCTTTTTTTGCAAGGGAAAGGGTGCTAACGTCAACTTTCATACTGAATGCAGTTTATATAGCTATATCACTTTTTATAACATTCTCCAGTTATGTAGTAAGCTTTTGTCTGTTTTACAGGTGAAGAAAGTAAAGTTCAGGTTAAATCTTGAGAAAGCATCTTTATAAACCATATAATATGGGTACTTCTGCTCTGATTGTTTACTCCTTCCCCTCACTTTTCATTGTCACCAACCCTAAGGAAAGAGTATACTTTAACTGTATCCCAGTAGTGTGTAAGGCTTTGCAATGAAGATGGACATTGATGAATCAGACTACACCTTTAAAGTAGAAATTCTTTTTTTTTTTTTTTTAAAGATTGGCACGTGAGCTGACAACTGTTGCCAATCTTTGTGGGGGTTTTTTCCTGCTTTTTCTCCCCAAATCCCCCCTAGTACCTAGTTGTATATTTTAGTAGTGGGTCCTTCTAGTTGTGGCATGTGGGACGCTGCCTCAGCATGGCCTGACAAGCGGTGCCATGTCCGCTCCCAGGATTCGAACCGGCGAAACCCCGGGCCACCAAAGCGGAGTGTGTGAACTTAACCACTCGGCCATGGTGCTGGCTCCCCTAAGGTAGAAATTCTTAAAGGACAGTCATGAGGAGGAATATTCCCACAAGGGACAAGTCAGAATCAATTAGCCCCCCACCTTTCCGGTTATATATGATTCAAACATGTCGTCGTATGCCAGTCAACCTTTCTCAGTTAAGCTGAGGTAGAGAAAAGGTTGTGAGCCCCTGCTTGTTCTTTCTAGTCTTCGTCCCTTTTCCTTTTCTACTCTTCTCTTCCTCATCACTGTTATACGTCCACTCCAAAAAAAAAAAAAAAACAAAAACAAAACTAAATATCTTTCTATCCAGGTGGGTTCATTAGCCTCTACTTCAAAAGTTAAGAGTTAAGGGAAATGGGGCTGATTTCAAGATGCAGCATCTGATTTAGGGAGGATATCGTTCAGAGCAGTATTATCTGGCTGCAAGAATAGGACACTGAAGCAGCCTCTTTAACAGCAGTTGCGTATCGAGGCATCTGAAGTTGTCATGAGATAGTCTGTCGGACTGTTGAACAGTTTTTGCTCTCTTACCTTCTCTGACTAATTAACTCCTGGGACTGGGTTTTCCTCCACCTTGCAGTCCCTTTTGCATCAGATTTTCTCAGCTTTCTCGTCTCTTCTTCCCACTGATTTTGTTTCTTCTTGTCTCACCAAATTAAAAGGAGTCAGTGGGTTACAAGCTTTCTGGATTGATAGCCTCCTACTGAATGAATGAGCTGATCTCTCGATGTTTCGTAAGGTTTTCAACTCCTCTGTCTCCAGATAGCCTGTCCATGTAGTTTTCATCTTGTCCTTCTCTATGCTGGTAGTGTTCTGCTCCTATTATGAGAGACTCATGTACATGAAAATATTCTGTAAACAGCCAATGAACTTTATATGCCCGGCTGCTTTATTTTCCTTTCCAGCCCACATCTTGGGTATGTGTATCTATGGCTTCATTTATCGATTTACTAGTTAATCCCAAAAGGTTTATTTCCATAGGCTCTTGATAAAAGAGAAGATTACTAATAAGAGGGGACTGTTCTATGTAGAGTAAAATGACATAAAGCTACCCCTGTGCCTATGTTTGTCAAAGAGAAATTTTAAGGAGGAATTTTCCAGCTGTTGATAGTTTTACATCTATTCATTTGTTCTGTGCAAGTTCCATCTCTTCCCAGTCTCTTCAACTAAAATGAGTTGATGTGTTGTGTACCTGCACGTGTCTCTTTGTTTGCACTTTGTCACTAAATTTACTTTACTTATTTGACAAGGGAGCTGAATAATGCTTAGGATAAAAATTGCAATATGACCAAGAAGTCAAGCCAGGGAGACTTGATAGCTAGGAGTCTGGCTTTCTTCCCCAAAGCCCTTTTTTTTTTAAAATTTTTTTTCCTTTTTCTCTCCAAAGTCTCCCAGTACAGAGTTGTATATTTTTAGTTTTGGGTCCTTCTAGTTGTGGCATGTGGGATGCCGCCTCAGCATGGCTTGATCCCAGGATCCGAACCTGCAAAACCCTGAGCTGCCAAAGCACGAACTCAACCACTTGGCCATGGGGCTAGCCCCCCAAAGCCCTTTTAGATTTAAAAACTGTTGATTTAAGTTTCTGATGTTCTGTTATCAGGTAGGCTCATGACCTGGTGCTTGTCAGCAAGTATCTCCGTACAGTCAAGAGTCAAGACAGAGGGAGAGGTGGAGTGTGTTCCTTAGTGATTCTAAGTATCGTAACATTTAAAATTATTTACCACTATGGACTTGAGCGTCTCTGAATTTATTTATTCTATAAATACTTAGCATTTTGCTGCTTTGCTCTCTTTATCTTGCCAGTCATTTTTTAAAAGGGGCTACTTGGGTGAGGGTGTAAAAACCAGTAACCCGTGATACTCTAGATTGGTAACAGTGAACTGGCTTGTTACTTGAGGTTTTCTTGTTGGACTTAAGAGAAAAAAACAAAACCAAAAACCTACCACCTGTGTCAGTCTGACACCTGCTCTTTTCAAATCCTTTTTGGCATGATCTAAATAAATCTCTGAAATTCCCCTTCCCTCTTCTTTCTCCTTTTGTGCGTGTTGTCAGTATTAGTCTCACCTAAATCCACTGTCTGTCATCCTGTATCACAGTAGAGGCTAAATGAGGACATTAATTGGTGGAAATAATGTTGCTTCCAAGAAGTTTTTAGCAATAAAACTACAAAGGGCTTCATAATTGTATTCCTTGATTAGTATTCTAAATTATTTTGTCATTCTCTTAATATACTTAGGTTTTATAATCTAGTAAATTATTAACAAGTCAACTTGGGTATGAAATATGTGTTTTAAATGAAAAATGTGATTTATGTTCTGAGGGTGAGCTCTAAAATCTCAATATCAGATTAGTATTTAAGTGGAGGTAGAGATATTAATCTTTAAAATGTTTTTATGGTATTGAATTATTCAGGCACTTGTATTATAAATATTTGCTAGAGGTGAGAATTCTTCCATATATAGGTGGCTTTGAGAAATCTGATCCATTTAACATCTGTTGCTTCCAAGTTGCATAGTTCTCAACTCTCGCTGTACACTGGAATCAGCTGGGTAACTAAAAGAAAAGAACAAGTCCTGATCCTAAGGCTGTACCCCAGACCAGGTGAAACATCATCTCTGGGGTGGAACCCAAGTGTCTGTATTTTTAAAATTCTTCAGGGGATTTCATGGTATAGCCAAAGGTGTGAATCACTGTTTCTAGGATGTTTTTGTGATTAGGGACCCTTTAAAGAAAAGCTGTAGAGCTTCCAGGAAAATGGGTATAATAACTCCCTGAAGCCTCAGATTAACAACCCCTGTCCTAGGATCACCCTTGATGTGCTAGATTTGATTGGAAGCACTTGAGTATAAGAAGCTGTGTAATTTCTAATGATGAGTAATATTCCTCATCACTCATCATTCGTTTAACAGACAACAAATGTGTATCAAGTACTCAGTATGTTCCAGGCTCTATTTTAGTTGCAAGAGATAACTGCCATTAAGAAATTTTTGTTTTCGTGATGTTTTATTCTAATATGGGAGACAGATATGAGTAAATGACCAAAGGCCAGTTAACAATTTGGAGCTATAAAGAGAACTAAAACAGCATAAGGATTGAAAGAGATGGTTGCCTGAGGGAGGTGGTTATTTTAAATAGGGTGGTCAGGGAAGGCCTCCCTGAGCAGGTGACGTTTGTGCTGAGATCTAAATGAAGTGAGAGAGTGGGGCCGGCCCCGTGGCCAAGTGGTTAAGTTCGCACGCTCCACTGCGGTGGCCCAGGGTTTTGCTGGTTTGGATCCTGGGTACAGACATGGCACCACTGGTCAGACCATGTTGAGGCGGCGTCCCACATGCCACAACTAGAAGGACCTGCAACTAAGATATACAACTGTGTACCAGGGGGGAGTTGGGGGAGATAAAGCAGAAACAAAAAAAAAAAAGATTGGCAACAGTTGTTAGCTCAGGTGCCAATCTTTAAAAAAAAAAAAAAAATGAAATGAGAGAGAGAGGAAGTCCTGTAAAGATCTTGAGGAGGAGCATTCCCTGAAGAGAATAGGTACAAAGGCCCTAAGGTGGGACTGAGCTCTGCTTGCCGGATTTACATCCGGAGTGCCAGGGTGGCAGGAGCACACATGGTGATCCAGGTGTAGAATGAGTGGTAGAAGATGAAATCAGAAAGCCTTGTAGGCCATTGTAAGAAGGTTGACATTTTAATTTCAATTTGATAGGAACTTAATTAACTCACTGTTGTTAAATGCTTAGCTGTATGCCTAAAATAATTTTGAAATAATTTTCAACTTGTATCTTTTCAGAATTAGCTGGAGGGTTAGCACTCAATATGTTGTGTTACTTGTTTGTGAAAGGATCTCCATGAGACTGAATTTCTCTGAGAAGGGACCATCCATGTCTTTTTTCTTTATGTTTATATTGCTGAGCACAGAAGATATTCGACAATTTTTCTTGACAGAATAGGGACCTTGCAGTCAGCTTAGACAGGTGTTCTTAAATTTGTATGAAAATCTTAATGCGTAATAATTTACAGGATGCCTGCTATGTGCTAATAGTTACTTGTAGTTCCCCAGGTAGGTAGTTAATATCTATTCTACAAGAGAGGTTGCAGAGACTCAACGACTGGCTGAACCACGATTTGAATCCAGGCCTTTTTTGCTTTTCCCACTTTACCATGCTACCTTCTGAGTAATGAGATTGAGACTGATTTTTGAAGGCATAATTTGTTAAGCCAGTGTCATTAGTTTTTATGCAATATACCTTATTAATACAGAACAAGAGGACCTCAGGCTTATTCCCTTAAAAGTGCTGTGTTATGGGCAGGGTTTTAATTGTAGGAATATTTTCTTTGAAACAATAATCATTTCTTATCTTAAATATTTGTTGAGTGTAAAGTACTTTGGGAAATAGATGAGTCATAAATCCTGTTCACAGGCTTAGGAGAACTAAGATATTTACATAATTCACTGGGGTATAAGATACAAAGCAATCATTGTCACAAATGATAAAAAGGGCCATGGGAGTTCTGCCAAGGAAGAGTTTGTTGGTAAAAGGAAGGGGACTTTTTGGAGGACAGATAGGATTTAGACTTAGATTGGAGTGGGGAAAGCAAGGGAGGTGTAGATGTTTTAGAGGGAGGGAAAGAAGGAAGATGGTTCTGTATACAGGTTGAGTAAAAGCTTGGAATTGGGAAAGTATAAGGAGCCACGTCAGGGAAATCAATTTGTCTATAATGTAGGGTGGGGGAAGGGAAATAACTATAGATAATGAAGAGTAGACCGATATGGAGGAAGCCTTTGTGTATTAGGCTAAGGAATATTGAGTTCTTTGTAAGAAAAGGGACTTTTTGACCAGAAATCACATGATCTGTGATGGAATTTAGGAAAGTTTGTGTTAGTTGGTTGGATTAGTAGGGCTCAGCAAATTGACCTGTAGGCCAAAAGCTCCCCAAGGTTAGTTTTTATAGGTAAAGTTTTATTGGAACACAGCCATGCTCAGTCATTTGCGTATTGTCTGTGGTTGCTTTAGTTATACAGTGGCAGAGTTGAGTAGTTGAGTCAGAGACTTCATGACTTGCAAAGCCTAAAATATTTACCACATGGCCCTAGAAAGAAAAGGTTTGCTAACCCCTGGATTAGACGGGTGGAGGTAGAAATCCTCTTCAGTCTTGTTCTGGCTAGGGTCTAAACCTGTGCATATATGTCAAATGAAATGAAGGCCAGAATTGCAATAGCCCTAGTAGAAAAAGAGAATGGATGAGATAGAGAAGAATTTATTGAATTTGGCAATTGATTAGATTCTGACATCTGTGGAGAGGAAGGAATAAAAAGAAATTTTAAGATGTAAGTGAGGATGGTATTTTTGAGATGGAATAGGGTTATAATTGTGAGCCATTCTATGTGTTGTGCTCTTTAAAAAGACTTTGTGTTAAATATTGGTTCAGAGCTCTGATCTTTGAAAGTATGATGTTTTCCAACTTTGATAAACAGATATTCACTCCCTGTTTATGATTAGGAGTGGATTTTTCTCGTGATCTAACCAGGTGATGGTTATATATGTGAAAGTATAGCAAATTGTGTGTAATGTTTAAATTCTAATCCTTAAAATGTGGCAACCCTCCAGTTGTCCTTAAAACTTTAGGGAAAGAATGTTCATTTACACACACACACATCCATTCTCTTCAAATCATGTGACTCATTTTTAAAATGCTGTTTTCTTTGGGAGTTGTAGGGGAAGGAGCAGGATGAGAACAGTATAGAAAGCTTGATAACACTATTTGCTCATGTCAGAAGTGTTAAATATTTATAAATACAGGAAGTTTTCCACCATAGTTGTGCCATTTATTACTTACTATGTGTCAAAACTGTGTGCTAAGTACTTTATATAAACCATCTCCTTTAATGCTTTAGAACTTTTCTGTGAAGTAGGAAGATTGTGTCCCTACCATCCCTGTTTTACCATTGAGAAAACCAGGGCTCCAGGTAAGTCAGTGTTCAAGTTATACAGCTGCCAAAGCCAAAGTTCTCTCTCCCCTAAACTCACCCTTGGTTTGTACTCTGGTGGTTCTTAAATTTTATGTTCATTAGAATCACTCCAGCACTTTTAAAATACAGATTCCTGGGTCTTTCTGCGAAGGATTTTTGCCTGATAGGTAATTCTAATATTTGTGATCCTTGTACCTAACTTGGAGAAACCACTGCCATACAGAATTCTTTTACCAGATGTTGCCTCATATGGAAAACAACTAAATTTTACCCCGAACCTATTCCCACACTGACCCAAGTTTTTACTTTTTGTAAACATTTTGAAATATTTGGTAACATGGTTAAGCAAGAGATAATATGATTATGTAGTATCTTACCAGTTGAGGTTTTTCACTCTCTACACTTTTAAACCAGTAATACAAAATACATATATTGATTTCTTCTCTATTGTACTTTGTGCATAGTTACTTCTTTAATTGGATCATATTTTTTCAAGTACTGTGGCTTTTCCAGGTCATTCCAATTTGAAGCAACACATTTCTTAGTCAATCGATTGGATCTTTTACCTTTTTAAAAGAAGAAAGTTTAGATGTGAAAATCTTAGGCATGTCAAATTCCTGTGATAGATATTTTTCAACTTTACACTTAGGATCACTATAGAGGAAAGAGCCCTGGACTGTCAAAAGACTATGTACCAACTCGACCGATTAGTTACTTTATGACCTTGATTATGCCGTACAACCTTTCTTGATCAGTTTCCCTATCTGTTAAATAGAGATGATACATGGCGTGGTGGTTTATCCTGTTTCGTGTTGTTTTGATCAAATGAGTATGTAAAAAGTTGTGAAAACCAAAAGCCTATTTAAATATGAGATGGTGGTATTTTCAGAAGCTTGTGGATAAATGATGCATTTACTGTAGTACTTTTCACAATTTAGTCTCGTACTAATGAGTGCTTCCTGATGGGTTATATGGAGGTACACTGATTATCTCTTTAGGAGATGATGTTAGCTGTCCAGAATGGAGACCAAAAAGGCTTTAGAGAACCTAATATGGATGAAGCACCTTCATGCTTATTATTTCACTTTGAGCTTATGATGTTATTTTGGACATGTTTTAGATAAGTTTTGTAGTTTGATTTCCTCGTTCATAACAGAAGGAGTTTTATAAGCTGTACTAGCTTGGCAATTTATGCTTTTTTCACTTAAAAGAAAAATCTTACAGAGCTATTTATTGCATGAAAATTCAGACCTTGGTACTTGCTTAGCCCTGAGAATAAGGCTGTGTTTCAGCATAGCATAAAAGTCTTCTTCAGGAAGATAACTTTTCTGGATAGCTATTATCTTTTCAAAATTCCTGATGATAGAGGTTTGGGGAATTTAAAACTGTTTCCAGATACTACCTTATCAAATTGGTTAAGTTGGAATAGAAAATTTGTTGCGTAAATCAGTAGATTTGACTTCCTAAGAATCGTAGGAAATAAGAAAGGCTAGGTGATGGGGTCTGTATTTGACATATGAGGTGGGCCCATAGAGGGTGAGTTGGAACGTGAGAATATGTGAATGTGGACTCCTGAGTTCACTATTGCTCTTACCTCATGTTAGAAAAGATCTTTACTTTCATGCGAAACCACTGCCCATGGCTTTTCTTTGTGTAGAGTGGGTTTAAAGCAGAATATAAGAAGCAGATTTTGGGGTAGGATAATGGAATTGTAGTATCTGTCAGTCCTAACAGATCTGTTTTTAGCTAAATCCCCTTGTTTTACCACCTATTGGTGTTTGACCTTGTTCCCACTATTAAGAATTGGAAACCCAATTTAGAATATCCAACTCCTAGTGAACTTAAAGTATCAAGGTAAATACTAATTTTTTAAATTTATTCGTCATCTACGATGTGCCATCTAAATAATTTTAAATGATCTGGGGAGTTAGAAGAGGTGCCATCCATCTTATGTGGAAAAAGACACGTTAGCAATAAATTTGGCCTGGAAGGGTTAATATTCTCTATCTTCTCAAATGAAGCCCAGTGTCATCATTCCTTTTGAGGGGAGGAGGTTACAAAAGCAAAATTAGCAGCAGCAACTACTCTACAGGCTCCTAATATCATTACTGGGATTTATTTTTTGCTATGTAGTATGCCCTGGCTATGTTTTTTGGGAGGGGGGAAGGCCTCTTATTTTCTAGATGGTGTTCCCCATAGACAAATTATCTTAGACAGATATATATCTGGTAATGTATAGCTGCAATTTATGGCTGCTTATAGAGGTTCACTAGAACCTGTCCTTACATGCTTTTATTTTCATAAATGATTAGAATGCTTGAGTCTGAATTTTTGTATTGAGTATATTTAGATAGCCACAGGAATTGGCAGAGTTGGTTCAACTTGTCTTTGGTTTAAATCTGAATGTACAATTAGTAGTCGACTAATATTTTGGAAGTTTGTTGTTGTAACCCTCTTGTACTGAGATGGAAATCTGGAATTTCTTGTTCTATTTTAAATTAGCATTTGCTCATTCATTCAACAAACGTTTCTTGATTATCCCTAGAGTTTTGGCGCACACGATGGGAAATCTAGAACTGTACGATCTGTACCTCCTATTGCGAATAATAGGAATTTTGAAAGGACTTGGAAAGTAAACCTTTCTTTCCTTTGATATGATAGTTGTATTATTTTATTTTCCTTAGGCCGATTTAAAAAAATTGTCTTTCTCTCTGATGACAAAGTACTGTAATAAACTCCTTATAAAAAGTTGGAACGTGAGAATAGGACCAGAAGCGTTTTACCTCTAATGTTACTTGGTCTGCTGTAGTGTCACTGTAGAAAACATTCCCTTTGGTTGGGGTAGTGTAGAGAACAAATGATTTGGAATCAGCTAGATTTCAAGTTCAAGTTCCATCATTTTACTAGCTCTGTGGTCCACAGCACATCACTCAACAACTCTGGACCTCAGGTATTCCCATCTCTTCTTCTGGGAAGACAATAACCTCACAGAATTGCTGTGAGAATTTTAATGTATGAGTACCATAATATGGTATTGACTCTTAAATGAATATTCTCACCCTGCTTTTGCTTTTCTTTCCATTTCATCTTCTCATGACCTTTGAGGACTTTTTAGTTTGGGTGTATTATAGCTATATGCATGTGTTTTTCTTTGTGGCGTACTTAAAGAATTGGATTTTTATAAATTTGTGATTTTTAGATATCCATTAGATTGAAGGTAGTATGAAAAAGGAAGGTGTAAAATTTTCCTTTGCTATGTACTTGTTCTGCTGTTCTCTTGATGGACTTTTCTAATGTTTGATATTTGTGTGCAAAGCTTTTGCTTTTTGTATCATTTTTTTAGGTTCTCAGAATCTGTAAAAGAGGGTTTGAACCGATTCAGAAGACTGCAGGTATATCTTGTTAGGTTGCTTTTCAGAAATGTTCTCTAAGAGGGCTGGCCTGGTGGTATAGTGGTTAAGTTTGTGTGCTCTGCTTCGGCGGCCCGGGTTCGCAGGTTTGGATCCCAGGCATGGACCTAGCACCACTCGTCAAGCCTTGCTGTGGCGGCATCCCATATAAGATAGAGGAAGACTGGCAACAGATGTTAGTTTAGGGCCCATCTTCCTCACCAAAAAACAAAAGGTTCTCTCAGTTGTATTCATTCATACTAGCAGTGTGTTGGGTTGTTTATTTAACCATACTCCAATTAGTGTGGAGAATGAGTCTTTAAAATTGTTTGCTAAACTGATAGGTGAAGGACATCTTTACCTAAATTTGCATTTAAAAATAATGAGTGAGGTTGAACATTCTCTTATGTTTTAATTAACGTTTTAAAGGTAGTCATCCGTTTTATGATTCTTTGATATAGTAGAGAGATTAATCCTTTGTTGAAAATATTAGAACTCAAAATTGGATAAGATACAAATTATAAATAAAACTTTTGTCTGTTGATCTTTTCTCTTGAACTTTTTCCCTCAACTGAAAAGAGTAGAAATCCTTCATCCTTCTAGATGTTAATAGAATTTTTTCCTGTTTTTTCCTAGATGTTTTAAGTGGTTTTATTTTTAGAAATCAGCCCTTTACTCCATCAGGACTTTATTTTTATTTTTTGTTGAGGTATAATTGACATACAGCATTATATTAGTTTCAGGTGTACAACATAACTATTCAATATTTGTGTATACTGTGAAATGATCACCACAATGTCTAGTTAACATCCGTCACCATACATAGAGAATTTTTTTCTTCTTGTGGTGAGAACTTTTAAGATTTACTCTGCTAGCAACTTTCAGATACACAATACAGTATTATTAACTATAGTTACCATGCTGTACATTACATCTCCATGACTTACATTTATTTTAGAACTGGAAGTTTGTACCTTTTGATTCCTTCACTTGTTCGTTTTGGCTCCCCCTACCCTTGGCAACCACCAATCTGTTCTCTTTATCTGTGAGCTTGTTTTCTTTCTTTCTTTTTTTTTTTTTTTTTAAGATTCCACACATAAGTGAGATCATACAGTATTTTGTCTTTCTCTGACTTATTTTACTTAGCATAATGCCCTCAGGGTCCATCCATATGGTCACAAATGGCAAGATTTCATTCTCTTTTATGGCTGAATAATATTCCACTGTGTGTACCACATTTTCTTTATTCATTCATCCATTGATGGACCCTTAGGTTATTTACATATCTTGGCTATTGTAGACAATGCTGCAATGAACATGGGAGTGTATATATCTTTTCGAGTTAGTGTTTTCATTTTCTTTGGGTAAATACTCAGAAATGGAATTGCTGGATCATATGGTAGTTCTATTTTTAATTTTTTGAGGAACCTCCATATCGTTTTCCATAGTGGCTGTAATCTGCATTATTACCAACAGTACACAAGGGTTGCCTTTTCTCCACATCCTCAACAACACTTATTTGTTGTCTTTGTGATAATAGCCATTCTGACAGGTATGAGGTAATAGCTCATTGTGGTTTTGATTTGCATTTCCCTGGTAACTAGTGTTGTTGAACATCTTTTTATCTACCTGTTGGCTATCTGTGTGTCTTCTTTGGAAAAATGTCTATTCAGATTCTCTGCCCATTTTTTAATCTAATTATCTTTTTGCTATTGAGTTGTATGAGTTCTTTTTATATATTTTGGATATTAACCCCTTATCAGATAAATGATTCATAAATATTTTTTCCTATTCAGTAGGTTGCCGTTTTATTTTGTTGATGGTTTTCTTTGCTGTGCAGAAGCTTTTTAGTTTCATGTACTCTGATTTGTTTGCTTTTGTTGTCTTTGGTTTTGGTGTGGAATCCAAAAAATCATCACTAAGAGCAATGTCAAGGAGCTTACTGCCTGTGTTTTCTTCTGGGAGTTTCATGGTTTCAGATCTTACATTCACATTTTTAATCCATTTTGAGTTAATTTTTGTACATGGTGTAAGATAGTGGTCCAGTTTCATTCTTTTGCACGTGGCTGTCCAGTTTTCCCAGCACCGTTTATTGAAGTGTGTTGGCTGTTCTTTCCCCGTTGTATATTCTTGGCTCCTTTGTCATAAATTAATTGACCATATATGGGTGGGTTTATTTCTGGGTTCTCTGTTCTGTTCGTTGATCTACATGTCTGTTTTTATGCCAGTACCTTACTGTTTTGATTACTATAGCTTTGTGATATCATTTGAAATCAGGGAGCTTGATGCCTCGAGATCAAAACATGTTTTATGCTGTGAAGATCTAAATAAGGCCTCTTCATCTTGTTTCCCAAATAACTAATGTCTCAAAAGCTTCTTTTTCTTTTTTCTGAGGAAGATTTGCCCTGAGCTAACATCTGTTGCCAATCTTCCTCTTTTTGGTTGAGGAAGATTCTCCCTGTGCTAACATCCGTGCCAGTCTTCCTCTATTTTGTATGTGGGTCGCTGCTACAGCATGGCCACCGAGTGGTGTAGGTCTGCGCCCGGGAACTGAACCCAGGCCACCAAAGTGGAGTGTGCCAAACTTAACCACTAGAGGTCACAGGGCTGGCTGCTAAACTACTTATTTTTATATTACTTTCCTTTGAGACTCTTGAAGTTGCATTAAACTCACATGTTAATTTGAAAAGAATGTCTGTCCATCCAGAATATGGGTTGTCTACTTTTCTTTGTATTCATTTAGTCTATAAGGATATTTTTGAGCATTTTTTAATGCTTTTATGAATAGGATCTCTTTCATTAGATATTTTTTACTTATGGGAAATAGCAAAAATACTTAAAAAGTACTAAATACTAAAAAAAAATTTTGCATCTTTTATCTGGTATCTTACCTACTTCAAAAACCTAGAAATAAGTAAAGTAGTGTTAGGAAATAATTCATTTTGACAAGCAATTTACAATTGTATGTATGCATGGCTCCTTCTACCCCCCTCTCCAGTAGGTTGAAGATGTAATGGCAGGATAAGTGATATTTTAAATTAAAACTATGCTGGTGATTTAGATTCTTATGAAACCTTCAAAAAGCCTAATAGTGATTTCTGTACATCTTTAAAATGTTAAACAAGGGAATATAAGTGGAAATCACCGCCTACCGTCTAGTAGGTACTTACAGTGCTGTGGTTACATTTCTCTTCAAATAAGACTTTTATGAGCTCTTGCTTTTGGTAAAATTTATCCATACATATTTAAAATACTGCCAGTGCTTTCTTTTGTAATAGTTCTATGGCATGAGAATTAAATCTAGTTAATCCATGTGCTCTAATGCAAATAGTTTTATTTCCTCTTTTACAAACACAATGACCTTAGAGCCATGGAATTTTGATAGGAGTTTTAAAAGGCCTTGGATGGTATCTGGGCTACCTTCTTAATTTTGTAGATGGGGAAATTGGGTTCTAGATAAATTTACTTGCCTGTGGTCTTGCAGCTTGTTTGTTTCAGACTAGGAACTAAAATCATGAATGTAGTACAGACTCACTCATACTTCCCTCTATAGAAACTCTCCCAAAAGGGTTGTCCATACTTGCTTTGAATGAAGAAGACGTCACCACTTTTTGGACAACAGGAAAAGGCTTTACCACGTCTATGGAGAAAAAATTTCTTCCTGCAACTTTTGTGTTGGTGCTAGTTTTGTTCCTTCTACCCCCTCATAGAAGGTCTTCTCATGACAGCTGCCCAAGTATTAGAAAGCTGCTCTTACCTATGGACTGACGATTCGCTAGCTTATTATACTTTATGAAACGCTTTTAACCTGGGATAATTTCATTTAATAAATGTCACGTGCTTTTGTTTTCTGTCTAAATGTACCTTATTTTAACCGTTTTTAGGTCTGATGGACCATCCTTGTTACTTCTCTTTGTGTTTCTATCTAGATCCCTCTTTGAGACAGCTGTCTGGTGGCTTGATTAGTATTACAGAGTCTAGTGGTCCTATCACCAACCCCTATTCTGGTAGCAATACTTTTATTATTGCAGTTTCAGCTGGTTTGGCAGTCTTGTCCAGCCTGCTTTCAACT
Source organism: Equus quagga (assembly GCF_021613505.1). Lineage (NCBI taxonomy): Eukaryota > Metazoa > Chordata > Mammalia > Perissodactyla > Equidae > Equus > Equus quagga. The sequence continues at coordinate 99,106,009 of NC_060277.1, read as the reverse complement.
TAAATCTTTGTCTTTCCCACATATGGTCTTCCCCATTTGGTCTTTGTTCAGTTGGCTTCTTGATCCCAACTGAAGAAACATAGATTATCCATAAACTCTAAAGACTCTCCTTTATAGGTATTTACAATTGATGAGTTTAATTTTCTTTAACTGGTCGTTATCTTTCTATAAGACGGTGCAACTGTGAGGACCTTCTGCCTGATGATACAACATCTTTATTAAATGTGTTCTTAAAGACCTTGTAGCCATCTCTTCAAATTTTAATTTAGTTGGGAGAACATGGTCCGTCCATAAAGGGTCTGGGAAGCGTTGGAAAGTGATGTCTTGCTTTTAAAGCTTACTCTTTTTTGACACTTTCATGTAGTTTAAAACAACAAAACTAACAATAAAGAGCCACAATTGTAATTATACTCTGTATTTTAAAATCTCAGCTGAAAATTGCCTTTTTCTCGTTTTGTACCCAGTGTTTCCACAGTAGCCCAGTGGGATGTTTTGAGCTTCGTGCAGGAGAGACCTTTTGTGAACTCAAGATACTGTGTGGAAGTATTTATTTACCTTAGACCCTTAGACCCTTAAAGAGCCCATTCCTCCCTCCAGTGAACTTGACCTTGTTGTATAGACAATCTTGAGGGAAGAGGAGGACACTTTGGCAGCTTTTTGTTTCTAAGAGTAGCTAAATCTAGTGTTCTGTGAAATGATTGCTAGTGGCAAGACTTTAGTTTGGACTCTGTTCCATGGGATAACCTCTGAGTTTAAATGTGGATCTTCCGTATCCCAAGACCTATTAGTCTTGAAAAGTAGATTTATAATTTGAAAATTGTTCTGGCTTAGGTTCCTGGTGTGAGGAGGGAGATAGGTTTTAGCTAGGTATAGGTAGCCAGCCCCGGTGGCGTTGTGGTTAAGATTCAGCCTTCTCACTGCCGCGCCTTGGGTTCATTTCCCAATCAGGGAACCACACCACCCATCTGTCGGTTGTCATACTGTGTTGGCTGCATATTGCGGCAATGCTGAACGCAATGCCACCAATATTCCAGCAGGGTCACCCATGGTGGACAGGTTTCAGTGGAGCTTCCAGATTAAGACTAGGAAGAAGGACCTGGCCACCCACTTCTGAAATAAGTGGCCATGAAAACCATATGATTAGCAGCGGAACATTGTCTGATTCTGTGCCAGAAGTTGAGGAGATGGGTAGGGTTCAGCTCTGCTGTACCACAGGGTCGCTGGGAGTTGGAATCAAGCAGTCTCCCAGGAAATGGAATGTGACCAGAAAGTGTAGTATTTCTCGTTCACACCTGGTAAGCTGCCTACTTGACTTAGTTTGGTTTTAGTCAGGAAATAAAAATATTCTTTTGGTGTAGAATTATATCTTCCTTTTTCCTAGCCCAAATATGTGGTGTTGGTGATTGTGGCATTGATCCTTCGTATGGCACATTAATGTTAACGGCTGGATTGGAGAGCTGCCGTGCCATTTATTGAATTGTATTAGGGCACTTGGGAGGTTACTTGAAACACCTGGGCTGGAGCGATTGTGGAGGATGTGAAAGGGCTTGAGAGGAGGAGTTTAGAATGCTTTAAACAGTAGGAACGTTTTTGGTCAGGGTTCTGACATAATAAAATTGATGTTTTAAGATGAAGAATCTCACAGATGTATGCACTTACTAGAACAGAGGAGACAGAAGACAAGCAGTTAAAAACCATTTTGCAAATAGTTCATTATGGTAACACTCAAAACAATAGATAACTTTACCCCAGAACTATCTAAAATTACCAGTGTCCCTTGATTTGTAGGCCTTTCTGCATTCATCTTTGATTTCCTGTGAAATACTTTCCTAGTGAGAGCTATTTGTATCAATTGTTACTGTGTGTAAGCTCTTTTTTAGGAGGGACACCAGTGAAAGCAATTTATTTTGTATCAAAATTACAGATTTTGAGAAGCTAAGCTGCTTTTCAACTAAACACTGATTTACATGGTTTAACTCTAAACAAATGTTGCTTTTTTTTTTTTTAAAGAAAATTACAGGCAAAACCTTCTAATTTCAACCTTTCACTCTCCGCCCCAAATAGTCACTGAAGTACCATAATAACAATACCAGTGTTTTTATTTTTATCTAGACCTTTAAATTTGCCTTTAAGCTTAACTTTAACAGTGGTTCTCAAAGTGTGGTCCTCAGACCAGCAGAATGAACATGACCCAGGAACTTAGAGATTCCTGGTTAGGAAGGCAAATCCCCAGGCCTCCTTAACCAGAAGCTCTGTGGATGGGGCCTAACAGTTTATGTTTTAACAAGCAGGCCCTTCAGATGATTCTGGTGCAAGACCAAGTTTTGAGAATGATTGATTTAAAGCAAAGAATAGATGTCATTTATTTCATCTGAATTATTTAACCATCTGAAGTTCAGAAGGAAGGGAGTGGGATAGAGTATATAATTAATGGAAAATCATGACTTTTGTGTGTCCCTTTCACTACTAGTGTAAAGGCTATCACTGTTAGTGTAAAGGCTATGATTGCTCTTCCTTTCTCTTAAACTGCAAAAATAATTTTAGACTGTCAAAACAATTTACTGTTAGCATTAATGAAGGAAGATGAGGTTTTGGATGATTTTTGTCCCGAGTGGCCCTTCCTTAATGGAACCTTTTGCTCGATCATTTGCTAAAGATTTTCATTCCTAATCCAGTTTAGAATACTGGCTAGAGGAAGTGTATAAAATGATAGCAGATATTTCCAATGTTTTGGCAGTGGAAATACTTCACACTGATTACGTGGGTGAGGAACTAACACATTATTTTCATGTGTCCAGGCACTGTGCTAGACTGTATTTCATTTTATTCAGTATGTATGAGAGTCTTCATGTGTTGTTTTATCAGCTTTATCAAGATAATATTTTATATCATATAATTCCAAGTATACAATTCATTGGCTTTTAGTGTATGCACAGAGTTCTGCAAATATCAGCACAATCTGATTTTTCCTAATAAATTTATTTACTCCAGATATTCTATTGATCACATGGAAATTGTCAGTGGGAGCAACTCAAGTGTCCTTCAGCAGAGGAATAGATAAACAAAATGTGGCATAGACATAAAATAGAATGTTGTTCAGCCTTAAAAAGGAGGAAAATTCTGACACATGTTACAACATGAATGAACCTTGAGGGTGTTACACTAAGATTTCACTTATTTCAAAGCCAGTCACAGAAAGACAAGTACTATATGATTCTCCTTATATGAGGTACCTAGAATAGTCAAATTTGTAGTTACAGAAAGTATAAAAATGGTGTTTGGCAGGAGCTGAAGAGAAGGGGGAATCAGGAGTTACTGTTTAATGGGTCTGGAGTTTCAGTTTTGCAAAATGAATAGAGTTTTGGAGATGGATGGTGGTGGTGATTGCACAGTATAAATGTTCTTTGCAGCACTGAACTGTATGCTTAAAAATGGTTTAGATGGTAAATTTTATGTTTTGTGTATTTTACCACAGTTAAAAGTTGAAAAAAAGAAAAAATTAAGTCAAACAAAACATGCTACATTTCCAGTTATTTTAAACATCTTTGTAGAATCCTCCTTTTCATGAACTGGAAGATTTTAGTGTTAAAGCATTTTGTAAGTTGCCAGGTACCAATTCGCATTTGGTGTGACACAATGCAGAGTCAATACATTTTTTTTTTTTTTTTTAAAGATTTTATTTTTTCCTTTTTCTCCCCAAAGCCCCCCCGGTACATAGTTGTATATTCTTGGTTGTGGGTCCTTCTAGTTGTGGTATGTGGGACGCCGCCTCAGCGTGGTTTGATGAGCAGTGTCATGTCCGCGCGCAGGATTCGAACCAACGAAACACTGGGCCGCCTGCAGCGGAGCGCACGAACTTAACCACTCGGCCACGGGGCCAGCCCCCCAGAGTCAATACATTTTTAAAGATTTTTCTTATTTTAAAATTGAGATATAATTCATACACTGTAACATTCACCTTTAAAAGTGTACAGTTCGGTGTGTTTTTAGTATATTCACGAAGTTGTCCAGCTCTCACCACTGTCTAATTCTGGGACATTTTCATCATCCCTCAGTACACATTAGCAGTCATCTCCCTATTCCTCGTTACCCCTTCTTCCTCCAGCCCCTCACAACCACTAAGCTTTCTGTCTGTAGATTTGCTTATGCTGGATATTTCATATAAATGGAATCATACAATATGTAGCCTTTAGCATCTGGCTTTTTTTCATTTAGCACAATATTTTCAAGGTTTATTCTTGATAATAGCATGTTATCAGTACTTGATTCCTTTTTATGGCCAAATAGTATTCCATTGTATGGTTGTGCCACATTTTGTTTATTCATTCATCCATTGATGGACTTTGGTTTGTTTCTGCCTTTTGGCTATTATGAATAAAGCTGCTGTGAATGTTCATGTACAAGTTTTTTTGTAGACGTATTTTCAATTCTCAGGTTTGTACCTAGGAGTGAAGTTGCTAGGTGATATGGTAACTCTATGTTTAAGTTTTGGGGGAACCAACAAACAGTTTTCCAAAGAGGCTGCACCATTTTACATTTCCATCAGCAATGGATGAGGGTTCCAATTGTTCCACATCCTTGCCAACACTCTTTACTGTCTGTCTTTTTAATTGTAGCCATGTTAATGGGTGCAAAGTGGTTATTTCATTGTGGTTTGATTTAAACATTTCTCTAGTGACTAATGATGATGATTTGTATATCTCAGATGCTATCCATTTGTATATTGTTTTTGGAGAAATATTTTTAAAGTGGGCTATTTGTTGTTTTAATTATTCAATGGTGGTTTATATATTCTGGGTAAAGTCTCTTGTCTGCTATATGATTTTCAGATGTTTTCTCCCATTCTGTAGGGTGTTTTCACTTTCTTGATGTGTCCATTGCACAAAAGTTTTAAATTTTGGAAGGAATTTTTAAACTTCCTTCTAGGAGTTTTCTAGTTTTAGCTCTTACATTTAAGCCTATAATCTACTTTGAATTAATTTTGTATATGGTTTGAGGTAGGGGTTTAAATTATTCTTTTGCATGTTGTCCTAGCATCAATTGAAAAGGCCATTCATTCCCCATCATGTGATTTAAAATGAAAATGAATGTAATTTTAAAATGGAAATATACTTGCTTTTGAAATTTTGGGTGGTTGTATTTTTTTCTTTATGCTATTCTTTATTTCCCAAGTATCTGTAACAGAACTTTGGTAACAGAAATTTATAGGCACCAGAATATTAACAGTGATTAGTTCTGAAGGATGGGATGGGGCTAGAGGAAGGGGAAATGATGACTTTCATTTATTATTTTAATATTTTGAAAATTTATTTTGAGGGTTTTTTTTTTTGTAATTAAAGTAGAAAATGATTGACTCTCTTGATTATGCTGATTTGCTTAAATTATGGGAGCTTTTAGACCTGGGCCAAAAGTGCTTTATGTAATTTTAGTGTTTTGGATTTTTTAGGGCAGTGTTTTCTAAGAATGCTTCCTATTGCTGGAGTGATAGTTTCCAAAGTCAGAGGGTGCTACTTTGGGAGAGGGAAGAGGGAAAGAAGCTAACACTCATGTAGTGTTTATCATTGACACTATGCTTTTTTATATGTATTAATCCTTCACATTTTTACACCTAGGAAAAATGAGTACTAGACACAATGAATGACTTAGGACCGTCACACAACCCCTTAAAAGCAAGAACTAGAATCAGGGTTGTATCACTCCAAAGCTTAGGTTTTCTCTGTGCTGACTAGTACATAGTAAGCTGTTCATTCAATGCTTCGATAAGCATGTGCCCCTGTAGATAGATCAGTGATATAATGGGTAGAGGGATCCTGATGGAGAAATAGATGTTAAAGAGAAAAGAAAAGAAGATTAATAATGGAAATGGTAAAATAACTTGAGGGAACTAAGACTTTTGAACTTGATGAGAGCAAGTATTTAATTGTATTTGCCACAGTGTCCAGAGCATGTTCAGCATAATACATTTCTGTGCCTATGAATGATTTTAAGCTTGGTTCCAGACTTTGGGTCAGGTGCTGTAAGAGGACAGGAAATAATGAGAATACTGTGAGTTCACTTTAATTTTAAAGATGAAGAGGTTTTCCTTCCTTTATTGAGTAAATAAACATTACATTCCTGTGATGTCCCGTGTCTTGCTCTAGCTTGGGGGATAGAGAAGTAAAGAAAGACTTCTAATTTTCCTTTTACCTCTGCTTTCCTTTTTACCAAATAGACCCTAGTTTCTACTCAAAACATAAGCCTTCATAGCAAATTAGAAACTTTTAGTGGTAATACTCTATCTGGTGCCTTTAGGATTGATTCTTAAGTCACTGGGGACAGTTGAGTGTGAATAGGTTTAATGAGTTCTATCATAGGGTTCCTGGTTAGAGGTGAAATCTGTGTGGGTCCTGTATTTCTGTTGTTTTCGTGAGTTCTCCTAACCTTGTGAGCACAGTATGTTGGTGGGTTATTATGATGATCCTTTGACTCCAGTTCTTGCTGACAGGTGAGGCCTTTGGATCAGGTGCAAAATATTACCTCATCTTTGTATTAGACTCAGTAATTTTAAGGATCTTTGGACTTTTAGAAAATATATATCCAAACAACCAGGCTTGCTCTTGATTTAGGAACCGAAGGCTAGTATTTACTTGTGTGGGAACAGATTTCTCCTCAAGTCAAGTCAGGAGTCAGGAAATGTGAATTCTCTTCCTGGACAGCTTGCTCTACCTGGGGCAGATCGCTTAAGTAGTCTCGGCTGTACTTAGCCACTGTTCACTTCTGAGGACTGCTCGAGAGGCTGCAAAGCTGATTATAACACACTTTAGCCACCTTTTCTTCTGGATTTTTCCACTGAAGGATAAATCATTCTTGTAAAACAGTTTCAAAGAGGAAGATGGAAGCCACATTTTCAAATTGTTTAGGTGCACAATGAAAACTTTTATGATAGTTGTTTGTATCTAGGGGGGTGAATTCACCTCTTTTTCCAATAAATATTGATTATCTGCTATATTACAAGGATTTTTTGCTGGGCTCTGAGGATAACATGCTATGGTTAAACTTTGACTAAAGATGCAAGGTCCAATAAGTAAGTAGTTGTCTATGATAAATGCAGGGCAGAAATCGGTATGCACTCTAAAAAATGTTATAATAAGCCTCTAAGGTTTAGAGAAAAGGGGAGCTGCCATCTGGTTAGAATATCTGGAAATATTTCAGAGAATGCTTCAGCATGAAATACTATTTTGACTATCAGTATTAGAGAGGATGGGGTTGGGTAGAGAATAAGTAAGAGGAGTAAAAAGGGGAAGAAGGGTCAGGGGACAGAAGTAAGCCAAGGGAATAAGTGTGAACAGAAGCCCAAAAGCAGAAATAGCACAATTACTTGGGAGAATGGTTTTGATACTCTTCCTGTGTAGTGTCTGCTCTCGAGCGCGTGTGTGCACCCCCCCTTTTTTTTTTTGCTGGGAAAGATTCACCCTGAGCTAACATCTGTTGCCAATCTTCCTCTCTCTCTCCTTTTTACCCCCTCAAAGCCCCAGTGCATAGTTGTATGTTCTAGTTCTAAGTCCTTCTAGTTCTTCTACGTGAGCTGCTGCCGCAGCACGGCTCCTGGCAGATGAGTAGTGTGGTTCTGCACCCAGGAACTGAACCTGAGCCACCAGAGCAGCGCATGCTGAACTTTAACCATTAGGCTGTTAGGGATGGCTTGCATCTGCCTTCTATTCCTTTCTTCTACTGTACTCCAGCTCTACTGTATCCTGACCCTAAAGAACAAAAGCAAGTGTTCAGGGGTAATATTTTAATCTGGAAATAATTGAAGAAATGTGATGTTTTTTATGTTTAAACTTTGCACTCTTTGTGGGACTCAACTCTCAGCCCAGAAAATAAAAGTAACCGTGGCAGACTAAACCTTGAACGTTTTACTTTGTTTTTTAATTTACACAGATTCTAAGACACACTGTGTTTTGGCATAATTTGGTCCATAGTAGCAGTTACGTTGCACTTGTTTTTTACCTTCTAGGTCATTAGCGTTTCGACCTTCTGGTTTTCTCCTCTTGGTTTTTTTTAATTTTAAACCCTGAGAGGAAAGATACTATATAAGTTTAATAAAAGACTCTCCTTCCCTGTTTGATTCTTCTTGAATCTGCATGGAACTTTCTGGAAACGGAACCTTAGTGGGGTAGGCAATGGCAAAGGCCTGCAAATTTGGTTGATGAATGTCAGTAAGAAATAAGGAGGGACTGGTCTTTGGGCACCCAGTCTACTTAGTACATTTATATGTCATGTGCTTTCCCATTGAGGATTTCAATTTAGGGGCCGGCCCAGTGGCGCAGCGGTTAAGCGTGCATGTTCCGCTCCGACGGCTTGTGGTTCGCCGGTTCGGATCCCGGGTGTGGACATGGCACCACTTGGCACACCATGCTATGGCAGGTGTCCTACATATAAAGTAGAGGAAGATGGGCGTGGATGTTAGCTCAGGGCCAGTCTTCCTCAGCAAAAAGAGGAGGATTGGCAGTAGTTAGCTCAGGGCTAATCTTCCTCAAAATAAATAAATAAATAAAACTTTCAATTTAAGTGTGAGTACTGATATTGCTGATATTGATTCTATTTTTTGTGGATCATTTCAGTCCTCAGCATTTCTAGGGGGAAGTTTTTATTTTAGCAGAATAGGGTAGAAACTTGGTTCATCTCTGTTTACTACTAAGAGGGATGATTACAGGTGTGTGAACCTTGATGTGTATGTGTAAAGTTTAATCTAAACTTGGTGGTGAATTCAAAATAACCGTAGGTTTCGAGAAAGAAAGTTTTTTTTTTTTTTTTGAGGGAGATTAGCCCTGAGCTAACATCCACCACCAATCCTCCTCTTTTTGCTGAGGAAGATTGGCCCTGAGCTAACATCTGTGCCCATCGTCCTCTGTTTTATATGTGGGACGCCTGCCACAGCGTGGCTTGGTAAGCAGTACGTAAGTCTGTACCCAGGATCCAAACTGGTGAACCCCGGGCCACTGAAGAAGAACATGTGAACTTAACCACTGTGCCACCAGGCTGGCCCCAAGAAAGTTTTCTTTAAAGATTGGTACCTGAGCTAAGAACTGTAGCCCATCTTTTTTTTTTTCCCCCTGCATTTTCTCCCCAAATCTCCCCAGTACATAGTTGCATATTTGAGTTGCGGGTCCTTCTAGTTGTGGCATGTGGGATGCTGCCTCTCAGCGTGGCCTGATGAGTGGTGCCATGTCTACACCCAGGATCCGAACCGATGAAAGTGCACAAACTTAACCACTTGGCCACGGGGCTGGCCCCCCAAGAAAGTTTTGATTAAGGAAAGTTATATCAGCCTATATAATGTTCAAAGGAAAGTAATACTGTATTTAAAGAATGTGTAGATTAGGAATTCTCATCTTGAAATTGGGATCTTTTATGTGAAGATTACTGTGGATTACTATTTTCTCAAATACAGTATTCTAATTGACTAGTGTATGTATGGGGTTATGACCCAGAGAGAGAATGCGGCATCCAACTTCTCACTGGTTAACAACTATTGAGCCTGGTGCATCTCACATTGTGTGATGAGTGATTTTTTAACTAGTGTAGGAACACTTGATGCTTACTCAGTTATGTGTGAATGTTTCTGTAGCTTCCCAAGCTAATATAAGAGATTCTCGAAATGATGGAATTTTATTAAGCTCAAGTAGCTGTCTTAAGAAATGGGTGTTGAGTAGAATCTATTTTGCCACATCCCTTTGGAGATTTGTTGAGTCACTGCTCTGGTAGGTCTGTGCCTGACTTAAGCGTGTGTGAGACATTGTAAGATTAACAGTGTACTAGTTTAGGAAAAATTCTTGAACCCTTAAAGTCCATTGGTGTGCCTTCAATCTTCTAGAATGTCTGCACCTACCCTGTGGATCTTTGGTTGTATCTCTCTTTACTCAGGATAAAATTGAGAGGTTTCTCTCAGGCGGCTGTTTGCCAACCTCCCATCCCACCTCTCTTTTATGCTTTATTGTAGAAAATAAAAGCCTTCATACGAGTAGAGAGAGCACTGCAGTAAACCCTCCATGTTTGTATCACCTGGCTACAATAGGCATCAACTCATAGTTGTTCTGGTTTTATCTAGACTCCCCCCCACACACACACCATACATGTCTGTTACTCTGAAGCCCATTCTGTACACACATTATTTCATCTGTAAGTATTTCAGAATCTGTCTCTAAAAGATAAAAGCTTTTTTGCTGCCCTCTCCCCATCTTTTTCATTTTTAAAAAATATTTCTTTGTTGAAAAAGATATGAGGGAATGAGGTAGAAACTATTATAGATAGGACAAAATACCTAGAAATTACACCCTACTGATATTTGACTTTCAGAAGAGAAGAGGTTTGGTAGACCCAAAACCATAAAGGGGATATCAACTAGAATTCATTTAATTATCAGAAGTGGTGCTTTTTTTTTCCTTTCCTTTTCCCTTCTGTCTTGTAGGCCTCTTTACAGATTTCTGGCCCCTCTTCTCTTCCTACCCTTTGAATGATAAAGTGTCTCAGTGTTTAGTTTTCAACTTTTTTCCCCTTTTCTTTAGCTGTACTCTTGCTGGGTGATCTTTAGTCCTGTCCTGTAAGTATCATCCATATACCAATAATTCCAAATTTATATCCCTAGACCAGCTGTATCTCCTTTCTGAAGTTCAGATTCATATCCAACTGTCTGTCTTGTAAGTAGTTCAAATTTAATATGTTTAAAACGAAATTCTTAATTCCCCTTTCTGAAAACCCATCTTATTCCACTGTGATCAGCATCCTTCTTACCACCTGCTACTTCGCCTCCCCACCCCACCTTCCATTATAATATGTAATAAAGTGTAGGTGTCCATCTTTGTCTTAGTTTGGGACACTATGACAAAGTACCATAGACCAGGTGGCTTATAAACAAGAGAAACTTACTTCTCACAATTCTGGAGGCTGGACATCTGAGATCAGGATACCAGCATGGTCTGGCTCTGGCTAGGGCTCTCTTCTGAGTTGCATTCTTCATACTTCTCATTATAGGAAAGAGGGCTAGAGAGCTCACCCAGGGTCTCTCTTTATAAGGGCACTAATCCCATTCATAAGGGCTCCACCATCATAACCTAATTACCTCCCAGAGGCCCCATTTCCTAATCCCATTACCTTGGGGTTGGAATTTCAACATATGAATTTGGGGGGACACAAACATGCAGTCCCTAGTGACCTTTGATTCCTGTCTAATCACTCCTACTGCCAGTCGTCTACAGGACTTTCTGGTTCTGTCTCCACAATGTGTCTGGGATTTGTTGATTTCGTCTCCACAGCCACTAGTCTCTCTCCTTGAACCACTGCAGTAATCTCTTAACTGGTTTCCTTGTATTTACTTTTTCTTCTTAAGTATGCTCTTCATATTGCAGCTCAAGTGGTCATTTAAAAATGTATCATGATAATTCCTTGAAAAAATGAAAAAACTTTTCATTGCTTTTAGAATGAAACCTAAATTCCTTGCCATAGCCTTTCAGGCCTTACATGCCATTATTCCTGATTGTTTTTTCAGCTTCATCCCTTACTATTCTCTGCCTTATGGTACTCTGCCCTTCTTTCCTTGAACCAGTTAAAATCTTTCCTGCACTTTTGTGCACACTGTTCCCTCTAGCACTCTTTCCTCAGGTCTTACTAAGCATGGCAGTTTTAGTCTTTTCTCTTCCTCAGGAAACAACTTAAAATATACCAGTGATGCTTTTCTTGACCTCCTTTTCTGAGATGTCTTTCCCCAGTTATTTTCTACCATCACCCAGTTGATGGTACAAATCATAGCACTAATCATAATTTGTAATTATGTTGTTTATGTATTTGTTTCCTTGTTTTTGTCTCTTCCCCACTACAGTGTAAGCTCCATTATGATACTTACTCTGTGTAGCTCAGTGCCTAACACAGGGTTGGCAGACAGTACATATTGTATGAATCAAGAAAATAGAGAAGGTAGAAATAAATGATGAATTTTGTTTTTCTGTTTTCTTCTGGTTCCTTTTACCAATGATACTGGAGGATGCAGAAGAAGGGATACTGTTCAACTCGGTTAAATTAATTTGGGATTGAAGGATGAAGAAGGCAGTTACCTGATACATTTACTTAAAAGTTTTAGAATTAAAAAAAATTTTAACAATTATTTTAGATTAAAAGCACCTTGTTATTTTCATTGAGCTTTTATAAATCTGTAGCCATCTTAGTGAGCTGATAACTCACTAAACTCACTTAACTTGTAGTACCAGGCTCTTGGGAACGGGGAGAACAGGGAGACTGAATAGCAAATTGTTCTTTTGTACATGTATGGCTGCAAAATTACCCCATCTCCATTTCTCCATGCCCTGACTTCTGCTTCTTCCTATCTCGTATCTGGTTTTGTAGTATGTTCTTCTCTTTCTGGTTGGAGTAAAGAACAATTTACCACCTCTGTTCTGAAAGTTGCTTAAAATAGTGGTGATTTCTGGTTATGTTTCATAGTAAAATTATTGCAGCTAAAGTGGTGTGATAGAGTGAAAGACCCATGTCCTTGAATGAAGAAATCTTAGGGTACTTAGTACTGCTGCCTCACACTAGTCAGTAGTCATAGTTCTGGTAAGGATTTTGGGTTTGCATACTTGTGTTTAAATGTTGGCTTCACCGCTTAATAATTGAGCAACCTTTGACAAATTGCTTTACCCCTCTGAAGCTCGGTTTTTCTTCTGTTGAATGGGGACCTGGCTCGGTTGTGATGAAGACCTGAGATAACAAATGTAAAGTAGCTGGCATAGTATCTCGCTTATGTGCCCTAGACAAATGGTCTCCATTATTGTTATTTTGGGCAAGTCACTTAATATCTTCAGGTTTCTATTTCTTTATGTGTAAAATTAGGACATTTGACTAGAGCAGTGGTTCTCCAAAGTTAGTGCTCATCAGGATCACCTGGAGGGCTGTTAAAACACAAATTGCTGGGCCTGAAATTCAGAGTTTAAGGTTTAGGGGGTCCTGGGTGAAGCCTACTAGAATGTGGGTTTCTTAAAAAGTTCCCAGTTGATGTGGATGCTGCTGGTCTGGGAGCTACGCCTTGAGAACCTCTGCACTTGATAATCACATAGTCCTGGCAGCACTAGGATTTTACTGTTGTGTAACAGAAGTGATGGTAATAGCCAATATTTGAGACTATGTGCCAGGCATTGTGCAAACGTACTATGTTGTTTGGTTCTCATGGGGATTGGTAGGTATTATCCTTTTAAAGGGTTTGGTAAATTGTTAAAGTTCACACAGCCAGGAAATGGCAGAGGTAAGACTGTCCTGATCTGCTTGCACAGACACAAACTACCTTTCTCTTGACCAAGTGAATGGCTTCCAACCTTGGCTTCTCAAGTTTTTAGGGCTCCCGTATATACTTCCACTTCTTGATTAGTTGGCTTACCAACAAATTTTTTTGTGGCCATGTCTGAGGCTCGTTGCCTGGGAATTGCTACTCAAAACGAACTTTGTCCTGCCTGGTTTAAGCCCTTGTTGTGTTTTATTATGGTCTTGCTTTGTCAGCCTTATCTCCTCACTCAAATTTATAAGCTTCTTGAGGATGTGGACTCCGTCTTTTGATTATTATATTGTGCTCAGCAGAATGCTGCTGTTCACATTGTAGTGGTTCAGACGATGAAGATAATGGATTGTCATTGTGATCATTTTGACAGGAACCCATTAAGCACTCAAGTTAGCATAGGGTGTACCAGTTTGATTTTAAATCTTCATGTCATTTAAGCTCCTTCCTACTTTGCTGCTGTGACATGATTAAAATAAGACAACACTAATTAAGTAATTTTAGTGAGGAAAATAACTTAATTGGTTAGCTGAAGTTTAAATATGAATCCAAAATGAAAGGTCCTGTGTTCTGATTTCAGTTTTCCAAAAACCAGATGTATAAGGGAAATTCTGTAGATCCTTTTAGCCTAATACTATGCCTTAAAATGATTCCCATGTTTTATCTGTATTTGTAACCACTTGTCAGTTTGAATAATTAATTCATTATACAGGGTGTGAATCAGTGTTAAAAAGACTAAATTTCCCTTCTCTTTTATCACTGATCATAGATCGAATTTTGTCACTTCTCTGATACTTAGGAATAAAACTGGTGGCAGTTTGAACATCTGTAATGAGGCAAAGATCAGCTTGTGCTTTAAAACTAGGACAGGGGGTTTTAGAATGTAATTGAAAAAGAAACTGTCTTCGTGTGTTCAGGAGCATGGGAAGGTGTGTCAGTTTACTAAGGATGTACTCTATAGAATTTCTTAAAGAAATATGTTTATTTTGTAGCTAAGGACTGGGAATTTCACTGACCTGTACTTGAAATGGTGCAGTGAGTCCAGGGGCTCTTTATTCAAAGTTAGCTCTTGATGAATGATGAGGAAAAGGGAGGGACAGACTAGGTTGTTACTTTCTGTTTTCTAGGTAAAGATTTCTTTGGCTGGAGACATACATAGCTGTGCAGCAGTAACTGCTGTTCTCCAGAGACTTAAGGCAGCCTTGCAGGAAGAAGACACCTTGAATTGAGTCTCTAGTTTTGTTGCTCTGGTAATGTTACAATTGAAAAATGCAAGCCTTGGGAAAGAATGTGGGTGGGGTTACCCAGTTTTTCTCTTATTTTCTTTTTTAATTCTGTTCTGTCCTTACCTGAGCTGTTTGAGTATGTGTGAAACAAAACCTTTTACCATTCCAAGCCAGTCCTTTTTATCTGTTCTCCAAAATGCACACTGTGAACCACATGTTAATAGGAGGGCTCAACTTTGTTGACTCAGAAAATGTTGAGGTTCTTTAAGAGTTTTTAATTTAAATCCCTCTACTTTAATCTTTATTGCTATAAGTTGGCGGTTCAGAACTTGGGCTGCTAAATGGAATCACCTGGGAAGCACTTAAGGAAAAATTCCAGGCCCCACCCCCAATTAAATTTTGACTTAATTCATCTAGGGTGGGTCTCCAGTATTCATGTTTGTGAAACCTCCCCAGATAATTCTAATGTATGGACAGCATTAAGGAAATACTGCCTTACGTTCTGTTTTTAGAGACTCCAATATATTTCTTGGAGGAAAGTAGTTCCTGCCCACCCCGCATCCTCTGTAGCTCCTACAGAAAGAGGTTAAGAATGTCAAATCAGAATCTTATTTAAAAGCATAGAAGTTTAATCCTGTAATCAGTCTCTCCTTTAACAGACTTTGCTTGCTAAGCGTATTTTGTCTTTGTTTAAAAAAAATTCGACACACTTTGATTCATGACTGCTTTACCAGATTCCTGATAACACAGGACTCCAAGGACCTCTAGCTCTACTTGGTGAAGCAAGGCTGTCAATTTAAGTAATCCTGTCAGATGATATAGCCAATTTTCTAACTCACAAAAAAGCACTGTTGCTCAGATACTGTGATTTATTTTCCTAAATGAGCCATTTTAATATATATTCCATTTTCAGACAGGAGGTACCCTGAGGTGAGTTTGCAAGTTCAGTAAAACATGGGTCTTTGGTTTCTTTGATTTGAGAAACTTTTAACTCCTCTTTAATTTCCATGCCTGACACCCTACCACTATTTGCCAGTGAAAGTAAATGCTTGTATTTTTATTCTTTTGAGAAATGTAATAGATCATTCATTAATTCATTCAGCTAGAACATACTGCACTGTTTCTGTATTTGAGGACCTGAATAAGTCAAACATGGCCCCTGCTTTCCTGGTGGTCAGATACATTCTCATGGGGGAGACACAGATACCAGATTTTTCTGTTTCATCTCCACATTCTGTTCCATGGCAAATCTTGTTTGCTACCTTCATGTTACATTCTAAATATAAATACCTTCTCCCCATTTCAAATGCTATCACCGTAGTCCAAGCTTTTATCTTTCTGCCTGGATAACCTTAGCAGCCTCCTAATTTGTTTCCCTGCTTCTCTTATTGGTCAGCCACAGTGTTTTCACACAATAGCCAGAGTGAGCTTAAAAATGTAAATGATAGCACGTTGTACCCCTGCTCAGATTTCTCCAAAGGCTTCATATCACACACAGACTGAAAGTCAGACTCCTTATGGCCTACAAGGCCTTACAGGATCCAAGTTCTCTTTACCTCCTTGTAGGCCTTACAGGATCCAAGTTCTCTTTGCTTCTCTTTACCTCCTTGGTATCATTTTACTACTTTTTTTTTGGCTCACTGTGTTCCAACCACACTGGTCGTGTTACTGTTAGTCTACAGTCGAAGTGCATTCCTGCCTGTACACTTACCATTCCCTCTGCCTGGAAAGCTTTTCTGCAGATATCCTGTCAGCTTGGTTTGGTTCTTCATCGTATTCAAGTCTCTGCCACTTTTTAAAGAGATGTTCCTGACCATCAGCTGTAAAAGGACAACTTCGCATCACAAATGACATTCTTATAAACATACACACACACACACACACATATTTTTGCTTACTAGCTTATTATCTCTCTCCTCTTCTGGTATGTAAATTTCTTCCTGTTAGGGATTTTGTCGTGTTCACCACTGTAACAAAGATATTTTGAAACATAAAATAAACATCACCCAAAATGCTTGAATCTAATGATTAAAATTATGATGAGTATAGCAAAGGACAGATAGGAGTTCTGTAGGAGGGGCTGCCAAGGAATTCTTCTTTGGTCTCTGCCAGTGTGGCCAGAGCGTAAAAGAACAAGGAGAGGCTTTGAGAGTGGTTCCTAGAGAGGCTGATGATACGAGCAGGAGCCAGATCATGCAGGGCCTTTTGGTCCCTGTTAAGAATTAAGGAAGGGCTTTTTTTGGTCTATCTTTGATGTGGATATTGTGGTGCTCTGTTTTAAATTCAGAGTTAGATAAGGGCGAAGTGTGAAGTGAGCTCTAAACTCTTATGAGATACTTCAACTAGTAACTGACTTGAGAAGTGCCTTATAATGGAGAATTTACAGAGAGAAGTGCTGTGTTCAGTCATCAGCGTTTTACTTTTTCTCACTATTTTATTTGATGCTCTTTTGAAGGTGATGTGCTTAGATTTTATTGCTCATTTTCTGTTTTTTTTTTCTCTCAATTTGATTCATAGTGAAATTTAGTTATCCCCGTTATTGAGAAAGGAAGATTCTGAAGAGAACATAGAATTGAATTCCTTTTCAGAAAATCTGGTTACTCTGAGCTGTGATTGGCTTTCTTATGCTTAGTGTCAGTGTGAAGAGTGAAAAAAACCTTTTGAACTCTCTTATGGGGAAAGTGTTGGTGTCCTGTAAAAGACATTTTGTTAAAATGGTTGTGGCTAGCTTCCATAGTTCCATCATACCACCTGACCTCTTAAGCAGACCCCATCCTTGAGTCTGAAGAGAGCCCGTTCATATATAGACGACTTCTTGAATTTCCTGTGGCTTACCTCTCGTTTCCTTTAGTAGCATGATAATCCAGTTGAATGTATTGCTTAGAGGCTGGATAATGACCATGACCAATTTTTGAAGGAAAGATTCCGTATTGCTGGGCAATTTTTGTTGAAGTAGTACAGCCAGAAACATTTTCACATTACCTTTTTCCACTTACCAGAGGAAATGAATATCCAGGCTATTTATGTATTTGTTTTTAGAGTACTCAAATGTCTTTGAGGAAAGGACTGTGGAAAGCTGAGACCTAAAACTCATTTAATTTGAAGTTGGGCAAAAGTATTGCAGTTCTTCTAGGTGAATATTTTCAGATTTTAAGCCCTTTTTCCTTTAATTTATTTCACTAAAATATTGTACTGATAGAACTCCTTAATATTGTCCTGAAGAATCCAATATGCTTTATATATGTGTCATAAGGATTTCAGTTTTGACTCAGAAAAGCAGTGTGGTCTAGCAGAGAGAATGCAAACTTTTTTTTTTTTTTTTTTAAACAGCCTTATTGAGGTATACTTTAGAATGCGGACTTTTGAGTCAGACCCAGTTTGAAATCCTGCTGGCACTGATTAGCTGTGTGACTTTGTCCAAAATGTTCAGTCTCTAATACCTTGGAATGCGATATATTTTTGTTAGGTTATTAAGATTAGAAAACAATAAATGTCAAGTACTAGGTCCTTCAGGTTTCAATAAGTGGTAGCTACTTTTTTTTTTTTAAACAAAGCCAGGCACTAGTTAAAATAGGACAGATTTTATTTACTTATTTATTTATTTATTTATTTGGTGGGGAAGATTGCTGCTGAGCTAACATCTGTGCCAGTCTTCCTCTATTTTGTATGTTTGACCCCGCTATAGCATGGCTTGATGAGTGGTTTGTGGGTCCGCGTGTGAGATCCAAACCTGCGAGCCCTGGGCTGCTGAAGCAGAGCATGCAAACTTAACCACTATGTCACCAGGCTGGCCCCCATTGGTGGCTATTTTTAATGTTACTAATACTAGCTTGTATCATCTCTTTCTATCCTTTGGGATTTTAAAGCCTGGAAACTGAAATTACGTGGATATTAGTGATGGTTAGACTCTGATATTAGTGAACACAATCGCAAGTTGATCTGAAAGGCTGAAATTGTTGGTTTAACTGCACTGTTCTTTAATCCATCTTTTCCTAGTCAGACACTCTTATATAAGGGTTGGTTTTATTGTATTTTTATTGTTATTATTTTTTATTTCATCTTTTTGAGGAAGATTAGCCCTGAGCTAACTACTGCCAATCCTCCTCTTCTGCTGAGGAAGACTGGCCCTGAGCCAACATCCGTGCCCATCTTCCTCTGCTTTATATGTGGGACACGTTCCACAGCATGGCTTGGTGAGTGGTGCCATGTCCGCACCTGGGATATGAACCCTCGAACCCCGGGCCGCCAAAGCAGAACGTGTGAACTTAACCACTGTGCCACCAGCCGGCCCCTGGTTTTATTGTATTAATGAGCAGTTTCCTTATTCTGCCCATTTTATGAGAGATTTTCACTGAATATAACTGTCTTGCAGAACATAAAGAGTAACCAGATGTATTACTAAATACATGGTATTGTATGGCTCTGCCCTCCCCTCTCTCACCATCACTATCTCTCACCTCCCCCAAGGACTTGGGTAGCAACCCTCTATAGGCAAATGTATATGAGATCTAGAACTCTAGGTTTAGAAGTACTTTTATTCTCGTTAAAGCTTGATACTTAGTATAAGTTGTTGGTCAGGTTGGATAAATTCACTGTTTCTAACCATCCTTGTAATTAGTGAGATTCCTCCCCCCATATTTCTCAGCCAGTTAACCTTACAGCACTTTTGTTATGAATTTAATTAGAAATATTCTGTGTTTCAGAATGTAAATATTTATCTTTAAGCATTTATGGCTAAATGCCTTTTTTTTAATCATAGCAGCCTAAATATGTTTGTGTTCCTACCTTAGAAGTCTTTTCCTGTCTGGTATACTTAGTGGCTATCTCAGGGCCTAGATAATAGATGGAGAAGTCCCCTGAGGGTGGAAGCTCAACCTCTCAGACCATGGATGTTTTTTCTAATAGAGGAACTTGAAGCCTTTAAGAGAGTAAAGGAACTTTTGTGCTTCCAGAATCATTCACTGAGTTGTTGAGAATTGGGACTTTGTCTGTTTAGACTGTAGGTGTTAGCAGCTATGTTCTGGTTTCAATTTCCTACCAGTACTCAATTATATCACCTTCAGGACCCATTTCATATTGTTGAAGGCCAGGCACTTTGTAAATGCTACAGAAAATAAAACAGATCAAAATCCCTGCCCTTATTTTCTATTTGGGGGTCAGGAAAGTAAATAAATAGAATATATATTATGTTAAATGGCAGTAAATGCTGTGGAGAAAAAATAAAGCAGACAAGAGGGATAAAGGAGTGCAGGGAAGAAGGAGGGGATGCAACATTAAGTAAAGGGTAGTCGGGCATGGGCATATGTGGGGAAGACGTTTTGGGCAAGGGAAATAGCAGGTGTGAAAGTCCCACGGACAAAACCTGCCTGGAGTATTTACTGTGAGGAACCTAGTGTGGCTTCAACAGTGAGAAGGAAATAGTAGGAGGTGAAGTTCAGGCGGGTAAAAGGGAGCTGGGGTAGGTGGAGATAGGTTGTATGGAAGCTAGTAGATTATTATAAGGATTGTAGCTTTTACTGTGAGTTGGAAAGCCAGTGTCACCTTTGAGCAGAGGAGTGATTGATCTGACCTAGTTTGAAAGAAACACTGACCGCTATGGACAGAAGCAGGGAAATGAGTTAGACTGGGGGCTGTTGTAATAGCCTGATGAGAGAAGATGGTGGCTTGGGTCAGTATGGTGGTGGCAGAGTTTGTGAGAAGTAATTTTAGACTCTGGATATGTTTTGAAAGCAGAACAGGTAGGATTTGCTGATGGGCTGGATGTGTGGGCTGTGAAAAAGAGAGTGTTTTGGTCTCAGGCAGTAGAAGGAAGGTGTCGCTCTTAGATGAGGAAGAGTGGGACAAGTGAGTGAGGGTAGGGGTGGGATTAGGAGTTCAACTTAAATTAACTGTAATAAAGATATTGAGATGCTAGGACATCGCTCTCTTTGAATTTGGTATTACATATTAAAAATGTAATGGTGGATACGGGTCATTATAAGTTTCTCAAAACCCACAGTAAAGAGTGAACCCTACTGTGAACTTTAATAGTTATGTATCAGTTAGCTCATCAGTTGTAACAAATGTACTACACTAATGCAATATGTTAATCACAGAAGAAACTGGGGGGGAGTATATGGGAACTCTACTTTCTTTCTGATCAGTTTTTCTGTATACCTAAAACTACTCTAAAAACTTTATTAGTTTTAAAAAAAGCAATCACGCTGATATGTGCTATCATCTTTGATCTGATCTTGGTCTCTGGTTCATTGCAGAGGCCTATTTTTTTTTTCTTTTGCAATATTATGTCAAATTGCCTTTCCCCCTTGATTCAGATCTGTTGCTAACATAATTTCATACCAGTTAGATGCCCAGAGTAGACCTCTTTTCCATTCTATTGTTACTTCTGCTCAGTTACTTCTGAATTCTTTCCTTAAGCAAAGTAAATATTGTCCCTCTTCTTAGCATTCTTGCCGTAGTTTTTTGCTTTGAACATTGCCAATATATTACAGCTCAGTAAGTGGTTTTTAACAGTAAATGACATGTATAAAAAATAGCAGAACCATATGTGTCAACAGACTCAAAAACATGATTTCACTGATCTTTTTTTTTTGTTCTTTTGTTCACTTGGTTGTCTGCGTCTTCCCTTTGCCTTGCAGGGTTGTTTACACATCCTAGACTCTACTGGGCTTTGTAGACCACTCTTGATGGTGCTTTCAAAGGGAATTACAGCGAGCAGGTTCTTGACTTTGCATCTTTATGTCTTTCTGTGTGGATGCTGAGTCTAGGGTGAATTGGATATCATTTTGTTTTGAATGGTGTACCTTAAGGGCAGGGGACTAAGGTGTTTTTGTGTATCTCACACAGTGTCATTAATGTTATAGTGGAGTGTCTGCTTTTTTCTAAAATTGAGAAATAGCACTGCTGCAAGAATTTCAAGGTTTTTTTTTTTTAATATAAATTGCGTTGCTTTTAGTGATTTTCAGCTTTAGGGTGTGTTGGGGTAGAAACAATGGCAATATTGAGAATATTTACTTTGTCTTTAATTGAAAGTTGCTTTTTATGATGCGAGATTTAACTTATAGTGAAAGTTTATTATGCATGTGCATGTTGTAGAGGCAGGGAAAAAGTGTTGAGAAATAAAACATTAGATATTTGGGGTTGTCTTTTCTCTTTTTCTAATACAAATTTAAAAATTTTTATTATGAAAATAATTTTTATTAAAAACATTTAAAAACACAGGAAGCAAAAGAATAAATTACTGGTAATCCCATTGCCCAGTTAACACTAACACATTAGATGATAGGATAAGGAGGCTATTAATACTGTTCTTCTATTGCCTGTAGTCTGGAGTTAGGGGCATTAAACATAGTCTCATTGAATCACTGTAACAACTGTGTGAAGTTAGCTGGTTTCTTAGAGAACCTCTGCTTGCTCTTCCTGAAAGTGTTGCCTCTCTCACATTTTATCTGTTTAAGATATGTACCTGTTACATTACCTTTAAACATAGCTGCTGGTATCTGACTGGTCAGATAGGACTCTGGTGGTGCACTATTATATTGTGTGAAACTGTGTGGCTTATATAAATACACTTTAGAATACCGTGCTCTTTTCATTCAGGTTGAAAGACACATGGTTCCCCTGTAACAAACAGCTCAGACTTCTTTCGTTTCAAACAGGAGATTTTTACAGGGTCTCTCAAACTTCTGTTTCAAGAGCTGCAGCCCACCGCTGACCCTAGGGTGAAACTTGCTTAGACATTCAGATTTTGTGTTGAGATCCTCAACAGTGTACGTATTCCTTTTTCCCCCCTAGTTTTATTGAAAAAGAATTGACATATAACATTGTGTAAGTTTAAGGTATACGTAAGGATTCTTTTTTAACTGTTAATGGCTCTGTAAAAGAAGGATTTGATATTTGAATGTTCTGGTTTCAAAACTTGTAGCCTTACACTTGGAAATGATACTTTTTTTTAGGTTGAACATTGTTTCTCCTTGAGGTTTTTACTTTCCATCCCTTCCTCTTCTGCCTCAGAAATAAAGAAAGATCTGTAGGTGTGTGGTGTGTTTAAGTACAGGTCTTACCTGTATGTGGAAACAGTGAGAGAAATGAGTCCAAGAGGTAGATAAAGACCTTGAATTGAATTCCCTGTTAACTAAACTGGCCTTTGACCCAAAGGCAGTGAGAAGCACAGTAGCTTTGGTTGAGGGGAAAGACTAGAGGATTTTTAGGTCAATTGAAATAAAAAGAAAAAGGACAGATGTGAACTGTAATAGGACTTTATTGCAGGCACTTGATGATTTTGAGCATGAGAGGCTGGGTAGAAAGGTGAGAATATTGCCTCTCAGGCTCAGAATCATTAAGTGCCTGTGATAATTAAGTCCTATTACAGTTCACACCTGTCCTTTTTCTTTTTATTTCAATTGACCTAAAAGTCCTTTAGTCATCCTTTACTTGGTCTCTAAAATAACTGGTCTTTCCCCTCAACCAAAGCTACCGTGCTTCTCATTGCCTTTGGGTCAAAGGCCAGTTTAGTTAACAGGGAATTCATGTAAAGTGTGTAGTATTGCCTAGAATAAAGGAAGCATTCAACGTACATTAACTACTGTACATAGTTTCCAGCTGGAGAAAGGAATCAAATTCAGTAGAAGATATTAGAGCTGGCGATACATGTTTGTTGGTCATGAAATATTGGAACTATAAGGTATCTTTTATAACAGCCTTTATTTGCAACCTGTGTTATTTTATACATGAAGTGTAGAAGAGGTAATTAAAACTTTGAGAATACATAAAACCCATGAGGAAGAATGTTCATAAAAAAATAGTACTGAGAATTTAATCTAGAATTATTCCTAAATTTAGTGTAGAGCAATGATTTTCCACCTCTGACAACTAGGGGGAGGCGGTGCTATGAAATCTGCAATGACTTGGTTGTTTATCCATCAGCTTTTCTAAACCTGCCCTCCCCTCTTTATTAATGGAATCCCCAATATTGTTCAAGTACTCGTAATTGTGTAATTCATGAGCGGCTGGGCCCCTCTCTGGCTCCAGTAAGGAAGCTTTATCAGTCTGAGGTTCTCAGAGTGTGGTCTCTCGACCAGCAGCATTGGCATCACCTAGGAACTTGTTAGAAATGTAAATTCTAGGACCCCACCTAGGCTTACTGAATCAGAAACTCTGGAGGTGAGCCCAACAATATGTATTTAGAAAGCCCTGCAGGCTTAAAGTTTGACTTCTAGTTTAGGGTTTCCAACTCAGGTAACTTCCGTAGATCAGGCATATAATAAAAGTAAATCAAGCTTTCAGGATGGGTGTGATTTTTGAACTGCGGATCATGTGCCACATCTGAAGAGATCAGTTGCTATTAGTTAATGGTCATTCAGAGACTTGCAGACCCAGCATTGGCAGATCTTGTCTTTTAATAGATTTTGAAGTGCTGGCAGTGAATTGAAAAAATTTTGACACTCTCATGGAGGCTGAAGAAAATTCAATTACAAGCAAATAAAACCAATTTCAGGAATGTGACCTAAGTTTGTGATCTCGTATGTAGGAGTTTTAAAAATGTTGTGAGTAAAGCTTGCTTCATATTACAGATTATTAGGTTAAATTTCTAGATGTGGAAATTGTTTTCGGTCATGGGATAAGGACCGTTTTAAGGTTTTTGATAAATGTTATATTGTTCTCCAAAATGAAACTGGTTTTTCATCAGCAATGTTTCCTTGAAACCCAGCAGATATTAGATAGTTTTTAAAGACTTTATCAATTTGGTGGGCAGAAAGGCATCCTGTAAATTTTTTATTGTTTTACTAATGTAGTTTAACCCTTGCTTTTGTATTTATTGGCCATTTATATATTTTATATAAATAAATCTTCTATAATCATTTGCTTGTATGTATTTTTGAATTGATTTATAAGTACAAATTATTTTTCCTAGCTTTTTATTTACCTTTTAATTTGTGTGTTTTTTGAGTTATAGAAATTTTAAATTTATATAGTCAAATCCATCACTGTTTGTCAAATTCCTTCAAAAAATCCTGCTGGGATTTTAATTGGAATTAGATTGAAGCTATAAACCAATAGCCTCAGTAAAGATTTTTGGCTAATTTCCAGGCATTCACATGGTTGCTGCTGTGCACTGAGGTTAATGGCATACCTTCCTCACCTCCACCATCACCAGTATTCATTCAACATACATTTATTGAATGCTTACTGTGTGTTTGTGGGGATGCATTAGTGAGTAAAACAAATAAGAATTCCTGCTTTGTTGGGACTTACAGTGGCAGAGGACTAGAGGCAATAAGCAAACAAATACATAGTATGTCAAGATGTCTGTGGAAAACAGGGAAGGTGGTGGTGGCAGCAGCAGCTTTACTATTCTATGTTGGTCAAAGAAGACTTCTTTGATAAAGTGACCTTCAGGAGATAAAGGAACATTGCCCAAGGATATCTAGGAGAAGAAAGTGTTCCCAGACAAATCAGTTTAACTCAGAGAATGAAAGATAAGAAATAGTCAGGAACCTTATAGGAACTTTGACTTTTACTCTGGGTTAGGTGGAAAAGTTCTGAGAAGAGTGACAGGCAGAAGGACCACTCAGGAAGCTGATGCCATTTCCAGGTGAGAGTTGATGGTTGCTTGGTTGAAGTGGTCAGAAGTAGTCTGAGATTAGAAGTATTTTGAAGGTAGAACCAAAAGAGTTTCTGGATGGATTAAAGATTGTGGGAGAAAGAGAGGAGTTGAAAATAAGTTATTTTAGCTTGAGGAACTGGAAGGAGACTATTTTGTTTGTTGTTGCTTTGTTGTGTGTTTTTTACAGAGGAGGGGAAGACTTTCAAAAACATCCTTTTTGAAAGGATATAAGAATTTTAGTTTTGGGACATTTACTTTAATATCTGGCCACATTTGTAGCCTCTGCTGTGAACTCTACTTCTGATAGTTTCCCTGTTTTGTTTTGTTTTTTTTTTCTTTTCTCTTGAGGTTTTAAGATAGACAGTTATGTTGCCTAGGAGGAAAGGCCTTTGCAAAGGTTTTGGTGTTTGCAGGTAAAGCACTTGATGGACTCCTTTCACTGTCCACCTTCTTACCTTAAAATGCCTGTTTTCAGCTTTATAAGTTTCACTGAGGGCGGCCTCTGGCCAACTTGCTGATACTTGATGGGGCTCAGGTGTGCTGGTCTGAGGCGGGATCTATGTCACGTTGCCTTCCCATTATGACTAGCGTTGCTTTGTGGATAATTTGATGCAGTCTGTAGTCCTTTCCTTGCTAGAAACAGTCATGAATACCACTTCCCATCATTTTATCAGCTTCAGCCTCTTCTTGTTGCCAACTAAATATCCTTGGATATGAAACACAATTTTCTATCTACTTTTGTCTAGCTTTCATTTCATTATTTGAAATTTAATTAAGAAAAGAAATGAGCTCCATGTTTTTCAGGTTTGCTGAAGGGGTTGCCAGTAGATGCCTTCACCGTTTTTGGTGATTGAAGATTCCGTATATGATAAAGTGGTTGGGAATGGATGTGTCCCTACTTTTTTTTTTTGTCTTCGTGCTTCTCAGTTTGGGTTATTGGAAATTTCTTTGGATATTCAGAGATTGACCAGAATTCTTAATTTCTAGCTCTGTGAAACTTTAAAATTCTGATTTCTATGAGTATTTAAAGGGAAGTCAGTGGAGTGCAAATTGGATTTCAATAACTACTGTCTTAAACTAGAAAAAGGATTTTTCTTAACCTTATGGTCATGTGGATACTCTTGTTCCCCCATCCTGTCATAGCATGTCTTCCTACTTTATTTACTCCTGTGTGTGTGTGTATTTATTTCTTTTTAATTGGACTTTTGGGCTTATGACAATATTTTTATTGGTTCATGTATGGCTTTATTTTAAAAATAATATATACCTGTGATGTTACTGCCCAACTCAACAGCTGCTGTTACCAAGAGCTTATTATGAGATCCACCCCCAATCTCTATCCTAAATTAACATTTTCTTGTTTTCTTCTTTTTTCAGTTGTATCACATACCTCTGTTTACCTAAAAAAGTTATAGGGAAACCAACAGATAGAATCTTTGTTGGAGGGGCAGAAATGCTAAGGCAATCACAAAACATGCACACACAGTTTTTAAAGCTTCCGTAGGGATCTTTAGATTACTTTGTTTATCTTTAAACTTTACAAAAGAGTATACTATAAATTGTCTTATGAGACTTGGATTTTCAACATTTTGTTACTAAAATTCATTTGTGTTATTTCGTGTAGCTGTAGTTCATTCATTTTCACTGCTCCATTCAGCAAATAATTCTGTAATTTATCCATTCTCCTTTGGTGTGCATTTGAGTTTTCCCTCAGGTTTTTTTATTTCATAAATAATGTCCAGTGCTGTTACTCCGAACATTCTTGAACATGCCTCCTGGTACATGTGTGCTAAAGGTTTTGGGGGGGTGGTATATACCCATGAATAGAATTGCTGGGTAGTAAAGTATGCAAATGTTCAACTTTACTGAATACTGTTTCTATTATTTATTGCTGCTTAACAAGCCACCTCAGACTGAAGGCATAAGATGGGGTTTGTTTTATTCTCACAGAGTCTGTGGGTCAGAATTCAGGATAAAGTTGGAATGGTTTGTCTCTGTTTCAGGATGTCTGGGGCCTCAGTTTGGGAAGATTCAAAGGCTGGGGACTGAAACAGCTGAGACTATAGAGTTACTTCCAAGATGGCTTCTTCATTCACACGTGTGGCACCTTGTTAGAGCTTTGCTCAGCAGGGACCCTTGGCCAAGTGCGCCTACACTTGGCATCTTCAATATCATAGTCTCAAGTTGTCAGACCTCTTAGTGGCATCTCTGTTTGTCACACAAGAGTGGAAGCTACCTGTTCATTTATAACCTGGCCTGAGAAGTCACCTAGCATCACTTCCCCTGTAGTCTATTGACTCAAGTGGTCACAAGCCCCCTCAGATTCAAGGGGAAGAGACAGAGAATGCCACCTCTCCATGGGAGAAGTGTCAATGAATTTGCGGCCATCTTTTAAAACTACCATAATACAATTTTTTTCAAAGTTAGATGTACCAGTTTACACTTTTCAAAAATGTAATTTTAAACCTTATTACAGCATTACTGTTGATTATTGAAATTATTTTGCCATTTAAAAAATATTTTCAGTGCTCTTTTAGAAGCTGTAGACCTATGGATTTTTTGTTCTGTGTATAAAGTAATTGCCAGGTACCAAGCTGTGAAAGAGAAAAATGATAGAATTTTACTCGCTGTTAGAAAAGTTTTTGAACTCTAAGGAGAATAGCAGAGAAGTTGTTGGAGGACTAATAATGAAAGGTTTTTAATGGTAAAATTGAGGTTGCATTGTACTTAGGGGTGAAGAGAGCCACTGTAGAGGCTGAACAGAAGAGTCCCAGGATGAAAATGAATTGAGTTACTGCTCCTTCCTGATTTATTTTTAATGTTTTGTGCCTTAATAGAAAAGATTCTAATAGTTTAGTGGGTTACTTGACTTTAATATATATACATATATATATGTACATATAATATATATACATATAAAATAGAGGAAGATGGGCATGGATGTTAGCTGCAGGGCCAGTCTTCCTCAGCAACAACAACAACAAAAAAGAGGATTGGCAGCAGATGTTAGCTCAGGACTAATCTTTCTCAAAAAAAAAAAGTTGGGTCACAGCCTGAACTTTTCCCTTGCCATTCATCTGATTATGAAAGAACCTTAAGACTTTGGTGGCTTATTAGCCAAAACACCCGCAAAAGTTTTCAGTTACGGGTTTAAGTGCCTGATATTTTATTACTAACACTACTCCTACCACCTATTGCTACTTTTCTACGTCCAGGTCATAGTTTTTTTTCCTGCCCTTGCATTTTTATCTGTGCTCTTAGTACTGCTTGACTTGCTTCTCCCACTCCTTACCCCAACTTCATTTCTATCCTTCCGTCTTTCAGAATTCAGCACAAGTACTTCTGTGATCCTTTCTTTGACTACAGTGTTCTTTGTGGGTAATTTTTCTAAATTTCATATATTTGACAATTAAATAATTATTTCACCATCCTTTCACAGAATCTTTCCTCAGTAAATTAAGCATCCTCCCCCTTTTTGACATAATTTCTGTGGAAGTTATTTGGGCACTAGTACTCTTTTAAATTTGTATATCCCAACTGTTAAGAACAAGAGCTCTGGGCCAGAGTGCCTAGGTCAAGTGCTGGCTCTGCTTCTTATCAGCAGTGTGACCTTGGACAAATTCCTCAACATTTTTGTATTAATTTGCTTAAGTTCCTCATTGTAAAGTGGGGTAATAATAATAGTAGTACCTATCTGACAGTGTGTTTGTATTTGGGGAAAGGTGAAGGCTTGCAGTTTCTTTTCCTCTTCAAAGTATTATTTTTAACCTAATATCAGCAAAGCATTGCCATATTATGATTCTAGATTAGATCTTGAATATTATATCTGTTGATAGGAACTTGAAGTAAGATTGAAATTTAAAAAAAAATTGTCATTATTAATCCTTCTAAACTGAATGGGAGTGGTTTCAAATAGCTTTTTTTTTTTTTTAGTTCATAATAGTTTACATCTTTGTGAAATTTCAGTTGTATATTATTTCTTAGACGTCTGTTGCCATATAAGTGCTCCCCTTCACCCCCTGTGTCCCCCCTTCCCCTGGTAACCACTGAATTGTTTTCTTGTCCATGTGTTTGTTAATGTTCCACATGTGAGTGAAATCATATGGTGTTTGTCTTTCTCAGTCACTTTGGCTGCTATATTAATGCTGGGTAGTCTGAATGCGGCCAAGGATGAGAACCAGACCGTTTAGGAGGCTACTGCAATAATCTAGGTGGTTTTGACCAAAGCAATAACATTGAGGTGGCAAGAAGTAGTTAAATATTAGATGTATTTTGAAGATAGTGCCAGTAAGATTTGCTGATAGACTGAATGTGAGGGGTGTGTGTGTTGTATTGTGGTGTGTTTGGGGAAGGGGGCGACAAGGGGTTTGAAGTTAAGGATAACGCAAGTTTTTGTCCTGATCGGATCCATCCAGTTGAAGCAGGTTTGGTATAGTATAAGGGATGGGGAAGGAGTACCAGTTTTTAACATAGTAAGTTTGAAATGCTTTTTAGACGTTTAAGTGGAGATGTTGAATAGGCAGAGGAATCTGGAATTCTGGGGAGCAGTCTCTGCTAGAGATAAGAATTTGAGAGTCAGAAACGTAAATGATACTTAAAGCTATGAGATTGGATAAGAGCACCTAGGAAGTGAGTGTAGAAAAAAACATTTGGAGATGTGGGCAGTTGGAGTCTTAGAAGGAATTCAAAAAGGCAAGAGAAAAACCAGGTTAATATGATGTCTTGAAAGACAAGTGAAGAAAGTATTTTGAGGAGGAGAGTGATCACCTGTGTTAAATACTGCTGGTAGGTCACCGATGATAAGGACTGAGAATTGGGCGTTGGATAGCACAGTGGAGTTTATTGGTGACCTTGACTAGCAGTTTCAGTGCAGTAGTAGGGGTGGGAACTGGGATTTAGGAGATAATGGGGGAGAGAAATTAGATATAATGAGTATTTGTTGTAAAAAGGAAAGAGGAAAAGGAGTAATAACATTTCTCTTGGCCTCTTATTGTTAGCTGAACTCCCGATTGATTGCCTTTGCTCTTGCTGCAGGGCTCACCTGGTATGGTGGGTGGGAGAGTCAGGAGCCTGACTGGGCTGCTTTTTTTTTTTTTTTTTTTTTGGCTAGTTTGGAAGTCAGAAAGCACCAGGTTACCTTCTGTTGAGTGTGATTTTTAGATGCCGTGTGACTATGTTGTTCTTCTAGTCCTGAGGTCCCTAACCAGTCCACCTTCCTCTTTCCGCCTTTCAGTTTTTCTTTGCCTGCCTCTTGTTTTATTTCCAGGGTTTATAGTTGTGTTTAGCAGGGATGAGCTGGGAGCGAGGAGTCTACATCATCTTGCCTGGACCAGAAGTTGTATTTATTTTTAAGAACTGATAAATTAAAAGATTGATTTTTGATTCAGCTTCCTTTTCTTGTAGATGTATCCTTTGTTCCTCACCCTCAGTGGCTCTGAGTCATATTTCTGAAGATAAGATCTTGCACACTTCTTACAGAAGAACCATCTGAGAGACTTCTTATTCATGCAGATCCCTAGGACTCACTTAAACTCTTGGATATTTCTTGTACACACTGAAGTTGGAACATCACTCCTGGAGATTGAACATTGATAAGCACTTTTGTTCTTTCATCTTTGAATTAGCTGGCTCAGTGATGGTAGCTAGCTAAGTGGCAGCACTAGGATTTGGCACTTAGTGTTCACTGATTCCGCAACCATACTCTTTCGAACAAGCTGTATTTTATCTATTTTTAAAATGAGGAAAAAAATATTTCTCTATAGGAATTGTTATTATACAGTTAATCTACTGGGCTAAATACAAAGATTTCTTTGATGGTTCTAGAGATGGCAAGAAACAAGTTCTCCCCATGGAATAAAAAGAGCTGGCATCTCCCTTCCCTCCTTCCCCTTCCTCCACCCTCCTCCCTGTCAGTGCACTGTACTGTTCTACTCCACTCTCCTTTAAGGAGCCCAGGACTAGGGACTTGGGGAATGGTGAAGAGAAGTGGATAGTTTTTTTTCTTTCAGTCTTAGTTGTGATGTTTGTGAGAAGCTTCTAAGTCCCCTGCTGCTTACAAGAGTTTCTTTAAGTTGTAAGATGTGATCCTTGTCAGCCTCTTGCTTAAGTGAGAGATCTGGATCAAATAATAGCTGCTCTTATACTTAGGGCTTGTGAGTGAATGGGATTATCTAACTATTAAAGATTTTCAAAGAAGCAATTAGTACACATACAGAATTTGAATATTCTGACCTCAGTCGGATTTTTGAAAGGTTCTAAAATGGAATCCACTCTAGAAAGATGGACTCTAGGCAGAGAAGTAGACAGGAAATTGATTGGTTCACCCTTGAGGGGCCACTCTGGAGTAGCTATTCTTTGAATAACTGAGAGCCTTTCAGTATTACTTTGTCATTTTGCTTTATTCTTGAAACATAACAGAGTTCTGTTCTCTAAAAAAAACAAAGTAACTAGGCCAGTGTTTTTTGGTAAATCTTCATGCTCAGATTCCATGTCCAGTGCTATAGCCAGCCAAGAAGAACTCTAAGCCACTTCCATCCTTTCTTGTTGTGCTGTATTTTTCTCCATTAGAACACTTCTTTGTGTCTAAGGCATTCTGGGTCTTTGAGGCTTCACTTAGATGTTTGAAGATTAAGTAGGATAAGCCATTGGCTAAATAAGTCTCATTTTTCAATATTTCCCAAGAATTCCTTATTTGTAAACTACATGCATGCAGATATCATTGAAAATTGATTTACACTTGAAACACATGGTAGTGCCCATAAGAAGGCATGGATAATCTAGTTGAAGATCAATCATGTGTGTGGTATGACTTGGGAATACAGAACACATACATAACAAGATAAGAGGATCACACTAAGTGTGAAGAATACAAAGTAATGAATCGTCAGATACAGTTCACCAAGAAAGACTTTCCCAGAGAGAGGTGAGTTTTAGGAATATAAGATACTCCTGGACCGTTCAGGTTGGAGACTTGAATGGGGTATGACAGATTGGTGTATTGTGCTTGGCAGATTATATATTATGTATATGTTATCATGTTTAATAAGAGTCTAGGGCAGGGGCCGGCCCGGTGGCGCCAGCAGTTAAGTGAGCATGTTCTGCTTTGGCAGCCCAGGGTTCGCTGGTTCGGATCCCAGGTGCAGACATGGCACTGTGTGGCAAGCCATGCTGTGGTAGGCATCCCACATATAGAATAGAGGAAGATGGGCACGGATGTTAGCTCAGGGCCAGTCTTCCTCAGAGAAAAGAGGAGGATTGGCAGATGTTAGCTCTGGGCTAATCTTCCTCAGGGGAAAAAAAAAAGTCTAGGGCAAGCCCCAGTGGCCTAGTGGTAAGTTCGGTGCATTCCACTTGGGTGGCCTGGGTTCAGTTCCCGGGTGCGGATCTACACCACTTGTCTGTCAGTGACCATGCTGTGGTGGCGACTCACATACCAAAAAAGAGGAAGATTGGCAGCAGATGTTAGCTCAAGGCGAATCTTCCTCAGCGAAAAGAAATAAAAATTATAAGTCGGACATGTGGGCGTTGAGGGGAGTTTGAAGTACCTTAAATAGTTCTTTAAAAATTGGGTGTGTTTTAGTACCCATGAACATGTGGAAACTGAGTATACAAAAGTACAAATAATTTATCAGCTGATCTTCAGAATAGTAACTAACAAACTAAAGGTAGTAGAAGTGTCAATTTATAAAGTTCAAAAGTGTGGACTTCGTAACAAGGATTTACTCAGTATGATCCACAATGTGGGAGATTCTAAAGGACAGATAGCTCTGTTTCTTCCACAAATAAGTTGCAAGGAAAAAAAGGAATTCTGTTGCAAATTTGAGATATATTAACCAAATGCAATATGTAGATGTTTTTTGACTTGGACTTGAACAAACCAGTTGAGACGGTCCAGGAAATTTGACCAATAACTGGATATTTGACAGTAAGGAATTACTGTTTTTTAAGTTATGAAAGAATACGTATGTATATTTTTAAGTGATTTATCTTTTAGAGATACATATGGAAATATATACACATGTAATCATCTGATGGCAGGGAGTGGCTTCAAAATTAATCTGTGAGGATGGGAGGTTAATATTATAATTGAGGAAGGATTGGCCAAGAGTTGATAGTTGTTGAGGTTAGTTGATGGTTACGTGTGAGTTCATTATCCTTTAGCTTGTGTTTGAAAATTTTCATTTAAAAAGAGTCTAAAGTAAATGAACATGGGCCAAGATAAGGACTGCTTATATTGTTTCATAAAATTAACATGGATTACAGAGTTCTATGTAATCTGGCCTCCCCTACCTATGTCCAGTGTCACCTCCACGATTTCTTCCCTTTGTTCACTTTCTGAGCTCCAGCTATATAACCTATATATGTGTCATTTCTTCTTCCTAAGACACACCACAGTCCCGAGTATCTTCTCTCTTCGTCTCACATCCCCTACCCCGCGACCCCTCAAGTTTGCCTATCCGACTCCTAACTTATCTTTGGAGCTTCAGTTAAATGTGTATGCTACAGAGACATCTTACAGATCCCCCAATGTAAATCTGAAGTCATAGTTATGATCTCTTAGCTTACATTTTGGGTGATTGTTTGTTTATTAACATTTGTCTTCTCCGTTAAATTCTAAGCTTAATGAGCCACAGTTCTTGTTTGATGTTATTATATCTCAGCACCTAGTATAATTCCTGGTAAATAGTAGGTGCTTAAATAATTTGTTAAACGGAGCGGGGACAGGAGGAAGAGTTCATGGTGGGTTGAAAGCTTGGTTGAAATAATCTGCCAAAATACACAAATCTCATTTCAATTTCAGAGGTAATCTGGTTTAAGCAGTAAGACACAGGGTTAAATGTTCAACCCCCAGTCTTTATCAGGATGAATTTGCAGTTTAGAATTGGCTCTGGTACATTTGTTTCCTCTTACTACAAACCTCTCTAGAAAGCTGATGTAACCCACTTAGAGTGACAGATGCAAACTGTCTCTTAAGCTATTATCATCTAAGTTTTACTTTACAGCTAAAATGTGGGATATTTGATGCTAGACAGTTTGGTTCTTTTTTTCCTCCTGTACTTTATGTCTTTCATTTCTTTAAATTTGGGCAGAGAGTAATGTCACTGAAGTTGTGGCTGAATACAGTGTCTGTTCTAAGGAAATGCTTGTGTTTTTCTGTTTAGAGTGGAACTTCCTTTAGATGACTGTGAAGACTGACCCTCAAGAAATTCAGTTTTGTTGCTAACTGTGAAAACACCTATTGCTTGCATTTGTTTGCCTCTTTGAGATTTCTTTTCATCTCTTTATTTCTCCTCTTTTCCCTTCCTCTTTGGCATCTTTTATAAGGAATTGAAATCCAAAGTTACATTTATTAAATAGGTGTTCTTTTCTAATACACATGTTGTACTTTGCAGTTAGTATTACATCATTTTATGACTGCAACAGTTCTGCGAGGCAGATGTTGCTGTTATTTCCAGGGTCAATTTACACGTCTCGGATCATATAAAGTAAATAAAAGTGAGATCTTGGCTTGACCCTCTCTCTTCCTGCTCTTTCCTCTACTCGTTTCATGCTCCTTTTGAGCTCGGTAGTGAATACTTGTATGTACATTTGGGGTTTTTTAATGTGACTGTCAGTAATGTCAAGATTTTCTATTCCTGTTCCGTAGGGCCCCTAACTCTTACCCTGGATACTGTGAATCTAGGAACTGTATGCTCTGGATGTTCGGAGATGATCTCAATTTTACTTACTCTAATTCTCTTGATTTTATAAGTCATCTAAAGAATTTGGAGATTACAGAATTTAGGTGTCTCAGACTTTCTTGTGTGCTTGGAAGTAGCACACAGCTCTGTTGGATAATTTATCTGCCAGTTTTTGGCTGAAACATAGTACTGTGTAACTTGCTGTGACAATTGTACTTTTAATTTGTTAATAGAATCTTTGTTTGCTTAATAAGGGAAGAACTGGAGATAGGATGGAAATCAAAATCAAAGAAGGTCTTTCCAGCATATTCGTTGTTACTTTCATGAGATTTCAAAAAATTTCTAGATCAGGGAAAAGTATAGTCTGCCAGCACTGTTCTACTTGACTGACAGATTTTTCCGTCTTGGAACAGAACCAGATGACTTGACTTAGAGGCAGGGCTAGGTCAGCTGTCCACGTGCTTCAGTGCTTGAGCTTTTAGCACTACTTTCAGACAAGTCATCTTCTGCTGTAGTTCACCTTTGAGAAAAAGGAAGAAACTACCACTGCTGTCTCTTGCTCTGCTGTCTGTGGCAGTGCTGTAGGCATTGAAGTCAAATGCCCAGAGTTGAAGTATTAGTAATCTCTTCTGTTGAACTTACTGACAGTAAGTTGGCAGTAAGGAGTCTAGTAAATCCTTATGTTTCTCTGTGTTAGCAGAAATTACATTCCTTAGTCTAAGGTTTTATTTTAGCAAAATTAGTGGTGATCACCTCTTGAATTAAGTGATTCAGATCGTTATCTCTGTGGTGCAATAGAAAAGCTTTTATCAGTGACACATTTGGGGATTCAATGTATAATTTCTAATTTGTAGTAAAAACAGAAGGAGCTTGGACCCTACATTTCATAGAAGTTAAATCTCCTTACATAAAAGTGCCTGGGTTGATCTGTTTGTCCTCTTCTAATGAAACGTTTCCATTAACATTACCATTCAAGATGATTTTAAAGAATAAAAAACAAAAGTTAGTCTTCCCTCCCCCCCCACATTGCCCAACTTGTAAACTGAACCATGAATTTTCCAGTACTTTCCACTGTATAGTTTCTAAGTGTTTATAAATATAGGAGCTCTTTTAGAGGAAATGATTTTTTTGTTCAAGTAAATACAACAAATATTCTGTATTCTGGGATCCCATAGAACATCCTACGTTATGGATATGTGGTAATATTCTACTAACCTTGTAAAAAGAACTACCAAAGCATAAGTTTAGATAGCTAAAAAAGAAATTTATTTATCCAGCATATGCTGTTCTATACAAATAAATATTGATACATAGCTGGCAACATTAAAATTTAGTATTCATGTAGTGTTACAAAAGCAAATGTTGGTGCTATATTTTCCTGCATTTGAGTAAGCAAAAAAGCAATTCGTAGTGTAAAATTTTAATGGGTTTTTATACAGTGAACACAGACAAAAAAGATTTACCAATAAAACATTTATAAAAGCCAGGAGCAAAATAAGAGTTAAAATCAATTCCCACTCAGGCAGTAGCCCAGTACGTGTAGACAAATACTTTGGTACCAAATGGGATAAAGTATACAGTAGAATATGTCAGAAGGCATTCTAGTATCCTGCACAGACACACAGTTAAAGCACTTATTTCCCTAGTTAGGACAAAGTAAGCAACAGGATGAGTTGAAAGATTCATCAGTGTTGGAATCCACATCTTTTCCTTCATAATTGAGATAATGATCACATCAGAAACCAGTTGATCATTATATAAGTATCATTCTGCAACCTTAGTTACATGTTCTTTTGAAGTCTGTATTTAAACTTGTCTCTAATAATAAATCAGTGTCTCTTGTTTTTGAGCTGTAAATTATCACAGTAATAAATTTACCTTTTGAATGTTAGGGGGGAATCCCACCTCTACCTCAGGTAAACTGAGTTTCTGTGGCCTGTTGTTTTTGTTAAGGAAAAAAATGTATAAGATGTGAAGCTCTTACTGTGGCAGTAATGTTTTGTGGTGTTCTCCTCTGCCACTGGGATGGTAACATCTTCATAGCTCAACACAGACTTGTTAACTGTACACCTCTCACCTTTGCTAACAGTTCAGCTTTATGCCCATATTGCTGGTTTTTTGAACATCCCGCTTGGGGTGGAGTTTTCCATTTTTCATTAAATTACAACATTGTGACAACTGTCTATTGAAAATCACTTGCAGTTCTAAACTGTCATGAAAAATATATTTGTAGAATGAAACCTGCTCATAAACTGGGGATTGCTAGTATTCCCTTAATGCTGCCTCTGTTTAGTTAATTAGCCAGTCTCCAAAAAATGTTATCAAGAGGCTCAGTTTTATATTTGTATTTAGAAGAATATCTGTATAGTAGGCCTGTTAGTTTTGACCTTAGAAAACTTGAAAGGAAGGGGCCATTCCTTAATATCAAAGAAAAAAGTATTTATTCATCAAAGTTCTTGTGAAGTGAAATATTTTAAGTAATTTTCTTTTCCTTTTGTATTCTCAGACTAACAGACTATCTGTATAACAAATTTTCTTTTTTTTTCTTTTTTTCATTGATGCCAAACAAGAAAGAAAATTCTTTTGGTGAAGATGTGTCTAAATTCAGAGATAACAAATAGATTTCCTCTTTCCTGCCAATTTAGAGTGCATGGTGTCCTGGAACGCTGTCATGAGAAGGCTTATAAGCTAAGTTCAGGAACGTTGGGAGAGACTGCCAGGATTCTTTGTCCACCAAGGGTGACTAAGGAGGAAGTACTGTAAATTTGCCAAGAAATCATCTGTCCCTTGCTTTGGTTTTCAACATTAGGGTTTTATTTTGGCTAGCCATTCTCAGTTGCTAAAACAAATTTGTGAATAAACTGTCATTAAATGGATGTTATGTTAATTTTATTAATCACTTCTTGGCTTCCACTTGCTCTCTTTTACAATATTTGACTCCCCTTCTACTTTATTTCCTTGAAGACTTAGGATTTGAAAAGAAGCAGAGGCTCTCTTTGGTTCCTTACACATAAGAGAGACAGGAAGAAATAAGGTTTGAGGGGAGTTTAATTAGGAAAAGTAGTATATGATTTACGTTAAGAGCAGTATCTAAGGAGGTTATTGGAGTAGCCCAATGGTGATAGACGAGGACTTGATGCTGTAGGAGCTTCAGAAATGAACCTGTAAAACCAAGAGATTTCGCAGAATAGGAAAGTGGTGATCCTTGGAGAGCAGTGAAAGTTGGAAATAGGTTATGAGGGTTAACCAGCTTTGCCTCTTTTGGAAGAGAGGAGGACATTTTATAGTTCAGAAATAATCCAGAGGTTGTACTTGACCTCTTGAGATTCTTTCCTGAATTTGGGCTGTAACTAGACCTGCAGCCAACGTTGAACCAGATAATTATACTTAAAAAAAGAAAATATCTTTGTATCTTGTACTGATTCCGTCAAGATTAGGGAACTACAAAATGCCTTGCTTCTCACAGTGGTTGACTTGAATGGCTTATATTTGGGCCATATAAAAGTTAGTAAAATACCATTGCTGCTCTTAGTCTTAATTATTATGGTATGGTTAAGTATTAACTCATTTCTAACCCTACTGTGATCAGATTTGTTCTCTTTTACTATTGATGTTATGTTGTATTTCACCCTATCAGTGGACTAGGTTTTATAAAGTTCACTTACAGTCACTTAAAATTTTTAGTAGTGAGTATATATATCCTGATTGGGGGTGGGGCTAAGGGCATGTGATGGCTTTTTGTTTCTTGAAAAAGAATTTTTTGGAAGATTATAATTATAGAATATATTAGATGCCATGTACCCCCTCTATTTGGGAATGTTAAATTGTTGCCATATTTCTATCAGACTTTTTGTTTTTAAAGAGAAGTCAGACATTACATTACAGGTAGAGCTAAAATTCAACTTCTCCATTCTCCTTCCTAGAGATAATGGGGACCCTGATAACTGAATTTGTTGTGTATCACTCAGTTCTATGCATATTTTTCTGCATTTACTATTTGTGTATTGGTAACAATCTTTATTATTGTATGTTTATTCCTTTTAAATTTTCATATAGTTTTTCCATTCCACATTGTTGAGATTTAGTCATGTTAATATATACAGTAATAATTAAATTGATAAACAGTATTTCTTTAAATTCTTTTATTACTTGTATGTATCTATAATAGTACTTATTTTTGTTTAGTATATTTTTAGTTATGGCAATGAACCTGTTTCTTTTTTTTATTGAGGTGTAATTGACATGTACGGTATTATTAGTTTCAGATGTACAACATAGTGATTTGACATTTGTATTCATTGTGAAATGGTCCAACCTATTTCTCTATGCAGAAGAGCAGGTTATGTTCTCGGAAATAGAATTGCATGATGGTTGGATATGCATGTCTTCCACCTAGCCAAATATTTCCAACTTACGCTTCAAAAAGTGATGGTGCCAGTTTTTATTCTTACTGGCAATGTATCTTTTGTTGTATGTTAAAAATTAGCTAAATTTATTTCTTCTTATTCAAGAAATCCTTCTCTGCTGTGACGTCCAAAAGGTACTCTTCTTTGTTAGTTTGGCTTTTCAGATTTAGGAATTCTAAAATTATATCTAGGAAGGGAACTAATTTTACTTTTTCTCTGTAAAGAGCTGTCCATTTCAATACCATTTATTGAATAGTTCAATCTTTCCCCGCTGATATGAATGCCATCTCTTTTATACATCCAGTTCTAAGTTTGGGGGCTCTCTATTCTGGCTCAGTGGTCTTTTTGTCTTTCTAGACTGCCTTAATTATTATAGCTTTACAGTAAGTCTGTAATGTGAGTTTCCATCATGCTTTCTTCAGAATTTCTCTACTGTTGGTCCTTTTTTGCCTTGTAAATTTTTGGATCTGTTTGTCAGCTTCCATTAAAAACTCTGTAGGGAAATTTGATTGGAGCTTATTTGAATTTATAGAGAGATATATATATGAAAATTGCCATCTTAAAAAAAATGTATCTCGCGGCCAGCCTAGTGGCGTAGTTGTTAAGTTCGCATGCTCCACTTCGGTGGGTTGGGGTTTGTGGATTTGGATCCTAGGCACAATCCTACACACTGCTCATCAAGCCATGCTGTGGTGGCATCCCACATGCAAAATAGAGGAAAATTGGCAGAGATGTTAGCTCAGGGCTAATCTTCCTCACCAAAAAACATATGTATCTCACCATTTATGTAGGTCTTTTATGTTTTTCAGGTTTTATTTTCTCTGTAAAGATCTTTTGTGTATAACATTAGCATTTGTTGGTGGTGTGATTAGTGCTTTAAAAAAAACGAATATTTTCTGCTTGTTAGCACATGCAAACACTATTAGTTTTTATATGTTGATCTTGGCAACTTTACTGAATTCTCGATTAGCTTTAATAATTTGTGGCGTCTTTTGGATTTTCTATGTAGATAATCTTTATTCTTTATATATGTCTTATATTAAAGTATAGAATATTTCTGTCCCCTGAAAAATTAAAACAATTTCAGACAAATTGTGTGCCACAGGATCAGGATACTAGAAGGCAATTTCACCTAGTTAATTTTGGAAGTATCTGTATGTGAAGAGTTTTACCCATGTATGTCCTGTGATGGACAGATGTGTATATATAAAATCTTGGATTTTTCTTGGCACTAGAGTTGATCAGTATAAGGGGCTTTAGGTGTTAAAACCTTCCCACCCCCATTTGGTATAAATGCTGCTGCTACTCTTGGATTTCACTCAGTTTATTTCCTTTTAGGAGGCGCAGGTCAGAATGGAGATGGGCTGCAGACCGAGCAGCTATTGTCAGCCGCTGGAACTGGCTTCAGGCTCATGTTTCTGACTTGGAATATCGAATTCGGCAGCAAACAGACATTTACAAACAGATACGTGCTAATAAGGTAAGGGATAAGTGTCTGGTCTTTTTCAGCCTAGCTAAAAACTACCATTATCCTTTTTTTCCCATCCCTCAATTAATCTTACCTATATCAAAGAGAATGGTTTAATATGATCTGATAGAGTGGTTTAATTTGTTTAAGAGCCTGATGTTGCTTAGTATAGTGCAGACAACACTGTTAGAATATGTTAAATTGAACATGTGTTTAAAACGAAACAGTTTGTATATCTGGACTAACAGGAAACATAGGAAAAAGAGACTATATAATGTAAGCCATTGACTGCAACTGTCATTTGTTGTATTTATGGAAAAGTGGTGATGACTGAGGATTTTCATCTTGCTTTTTTTACTTAGATGCGTTTCTGTTTTACCGCTAAGCTTCCATTGCTTTCTTGATGAAAAAATAGCGTTTTTCCTGAAAGGTGTTTAGGGAAAATTAGACATTGGCAAGTAGGATTTTTATTTTCCTGTGTCCTCCTATCTGCAGAGGACTTATTCTTACCATACAGATTTTATCTTTGACAGTAACACTGTGTGTAGTTTTCTTTTCTTAAAAATCAACTTTAAAAGATGTCCTCTGTTCAGTTTGGGTTTGATTGAAGGATAAACGTGCGTGTAAAAGATGTGCCTGTAATAGTGCCTATGTAGCAGGCACTGTTCTCCTTAGTAGGGTCATAGTGGTAAATAAAAACCCTAATTTCATGGAGCTTATATTCTTGCAAGGTATTTTTTGTTATGAGCTCGATGCAGTTGAGCTGCCTGACTGGACACTTGGGTCTAGATAAAGAATCTACTCCTAGAAATAAGTGTCACGACACTTTTGTCCTGCCTTAGTGCTGGTCAAAGTCAAGAAAATTGCTGTACTGTGAGGTTTGTGCATTAAATTAATTAGTAGGCCAAAAGTTAAAGGATGACCAACTGAGAAGGTGAACAAAATTATAAGAGTTTGAAGTAAAAGTTCGACAGCCTCCTGTATATATCATTTAAGCTTTTATTCCAAAAATTCCACTGGAGCTTCTTCCAGTTTCTTTTCAAAGTGGGTTTATATATAAATCTCTAAAAGTTCAGTAGAGTGTGTTATAATTGAGGGCAAAGTCCAGAGGATTTACCTGTTTTTCCTTTTTTTAAAAATAATTTGTTAAATTATCCCTATCCTAAGGGAACAAATTAAATTATGACTAACTTCTTTAAAAATTAGCTGGGGCAAATAAGGAATGAAAACTAAAATCATTCACCAAGGGTGGTGAATATTTAACCTTCCTTATCTCTTCTTCACACAGGAAGTTGAGATTTCTAGAACATGAGCTGGAATGGTGATAAGAATAGCTAGGAGATGATTGGATATGCCTATCCTGAGGAGAGAGATGCAGTCTTCTCTGTCAGGGACACCTCTTCAGTGTCTGTTTCTAGGTTATTATGGCCAGTAGTAGTTTTTATAGCCAATAGTTAAGTGGAAATTTCCATATTTGAGAGCTAAGTCTGTTAGTAACAACTGAGATTAGTACAATGGTAGTCATTTTTGTTGCTTTCTCTCTTTTATATACATTCATAAATATTTGTGTGTTTATGTATATGTTATGTTATATTAGTTCTCCACTATAAAATTATTACGTTTCATCAACCCAAAGATGCTCTTGCTTGTAAGATGCACTATTGTTTTGTGTACCACTAAGAAATTATTTCAGTTAAGCTAAGACATACCATCAATTAAGATGCATCTTGATATAAAAGATGCTGAGATGTGAAAAAACATGTCTTAGAATTGATAAAATACTGTATATCAGTTCTTGGAAACTTGGAAAATACTGGAAGTATGAAAGAGGAGGGGAAAAAACCACCATGAGATTAT
Organism: Equus quagga; assembly: GCF_021613505.1. Classification (NCBI taxonomy): domain Eukaryota; kingdom Metazoa; phylum Chordata; class Mammalia; order Perissodactyla; family Equidae; genus Equus; species Equus quagga. The sequence goes on along the minus strand of NC_060277.1, from coordinate 99,063,466 downwards.
CTCTGTACCTTTCTCTCAGTTTTGCTGTGAACCTAAAACTGCTCTTTAAAAAAAAGAGACTGTCTTTAAAAACAAAACAAAACCCAAACTCAAAATTAACTCATGTGAACATTTGGACATATTTTCTTCCACTGTTTTTTTTCTATGCATGTAAATAATTTCTTTAAACATTGTCATGTTACATGTGGACCCTAAACGTTTTCTGGGAAAATATTTTTATTGGCTACATTATATTACCTTTCCTGGTTGACTATTTTAATTATGCTCTTTATTAAAATTATATTATAAAGCATGCCATAATGAACATATTCATCTAAGTCACAACATGGTTACTTCTATGTTCTTGATGCATACTCCAGAGAAGTATTTTGTCAGTATGCCTCAGTTTACAGTCTCAGTAGTGCGAGAAGATATTCTTTGTCCACCTTTGGTTCCTCTTTATTCTTTAGCTCATAACTCTGCAAGTGATGACAGCAGTTTTAGGGAACTTTCAGAAGTCTTAGATATTTCTAAATACCTGGAAAGTAGTTATTCTGGAATTTTGTGTATATGTTGATTATCCAAGGGTTTTATCATTCAGGGCATGTAACATATTAAAGAAACATCAGACTTGGACTAGATAATCTTTGGTTCTAGTCCTAGCTTTGCTACCATATAGCTGTGTAACCTTGGGAAGAAAAGTCACTGAACATTTCTGAGCTTCAGTCTTGTCGACTGTAAAGTAAGGCATTCTAGATATAATATGTTTTCTTTGTCTGAAGTCTGAATGCAGTGTTTGTTACAAAATTCTGACAGGAAGAGTAAAAGTAGAATGATAATTCCCAATAAGTAATATATCAAGAAAATTCACAACTTTATTAAATATTTATAGGATGTCTTTTTAAAATAAACGTGTTAGTTTCTTGGTGCTACCATAACAAAGAGCACAAATTGGGTGGTAAAACTTAAACAACAGAAATTTATTTTCTCACAGTTCTAGAGGCTAGAAATCTGAAATCTAGCTGTAGAGAGGGCCATGCTCCCTCTGAAGATTCTAGAAAAGAATCCTTCCTTGCCTTTACCTAAGCTTCTGGTGGTTCTGGCAATCCTTGGTTTATAGCTACATCACTCCAGTTTCTGCCTCCATCTTCACTTGGCCATCTTCTCTATCATTGTGTCTATGTCCAGATTTCCTTCTTATAAGCACACAGGTCATACTGGAATTTAGAACCCACACTAAAGGCCTCATCTTAACTTAATTACATCTGCAAAGCTTCTGTTTTCAAATAAGGTCACATTCATAAGTTCTGCATGATAGAAATATTGGAGGGACATTATGTAACCCCGTATAACAAATGAGCAATGGAATTTTCACCCAAAGATACATTAACATAGATTCTGGATGGAAAAGGAGATGAATGGGAATAGGAGAACCCTAAAATAACTTTGTCTTCAAAATTGATATAAAGCAGTTGAAGTTCCCATCTTCATAGAGTCATAAGGCGTTGTGGACAGCTGTGTCTTGTCTCAGTAGCCCAGGATGGTTCCTGTGGAACTAGTCTACAGTGAGGTTACTAATTTATGGGTAGGGAAGGTTGATCTACTCAGAATGAAATAGGGAAGTGAGTATGTGAAATTGCATCATAATTCTGTATTACAAATTAAGAGGTGATGTTTTCTTTATCTTGTGCTTTGACCATATATTATCTGAAATTGGTAAAGGGGAAGCAATTAACTCAAATATACAACTTAGTTTTTTTCTTTTCTTTTTGCTTGCCCTGTATTGTAATCAGGCTTACTTAGCACAGTTCCTTCTACTATCTCTTCCTTTTTTAGTTTTGGTTCTTACTGTTTTTTTCTTCCTTCTTTTGACTTATGTAGGACAGCTTTGTGTTTCCACAGAGGAATAATTTACAAAGATATATTATGACTGCATGCAACTGTGACCCATCCCAATTCTTTTGGTCTTTATGTAGGAGTTCTCTAGGCTTGGGCAGCCTGGGTATGATCCTGATTCTGACTCAGGAGTGGTGGTGAAGGATGGGGAGAGTCACCCGGCCTTTTTATCTTGGCCTCTGCCACTTGCTGTCTATTTTTCAGTGCAACAGCCCTGAGGTTATGTCCCCAACAAGGCTGATGCCACAGCCATGCAGCAGTGACCCGTCAGTGTAAATCCAGAATGCTAGGGAAACCTAGCTTGGGTTTGACATGACAGATGTGGAGTGGAACTTTAGGAAGTTTTGTTTGCTAATAATAATCTTTCCTTTCATGACTATTAACTTTATTGAGTACATTTTAGGGAATTTTAAGTAACCGTGTAGATTTCTGTGAAGTCTCACTTCCATCAGCCTCTTCACTTAGGCTCTACCTGTTTTCTGCTCTCACGGTAATTTTCTCTGAACTTCTGTGACAGCACTGTCATTATACTATTTTGTGTACCTATCTGTCCAAGGTAGATGAAGATAAGCTCCGTATGAGTGGAATGTATTTTGCAGGCATACCTCAAAGATATTGCAGGTTTGGTTCCATACTGCCACAATAAAGCGGATATTGCGGTAAAAGCAAGTCACATGAATTTTTTGGTTTCCCAGTGCATATAAAAGTTATTTCTGCTCTAGACTGTAGTCTGTTAAGTGTACAGTAGCATTATGTCTAAAAAAACAATGTACATACCTTAATTTAAAAATGCTTTATTGCTGAAAAATGCAAACTATATTCTGAACCTTCAGGAAGTTGTAATCTTTTTGCTGGTGGAGGGTCTTGTTAGAAAAGAAATGCAATATCTGCGAAGCACAATAAAGTGAAGTGTAATAAAATGAGATATGCCTGTATTTATTTTCTTATTGTTAGGGTTTCATAGCACATGATAGACACTCAATAAATGTCACCTGAGTGAATGAACTTTAGCTATTTTGATGCTTTTTATTTGCTGATCCTCCTTTTAGTTGCTTTCATCCTTTTTGATATGAGATACAGTATAAATGATCTATTGGTTGGTATTATACACTGTAGTGAACTTAATTTTTGGTGGGGAAACAATGCATAGATGAACGTTAGCTGCGTCAGCATAACACTTTAGCACATATTTGCAAAAACAGATTTGATTAAAATTAATATGCATTGAAAAGACTTTTGAACAGATTAATGGGAGCTCCGTGCTTGCTGTCTCATAGGCCAGAAACCTTGGCTTGGTCTCTGGCTCCCTTCCCTCACATCCCAAGAAGCATATTTGCATAGCTAATTGGTTGTTTTCAAATGTATATATATATCCAGAATGCAGCTACTTTGATCCAACCAACTGTTCTCTCTGCTTCTCCTTTTACCACCCAGTAGTCTTCATGTCAACACAATAGCTAGATTGATCCTTTTCAACCATAAATAAGATCATTTTCCCCTTCTGCTTGAAACTCTCCAATGACTTCCCATCTGAAAATAAAAGCCTAAATACTTAAAATGAGTTACAAGGCCCTGCAAGATTACGTACCTCCCCTTACCTCTTCTGGCATCAGCTCCTACCATAAATTCCACTTGTTCATTTTACTCCAGCCATGCCAAATTCCTTGCACTTGTTAAAATCATGAAGCTGGCTCCAACCTAGCAACTTTTGCATTAGCTCTTTCCTCACATATTCCCAAAGTTTGTTCCCATGTTGTTTCAAATATTTGCTCAGATATCACTTCCTCAGTACAGTTTACACTGACTGCCTAATGGGAAACAGTGCCTACTCCCACTTCTTAATCCTCTCACTGCCCGTTATTTTTTCACTTTATCATTTCACACCTTCTAATGTACTACATAGCCAGCCCTGGGGTCTAGTGGTTAAGATTCTGCGCTCTCACTGCTGCTGCCTAGGTTTGTTTCCTGGTCAGGGAACCACGTCCCCCATCTGTCAGTTGTCATACTGTGGTGGCTGCGTGTTGCTGTGATGCTGAAAGCTATACCACCGCTATTTCAAATACCAGCAGGGTCACCCATGGACAGGTTTCAGCAGAGCTTCAAAACTAAGTCAGGCTAGGAAGAACGACCTGGCCATCCACTTCTGACAAAATTGGCCATGAAAGCCCTATGAATAGTAGTAGAGCATCGTCTGATACAGTGCCTATAGGCTATACCATCTTGGTTTGTGTAAGTACACTCTATGATGTTTGAATAATGACAGAATCACCTAATGATGCACTTTTCAAAATGTGTCCCTGTCGTTAAGCAATGTGTGACTGTATTTTAATTAATACAGAAAGTGAAAGGATGGTGCGCTAGACTGGGCAGGGTTCCACTCTGCTGTACGTAGGGTCACTAGTAGTCAGTGTTGCCTTGACGAAACTGACAACAAAAAATGCACTACATAAAATTTACTTACTCATACTGTTTGCTGTCTGTTTTTGCCTCAATATTAGAATGTAAGCACTTTTTGGGGTGGGTTTGGGTAGGGATAGGTGAGTTGGGGGGTTGAGAAAAGGATATGTCTCTCCTCCTTTCCTCTATCCCCAGCACCAAAAAAATGTTGATGAATGGATAAATGATGGTTTGATTTGAACGAATGATAGAAAAAACAGAAGGGTAGTTAGACCCAGGCTTTAGCCCTAGTTCTGCTGTGGCTTGGCCTATTGACACAACTTTTGATCTGTATCTCTCTGGATCTATAAAATGATGAGGAATAAATGGTTCCTATCAGGTCTTATGAAGCTTTCTCAGGAGGGTGTCTAGTTTCTCAGAGAGGTGTATTTTAGAAATTACTTAGTAGTTTAAGGAAAAAATTTTCCTTTTGGAAAACTTACCTTCTCACCTGGAAAAATTGAGGGGATAACTTTATACCTAATAGTTGGATTTATTTAGGCTTCTGGCTGTAATTAATATAAACTTAATATTTTCCTGCTCAAGGAAAACATTTTTTAACATAAAACTCAAAAAATAATTGTTATGCATTTCCTTTTTTGGTGTATGACTCTGGGAATATCGGGGAGGATTCAGATATATTTGTATTTTATCTGAGTCTTCAAGGAGCTTACCATTGGTTCACATTTAAATAACAAATTGAGACAATGATAAATAATTTGGCCTAAGGTTCTGCCCTGGAAATGAGATTTAAATACACAGAATATTAGCACAATCACGATGCTTTAGGAAATCTGGCAATGTGGATAGAGCAAGTAGGGGCTCAGTTAACCAGGGACATTTTCTTGGAAGGAGGTGGGACTTGCATTTGACAAGCTCTTAACATTTAGTTGCACTCATTTACCTGCTCCTTTGTAGTAGCCCCCACGTCTCAACAGAAACAACAACTTCGTATACTTTCAAATATTTTCTAGGAGGTAATGAGGTAGGTGTAACAATACTTGGAGAAAGTAGTTGGAAATAGATAAGTTAGGGACAGGGACTGGGGGACTTCGAATGCCAAGGTGAGTTTGGGCTAGATTTATAAAGGAAATGGGGAGGTGGTTTGGGCTCTTAAGCAGGGAAGATATAGAATGCAGTATTTTGAGAAGGGACTAGTGTGCAAAATAGCCGCTGTTTACAAATAGTTTTTACTTTGAAATGGCAAAGTTTGTGAGATCTGTTTTGTGCTTGTGGTTGAGGCAAGAAAATGTTTTGCAGCAGTAGTTCTTTTAGCCAGGGATATTTTATCTTGTAGACTAAGGCAAATGTTTCTTGCTTTCTTAATGACCTTTCCCCTTTTTTCTGAGGAGTCTCCCCTGAATTTTTGTATTCTTATTCCAGAATGGGTAAGTGTTGTGTCTGTTGCTTTCAGGAGAAAAAGATGTACTATCATGCTCCACTTAACAACAAACTACATGTATGACAGTGGTCTCATAAGTTTGGCATATAGCCTAGGTGTATAGTAGGCTATACCCTGTAGGTTTGTGTAAGTACACTCTATGATGTTTGAATAACGACAAAATCCCCTAATGATGCAATTTTCAGAGCGTATCTCTGTTGTTTAGCAACTTGTGACTATATTTTAATTAATTAGTTAATCTTGTGTACTGAGGTAAAATTTCATTGTCCTTCCTTAATGTCCCCCACCTTTTTGTCTCTTTGCATCCCCTGTTTCAAAGAGAATTTTGAGTTAGAAAAGACCCAGGGATGGGTCATCTGGTTCATTGGCTCAACCTATGTCATAATGGCCTGAGGAGCTCAAATTGATACAGTCAAAATCTCTAGGCCCTGGAATCTATATTTTAGGATGTTCCCAGGGAAATTCTGTTGCTGAGTCAAGACTGATCAAGTCTAGTATTTTTCACTTTAGAGCTTGCATTAGGACTTACCAGGGGAACTTTTTAAAAACATAGGATACCCAGTCCCTCCTCCAGAGATTCCGAGTAGATTTGATGTTGGACCTGGGCAGGTAGTTTGATAAGATTCCACAGATGATTCTAATAAAAAATTCTGTTAAGAGCTTCTTATCAGTCGGATCTCTTTATTTTCTAGACCAAAGACATAAAGCCCTGGTCACTTGCATCCCAGTCTTTCTGTTGCACAGTGTCATAACCTGATGTAGTCACCTCTCCTTGCGTTCATAGAGGGACTCGTTTGTGTGGTTGGTTGTTCATAGTAAACTAACTTCTGCCTTTACCAAGCTGGGCCCATGCTGACTGTGGAGAGGATTTGTGGGATCATTTTAAATTTCTTTTTACACTTTTTATTTCCTGTGATGAATGTGAGATCTGAATTTGAAATTGTCAAGCAGGAACCAAATCTAGAGTAATATTTACGCTTATGAGAAACACATGCCTTTGCAACAGTTCTTTTGGTTTTGTTTTGGTTTGTTGTTTAAGTTCTTGGTTTCTGTCTATTGTAGGGACTGTTCTACCTTTCAGCTGGTACTTTTGGTGGTTCAGATACAGTTGGTTTAGCTCATCATTTACACTTGTAACACTTGCAGTTTGGTAATCCTTAAGCCACATTTGTGATCAAGTTAACTAGAAAAACTGCATTGCTGCTGTTAATACAGTATAGTCTAGTTGGTAGTATAGTCTAAAATACCATACTTTTATAACGATTTCAGATCTGGAAGATGTGAATAAAAGATGCTTAGTGGTAACAATCTATGTAGGTCAGAGCACTCAAGTGCAAGAAAGAGGAAGCTTGGGTCTGAGTCTTAGGCCTTACTCATGGCTACTGCTAGGCTTTTTGTTGAAATAATTTTTGGGAAAGCAAAGCTGCTAGTGTGGTGTATTTTGTTTCAGAACCACATGATGAGGGAAAAGGCCTCTGGTAAATCAGTCCCCTGCCTTAACTCTTTTGATATTAACTCCTAAATTAAATGTATAACTCATAATACCGCTCACTTATGCTGTTTCTCTCTCTTCTGCAGGGGTTGATAGTTCTTGGGGAAGCACCTCCCCCAGAGCATACAACAGACTTATTTCTTCCACTTAGTTCTGAGGTGAAGACAGATCATGGGAATGATAAATTGGTAAGTATAAAAGACACAAAAGGGGAAATGAGTGAGAACTCAGGGTGTAGCGTCCACATACAGCTTATCCTCTCTGACAAGGATCCTTGCGTTGGCTGAAGGAAGGGGACTGTATTGCCTTTACCACTTCTGGCATTTCAAGATCTGAATTCCCCACTAGGGCAGCACAGGGCCCCTCCTTCAGCTTGTGTAGCTGAACTCAGAATTTAAAAGCAGCTCCTAATTCTCAAGACAACTGCAGCCAGATCATGTATGGGCTTTATGGAGTATTACTGGGAATCAGGAGACCCTGCGGCTCTGACACCTTTGACAAGAAAGGTAACCTTTTTGGGCCACTATAAAATGAAAAAGTTGGACTAGAGGTTTAATTCACAAAGATGTTGAAAATGCTATGAGTTACCCCCTTTAATTATATAATAAGGAAAAAACTGTCATTTTCTGTAATCTTCTGTATCCTTAGAGCCTAGCTCAAATCTCCCTCTTCCATGATTCATTCCCTTTCCCTATTTCTCTCAACACCGAAATTAATTTCTTTTCCTTCTGACTTTCAAGAACACTTTTTTGTTTCTTTCTTTCACTCTTTTAGTTTCCCCCGAAGATCACTGGCTTTTATGAATATTAACATTTCTTGATTTAAGTCATTTGTTGGAAATACCAAAGTCTCATGACAGTAGTTTGAGAGGCTAGTGAGCAGTGCTGGTTCTTTAAGTTGTGCATTAAACCAGCTAGTCTCCTTGTATCTGCAAATCAATAAAGCTTGTTATCCTTTATTATTATCATTGTTAGCAGGGACTCATATGATATGGTGGAAACTAACTTTCTTAATGAGAGATCTTACAGAAAGCCAGCTGCTGATACTAGGGATAAATGCAGAAGACGTTAAGAGATTGATGGTTCTTAACTGGGAATTAGTTTTAAATAAATTAAAGAACAGAATGACAAATTGTGCCACTATTCAGTTCCATAATATGAGTTAATTATATGTTATCTACAGATTTTTTTGTACATGATTTGTGAAACTGTTTTAGGATTGCCCTAGCCAGGATAAAAATTGTTATACGTGAAGAGAAAACATGGGTAAGTTGGAAGGTCAGCTGGTGCTGATGGTATGATAGGTACAGGAAACATGAGACTTGAGGCAGCAAATGCGATTGGGAGTAAGTTTTCTATAGATATTTACATATTTATGAACAGTATTTAGGGATTCCAAAAATTGGGGGGTAATCTCCTATAGTCACATTTTCTCTCACTTCAGCGCTTGTGAAGGATAGGACATAACAGACTCTCATTGTGGTATTGATTCTCATTGTTAATGTTAATACTCATTCACTTATGTGTATAGATGCATGCCCCGTAGTAACTTGTCGCTTTCCCTACCCGCCATTTACTTGCAAGTGTATGGCCTATACTAGATTGTAAGATTCTTGAAAGTTGAGACCATTTTCCTCATTGTGTTGACCATAGTCGTTTCTACAGTGTACTGTAGAATGCTTTTTGGATTCAGTAAAATAAATAATGAATATGAGAACAATTGAGTAAGTATACACTGTCACTATGTCTTCAAGGATAGGTTAACCACTCCCTTTCTTGTGGATTATACATGCTTTCTGCAAAATCTTCAGAAAGTGTCTCACTTTCTGAAGTAAACAGAAAGGCACTACATTTCCACTGTTTTATTGTATTGGTGGAGTAGGCTGCAAAGCATGTATTGTTTAAAAGCCATTAAGTAACTTAAAGGTCCTTCACCATTTTTAAAATGCCAAATATTTACAAAGCTGTCCCTAATAATGTCTGTTGCCAGGGGAATTTTTCATTGTAGGAGGGCACTATTTAATTTTGCTTTTTTATTGTCCAGCTTCTTTTTTTGAAAAGTGATTTATACCTTGTCTTCTCAGTTTTACTTTAAAAAAATCTTAGGTCACACTTAACAGGTGCCATTGTCAATTTTCATATACACATTTAACCACTGTATTCTCCATTTTTGTTTATTAGTTTCTTTTTCCAACATGGAAGTATTTATTGCCCTTTTTGGTTACTCAGAAAAAAAATGTGAAGACTTGTGCTTTAAAAATAAGTATGTGAGAGGTGTTTTTTCTTGTATTGTGTTCATTTTTATATTTTCATTTCTGAAACTCACTGGGATTAACAACAACAACAAAAAACAAAGAAAATTTTCTAAACTGTCAAATACAGTTTCAAGAAGTTAGACGTAATTCTCAAATAGATATATAGTGACTACTGATTAAGGTGGGAATCATGATGGTGGCAGAACTAGCAACAGTATCTTGATGCCAGATACTGATTTGTATATATGATCATTGAAAGGAAGAGTGCTGGAATAAGATTACTCAGTTTCATACAAAATTTATTAATATCCTGCAGAAAAGAATAAAGCCTTAACCTTTGGAGTTATGTTTTCAACTAGACACAAATTAATTTTAACTCGTTAGTATTCTAAAAGTAAATGTCCGACTTAAGGCATCTGGGCCCTAATCAATTATAGATATTAGGTAAAACAAAGTTAAATAATTTATGGAAAGTCATATGATCCTTAGGTGGGCTTGTTAGATAGTAGATAGTGTTACACTGAAAGGACACACAATCATCTTTTTGCCGTATTTCAAGGTGAATGACTGTTTCTTAACAGAACCAATATATATCTGCTTTGGTTATAAGCATGGTACAGATATTGCTGAAACTAAGTTATTCTAAAGGGGCCCAACATGTAACCAAAAACATGGGACACTGGATAATGGGTGAGCCTTTTTGGAGCCATGGAGACAGCAAGGAATATTCCCTAAGATGGAGAGGTGAGTTCTGTTTTTATACCATAGAGTATAGGAGAGAAGAAGGGAAGATCTAAGGAGAAACTCCTAGAAAATACATTTTTAAAATTTTTTGTTTTTTAACTCCTTCAATTTGATTTCTAACTCGAAGGTAGTTTGTGAAAGGTGAGAGTAGTTGGAAGAGAGAAACTAAGGTACTGTTTGTGTACTGATAAATCAGCTGTGTACTGATAAATTCTGATATGAAATAAAAGGCTTTCTGAACAAAGAGGATGTGTCCTTAGAAAGAAGGAATGTAAAAAACTACTGAGAGTTGTTCTCCAGTGTTCTGAAACATGTTCTTTACCTCTTCCTCCACCCCCTTTCCTCTCTTGAATAAATAGTAGTCCCCTTCCTCTGATTAATTACACTTTCTTAATTGGAGGAAAGAGGACTAATGAGTAGAAAAGAGCTAACGTGGAACCTATGCATATTGCTAGGTAGATGAAGAATGCATTTTAAAATTACCAAAGAAAGTCAACAAAATTTCTGACAAAAAGTGTCCTCGGAGATGAGGGCCTCCTTAGTCCATGTGGTACAGGGTTTCTAGAACTGAAATAGAGAGCTGCAGTCTCCTTGATGGGTTTTAATCCCAGCAAGGTTTAGTAAGCACCTTGGGCTTTACCTTGAAACCAAAGAAGGGAGGTAGGAGTTAAAGACTTCCTCAAGACTGAGGGATTCACCATAAAATTAAAGAGAAATCCAAAATAGCGTTAGTATATCTCTATGAAAGCGTAAAAACCAGCTCCACAAAATCAAGGTTCATTTGGTGTCTAACCAATCAGAAATTTGCCTGCTAGAGCAAAAATCAACGTGCTTCGGGGAAAATTAACTGAATTTAGAGTCTCTACAACATATCATACAGAATGTCTGTATACAATAAAAGTTTATGAGACATATCAGTAAACAGGAAAATGTGATCCTTAGTTATGAGAAAAGATAACCAATAGAACTAATCCTGAAGTGACGCAGCAGTTGGAATTAGGAAATAAAGACTTAAAAGCAACTAATAAAAATGTTTGAAGATTTAAAGTAAAAGCAAGTAAACATGAGGGAGTCTCAGCAGAGAGGTGAAAACTAAAAAAGAAACAAATGGGACTTGTAGAACAGAAATTATAAAATTGAAAAGTACAGTATCCAAATAAAAAATTTACTGGTCGTACTTAAGAGCAGATTGAAAACTACAGAAAAAAGGGACAATGAACATGACGGCAAATCAGTAGAAATTATCCATTCTGAACAGAAAGACTGAACATGGTACTGGGAAACAGTAAATATGTGTACTTAGAATTCTAAAGGGGTGGGGGAAGAATGGTACAGAAAAAAAACTGAGAAAATAATGGCTGGATATTTGAATGAAAAAGATCAATTTACAGATTCAAGAAACTCAGAGAGTAGTAAGCATGAGAAATATAAAGTGGTGAAAATCCAAAGGTGAAGAAAAATCTTACAAGTAGCTAGAGGAAAAAAAGATAAATTTCATATAAGAGAACATTGATAATGATTGATAACAACTTATCAGAAAGTGGAGGGCAGAAAACAATGGAATGAGATATTTAAAAATGGAATGAGATATTTAAAATTGATGGAAGGAGGGACCTGTCACTCAATCTATACACAGCAACAAGAAAATCTTTAAAAATAAAGATGAAATGAAGTCATTTTTAGGTAAAGGAAAGAAAGCTGAGAGAATTTGTTGGCAGAATATCTGCACTGAAAGAAATGTTAAAGAAATTTCTTTAGGCTGAAGGCAAATAATACCTATTGGAAACTCAGATCTATGGGGAATAAAAGGACAGGAAAAGATATACTTTATGAACAGTAAGCATAAGAAAGCTATTGCGGGTATATTAATATTGGCAAAATAGTTTTTAGGACAAGAATTATCAGAAATGACATTTTACAATGATAAAGGGATCAGTTCATCAAGAAGACGTAACAGTCATAAAGGTGAATGCTTCAGATACACGAAACACAAAATAAGTGCAGCTAAAGGGACAGAGAAATCCATAATCGTGTTTGGAAATTTTAACATTTCTCATTCAGTAATTGATATAAGGACTAAACAAAAAAATCAGTGAAGATGTAAAAGATCCAAACAACACTACCAATCTCCTTGACCTGACTGACCTTTTTCCCCACACTTGTCATACATACCTTCTTGTGTAAATAGGAATAAGAATACAAGTTTTTAGTGCGTTATCTGCATTTCTAAAATCTAAAGATCTCTCAGAACCAAAAGTTTTTTTCCCCCCCTAAGTTCTGCATCAAACTCATTTGGTGGCAAAATTTGACCTGAAGTAATACTTATAAGGCTGTTTTTATTTTTAATTATCCGTAATTTTGAAGCAGGAATATTAATGTATTTGATTTTTTTTAATTAAGACATTTTTTAGAGCAGTTTAAGGTTGACAACAAAATTAAGCAGAAGATACAGAGATTTGTCATACATCTCCTGCCCCACACATGCATAGTGCCCCAGTGTCAACATCCCCCACCAAATTGGTACATTTGTTAGAATTGATGAGTGTACCGTGGAACATCACAGTCACTCAAAGTTAATGGTTTGCATTACAGTTCACTCTTTTGTATGTTGTCTGACTTTGACATTGTGCTTGATTTTTGAGGCACTTACCTATGTGCAAGGTGTGACTTTTAAAAGTCTATGAATTTCCACAGCCATCTGCCCTTTAAGGGTCTTGAGGAAGAGTGGGCTCTGTTCCTACCTCTTTAGTGTTATTGATAATTAACTATTGAAGAAGTGTAATGTGCTCATGGCAGTGTTCAGCCTGTAATAAACATTTGGTAAAAGCTCTTTGTCGTCCCAGACCATACTGTGCCTAGGAAACACCTATAAGCAGAACCAGATATCTTCTTTTGAGGGCTTCATGTTCTTCCATTGGTCATATAAGCAGGGGAATAGAGTGGGGAAGAATTCTTGGTTTTTCTAAGGGAGGTCGGGAAAGGTAGCTTCATAGGGAAGGATTTACTTATGCCGAGTCCTGTGGACTTGCTGAAGGATGTTGTAGGGAGTGAGTTCCAGCAGGGGAGGGTACTGCGTGTATAATTTGAGAGAGCTTGGCTTATAGGGGAACTACAAATACTTTTCCATGATGGGGTATTGGGCGATTGAGCCAATTCATAGTGGATTTTGTCTTTATCTTAATGAGCTTATACTTTATCCTGTAGGTGACAGGAAGTTGCAGACTGTTACCAGATTTGTACATGAATGAAATTTACTTTATTTATTAATGCTGGGTAAATTTTTCTTTTTTCTTTTTAAGAAAATTATTTTAAACTTACAGAAAAGTTGCAAAAGTAGTACACAGAGGCCTCACCCAGCTTCCTCTAGTATTAACAGCTTGCATAACCATTGTACAATGATCAAAACCAGAAATTAACATTGATTACAGTACTATACAGATTTAACTCAAATTTCACTCATTTTCTCACTAATGTCCCTTTTTTGGGTCCAAGATCCCAAGTTGTATTTTAGTTGTCTTATCTTTTTAAGTCTCCTCCAATCTGTGGGAGTTCCTCAGTCTTTGTCTTTCATGACCTTGATACAAGAGTACTGTCAGTTATTTTGCATAAAATTCCTCAAATTGGAGTCACCTGATGTTTTCTCATTATTAGAAGTTATGCATTTTTGCAGTAATACCACAGAAGTGATACTGTGCCCTTCTTAGTCCACGATATTGGGCGTACATGATGGTGGTGGTGGTAGCTGTTTTCACTTGGTTGAGGTGGTGCCTACCAGGTTCCTCCACTGTAAAGTTAGCGTTTTTCCCTTTGTAGTGAATGACAGTGTTCTGTTGCTCATTTTACTTTAATTCACACTTTCATCATCCACTGGTGGGTTTTGCCTGCAACAATTATTACTGTAGTGTTTACCAAATGGTGATTTTGTTTTCTACATTTGTTAATTGGAATTCTGTTAGGAAGAGCTGTCTTCCTCCCTCCCTCCATTTATTTATTTATTTAGTCAGTCATTCAGTTGTTTATATCAGAATGGATTCATAGATATTTTATGGATTATAATTTATTACTATTATTATTCATTCTGTTGCTTCAGTTTTCTCAACTTTCAGCATTGGAACCTCCTTCAAATTTGGCTCCTGTGTCCTTTTAACATGCCCCCCTCATTTTTTGAGCATTCGCTTTCTGACATGACAAGATGTTCCAGACTCATACTTCACCTGCCCCAGCCCTGGTTCTTTTTATTGGAGAACAGGATTTAGAAGCCATCAGGCTACTAATTGTGCTCATTGCTACTTGGTGTCATTGTTTCCAGGACTTCTCAACAGGTAGACTTGGAAACATATATATGTATGCTAACACATGCATACAATTATCAGTATTTCTTTACCCATCTGTGTATATATTAAAAACCGTGAGTTCATACTAATACCAGTCTTAACACCAGAGCATTTCTCCTTTCTTATTGATACTTTACTTGTTCAATCCTAGTACCACATAAAGTAGTTTCGTAATTGCCAACTCATACCCCTATGAGAAGTATATTTACTAACCAGAGTACAATATTGGGTAGAATATGTTATCCCTATAAAATACGGTCAAAATACTGTTTTCTAAAGTTACACTTAGGTTAATTCTTTTCTTCCTCATGCCTTACAGTGTGAGTATGTAATTGTTTTGTAATACATTTAGGTTCTTTTGTTACTACAGTATTCCACTTCTTTTTTTTTTTCTTTCTGCTTTTTCTCCCCCAACTCCTCCAGTATATAGTTGTATATTTTAGTTGTGGGTCCTTCTGGTTGTGGCATGTGGGACCCCGCCTCAACGTGGCCTGACCAGTGGTGCTATGTCCGCGCCCAGGATCTGAACCAGAGAAACCCTGGGCTGCTGCAGTGGAGTGGGCAAACTTAACCACTCAGCCATGGGGCCAACCCCAAGTATTCCACTTCTTACTCCCCCCAGCACACACACACGCACAGAGAACAGTTGATCTTTGTTATTTATTTTTTGAATATGTGAAACGTTACTACAGTTGTAAGAGTTAAAGCTCTATAAAAGGCTGTCATCCCTACTACCCTGTGCCCATTTTCCCCTTCTTTCCATCTGGTTCCCACCTCCTATCGCTAGTCAGTTTCATTAGTTTTTTGGTCATCGTTTACTTCTTTTGCATAAATGAGCAAATATATGTGTATTTTTTCCTATTCCCTTCTTTCTTTTAGGAAAGGTAATTAGTGGGTAATCATTTTTTAGAAGACTAGATTGGAAAGTGAAGAGGGGTTCTTTTTTCGTTTTAGCAAAAGCATTGCTTCTGAGGCTTTTGACAAATTCATTATTTATGTTTGTTTCTATTTGTAAAATAAGCCTTGCTCTTTTACCGTTTCCTTATTTTTGGAAGTAATGGGCTAACAAGTGAACAACTAAGTGAAGGACTGATGCTTTCTCAGAAGAAAGGCAAGCTAAAGTGTAAGCTACTGCTTTTTCTTTTTAAACAATCCAAAGTATAATCTTCCCACCATTGGTTAAGCAGAAACAACTTTCTTTTCCTTCAAGTCATTGTCCCTTGTGGTTACCAGGGACAGTGAGTGGAGCATTGGTTCAACAAGGGTTTTGAGATAGAGAGTAGAGGGATAGATACTGGCTATTAAATATTTGATCCATAGTATTAAAAAGATACCACTTAGGGCTTTTAAAATAAATTGAGCTGTGGGTAAGTTGAGCAGTAGGAATTTATAAGACTATGTTTGCAATGACTGTATCTCTTTAGAGTCTAGATGGATATTTCTGATGGGATTGGTAAACATAAATGTTACGTTTAGTCACCTTTGGATTTGTAACAGCATTATGCTGGTTGAAATTTTTGGGAATAAATAACTCAAAATTATTTTCAAATAATTGTATAGATTTTCTTTTAACCTCAACATAGAAACACAGGAAAATAAGGGACGTCATCCCATTTTACATATGCAGAAATTGAAGCCTAGGTAAGTAACTTGGTGGAAGTGGAATTTGCAGAACGTTCTGCTCCCAATTTAGCACAGTTTCCTAGTCGTGGTGCTAGTTTATGGAAATGACTGTCGTACTACTTATGGGCAGTATTTTGGTGATTTTAAGCAAGACCATTCTGAGTATCATTGAGATAGATTGAAACATGAAGTAATTCATATAAAGTGAAAAACTAATTTATTTTTACCAAGGAATAAAAATTGAATTCCTTACACTTAGCTAGCTTTTTCTTTCCATTTTCGTGTTTTTGTTTTTGTTTTTTTCTTTTTGAGGAAGATTAGCCCTGAGCTAACTGCTGCCAATCCTCCTCTTTTTGCTGAGGAAGACTGGCCCTGAGCTAACATCCGTGCCCATCTTCCTCTACTTTATACGTTGGATGCCACAGCCTGGCTTTTGCCAAGTGGTGCCATGTCCTCACCCGGGATCCAAACCAGTGAACCCTGGGCCGCCGAGAAGCGGAATGTGCGAACTTAACTGCTGTGCCACTGGGCCAGCCCCCCATTTTCACGTTTGTCAGAAAGGCAATAACTAACCCAAACTGAACTGTTAAATTTTCTAGACAAACAAATGTTCATTTAAGAAAGTGGTATTTCAAGCAGTTATGACATGGCCTTAATTGAATGACTAAAGCAAAAATACACACACATCTTGCAGGTAGAGTTTAATTTTATTATGTGGTGTTAAGTGTGTGCCGTTTGGTTTTTACCCGTTTACTTTCTCTGCTTTTTTTCATAAAATAAATCCAGTGGACATGGGTTCTTAGACCCCAGAAGAATCTACCCCGTGAGACCTCTTAATTTAATCTAGCTTTTCTGTAAGGGCTCCTTGTCACTTAATTGGTCTGGCCAAGAGGGTAGGGTAATGAATCAGACAGGTGCCTACATTACATGAATAACAAATTTGAATGTCATTACTGTATTAATCATTTTATTCCATGCACTGGTCCTTTTAGTAAGGGAAAAATCACTTCAGGAGCCCTTCTTGCTACCTTTAACTCTTAAGAGTGCCCCAAAGGGTAATTCCTGGGGCTCGGTTTTGGAAAAAGAGGGATTATAGAAGCACTTGGTCTACCACTTCAGCATTTCTGCTTTTTTCTTTCTGGCTACAGATCGCATGTACCCTCGAAGTGTATCTGAGCAGCAAGTAAAATTCAAGAGAAGCTCTATAATAACTCCTACTTTCTGGATGAGAGAGCCTTAAATTTTTTCATCCGTTTTCCATTGGATGATAGATATCTGAGTCATGCTTTAGTTTCCTGAAAATACTTATGATGTAAACCACTACAGTAGTAATGATCAAGCTCAAGTTAGTGTGTGGATTTAACGTTTGCAGAGTGTTTGTTAATGTTTCTCTGCCCTCTGTCTTTGCAGCCTTTTTTGTTTTTTTGGACTGCAGGGTAGGGAGTATTCACTTTGTCTTAAGGCGGTGTGAATGCATTTAAGGCATTCTAAGTAAAATCACGTGTGTTTGTGAGTTGTGTTTTTCTTTTTCAGATTGAACACTATTGAAGGATTGGGGTTAATATTTTAAGCTCTTTGCGTTTAAGAATGACTGATGAACCTACGTGTCCTAATGCCCTGCTTTTGGATTTCATTGTGATTACAGGATGTACCAAGGTCTCTAGGCAGATCCCTCCTGAATATTCAATGCCTCCTTGTATAGTTGGGACTGGAATTCAGGCACAGTCCCTCTCTGACCATCATGCTCTTGCTTGTTGTCTGCTTACATATCCTTGACAGACATTTCTGTGTCAAATAATGTTTTGCCTATTGACTTCAGTTTCAATTTGGGGGCTGAATTACCCCCAGGAAAGTTCAGTTTCCTCTAAGAAAATAAAATTCTCATTGAAGATTAATAGCATTTAAAAATATATATATATATATATATATCTCTCTGTAGGCATGAAAAACAAGATAGACTGTTAGCTGTAGGTGGTGAGATTACTGGTGAGTTGTGCTTTTTCTTCTTTGGACTCTCTTTTTTATAAACAAGATGAATGGTTTGGAAATGAGATTTTGTTAAAGAAGGGCAACATTTTGTCTTAGCAGATATCCTTGCAGTTAATTTTCCCATAATCCTTACAAAATAAACCTTAATCAAATGGAGAGCAGTCAACCTATTACTTAAACATGGCACCTTATAGAGCATGTAGATATATAAATCAAATCTCTGCCATAATTTAATGCTATAAAAGCTGTTATTTTAAGTGAATGCGAAATTGACGGAAGTTCTTAAGATGAATATACTACCAAAAAGTTCATAGTCACAGCATTTTCATGTTGAAAGGAAACTTCTTCATCTAACCCAGAACTTCTGAAATCTAGGAAAGCTGTAACATGCCTGAAGTCACTTATCTGCTAGTTAATGCCAACCTGAATCTTAAATCCTTCTGATTTTCCAGTTTGTTGTCATACCATAATGTTTGTTTGGGCTTTTTGAGGTTCCCTCTTAATAGTAAATCCTCACTAGCATTCAGGAGGATATTTGAGTTTATTTTTTTAATGTAAAAATGTTATCTAAATTAAAAAAATTTCAAAATAGTTCTACCTCTATAACACTATTTTGTTTTATGTATGCATTTTTAGTCACAATTTAAAATACTTTGAATTTAACTCTTTTCCAAAATCATTTATAATCAAAGACCATATTATTTTTTATCTTTAAAATGTTCTTCTGGCCCAAAGGAACAAGTATCCTTTATTTTTAATATTCTGATTTGATGTGCCGCAGTTTAACTGTACCTCAGATGTTGAGCATTTAGGTTACTGAGTGATGCTCTTGCAGTGACCACCTTTGTGTATAAGATTTTGGGGGATCTGTTAGTTATTTCTTTTTATTTTTTTTGAGGAAGATTAGCTCTGAGCTAATATCTGCTGCCAGTCCTCCTCTTTTTGCCGAGAAAGACTGGCCCTGAGCTAACATCCGTGCCCATCTTCCTCTACTGTATATGTGGGACGCCTACCACAGCATGGTTTGCCAAGCTGTGCCATGTCCACACCTGGGATCCAAACCGGCGAAACCTGGGCCACGGAAGCAGAACGTGCGAACTTAACCACTGAGCATCCAGGCCGGCCCTGTTATTTCCTTAAAATAGATTTTTAGGATTGAATAAAATACTTTGTCAAAGGATAAAAACATGTTTATGACTCTTGTTGTTTAATACCACATGACTTTCCAAGAGGAAATCAGTGTACTCTTTAAGGCAGTGAGTATGTGTGCCAAATTTACTGTAATTTTGGCAGCATTGATGAATATAATTTTTCAGGATATTTGTGATACCTTAGTAGATCTACCAGGGTATCTTAGAAAGGCAGAATATTTCCCTAATCTTCACTCATTGTAGTTTACTTATGTGTCTTGTCTATGTACTTTGATCTAGCTTTTTGGATAATTTGTATTAAACTTTTTGATTAGCTTCCTAATTTTATTGTTCTTTGTTGATACTCGTCTGCGACTATTCTCGGGTCTGCAGAACCTTTGGTGTTTGCTCCTTGAGGGTGTAAAGATCAAAAAGAAGTTCAGCAACACTGATAAATATAATTTCAGCCTGGAAATATTGGCTTTGATATGCACTGATAGCGGTGACAGGAAGGAGAACTTGAGAACACCCCAAAGTCAGTCTGAGTGTAAGGAGACAAAGACCCCAGCTTTTCTGTGGTATTCCAGCAGTTCTCAGAGCTGAGGGATAACTGCATCTATGGCTTTTTTTAAATACCTCAGAGACTCCATGTGATTAGTTATTCATTGAGGTTTCATTAATTGTTTTTCTTTTATTACAGGAATACATGGATATATTTTAACAAAATAGGGTTTTCTTGAAACAAGCCTCCAGCATACACTGTGAAGTTAAGCAGATACTAACTATATTTAAATTTCCTAGTTGTCTTGATGCTGAACTTATGTATCCTTGAGGTGGTTGGAGATTCTTGTTACTATGTAGTTGTTTTGCTAAGCTCCTGTTCTGTGGAATCATTAGGTCATTTCCCTGTCAGTAGGCACTTGTTACTTTGTTAAATATTTTAGTTCTTTACCCCACTTCTCCCCAGTGCAAAAGCTAATTCTCTTATTTTTTTTCCACAGTCATATGATTCTGTTTTTCAAGTTGGTTATCAGAAATTTTAGGTGTTTCATTTAAGTGAAATGGATGGTACTGCTTTTCAGTCTGGTTGCTGTTGGTTAAATGTTGATAGGTGTTTTTATTTTTCTTCTCCAATTCAGATCGAGTCTGTTTCTCAGCCACTGGAAAACCATGGTGTCTCTGGTCATACTTCAGAGTCATTGTCTACCAAATCATGCGGCGCATTGAGACCTGTCAATGGAGTTATTAACACGTAGGTTTTATCTCTTCTACTTCTTACTCTCAGTAGGCTTATAAAAGATAGAAGTTTGGGGCTCTTAGTTTTCCCTAGCCGGGACTAACCCTGGGTTAAAGAAGCAGAAGCCTTATTTCTTAATAATATTTTGCATGCCTCCTACTGTAGCAAGTATATTTTAATTAGAATACTAATGTATTTCCCTTTTACTTACTGTGGCCTGAAATCAACTCAGCTTGGAAGAAAATAAAAGGTCCTGCAGGTATTGTGAACCACTGCGATTGGTCCTAGTCTTGGTAGAATTCCTTAGAAGTGTTTACGTAAAATCCTCTACTCTAGAACAGATCAGATCCCTAAAGGCTATGTTTGTAAATCTGTGTTTATGGAAGTTCAAGGACTCCCTCTACAAGCGAACAATGTGTACACATCCCTAAAAGTTGAGTTTTACGGGAGAACTGATTCTCAGGCAGCTCATTAACGTTTACAAAATTCATCATTTGCTTACCAGTTGCAGTTTTCTAGACTTTATTAACATTTCTGTTGTAGAAGAGAACTTAATCGCTAGATCTTGAGTTCTTCACTTATTGACTTTTGCACTTTTCAGACTCGAAGGAGTTAATGTCTACCAAGAGCCTTACAAATAAGCACAGACACTGCATACACACTTAGATTAGCAGGCATCAGCATCAAAGAGATGACCTGCTTCTGCTCTAGAATCCTTGTTTGTGTCTGTGAACATTTGCAGGTAGAAAAAGTTGAACCAGTATTAGAGGCTTTGTTTCCTTGTGTCTTCTGAGAAGTGAATGTTCTTTCTTTCCCTTGTGTAGTCTTCAGCCTGTCTTGGCAGACCACATTCCAGGTGACAGCTCTGATGCTGAGGAGCAATTACATAAAAAGCAACGACTGAATCTAGTTTCTTCATCAACCGATGGCACCTGTGTGGCAGCCCGAACACGTCCTGTACTGAGCTGTAAGAAACGGAGGCTTGTTCGACCCAACAGCATTGTTCCTCTTTCCAAGAAGGTCAGTACCAGTGAGACTTGGTCATTGTTAAACAGTGAGCCAGATGCTCAGATAGAGGTGTTAGTCTCTTGCCAACTTTGGTTTGTTTAACTAGTGTTTTTCCAAACTTGGCTAAACACCAAGGTTTCTTGAGGAGCTTTAAAAAATACTAGGTTCCTGAGCCTTGTTTCCTAGAGATTCTGATTCACTTGCTCTGGAGTTAGGCCTAGGAATCCTGTTTTCAGAAAACAAAAAGCTCCTAGGTGACTCTTCAGCCAGGTCTAGAAACCATGGACTTGAGCTCTAATAGAAATGGGAGAGAGGAAGTTTAATTGCTACCATCAACACTTGGAAGGAGAGTGATGTGCCTTCTCATTGGTACTGTTGTCACTAAAAATGCCAATGTGGAATGCTTCCTTTTCAATAAGAATCTCCGTTAAAATTTTAAATTCATGTTATTAAACAAATATTTGCCTTCACAGAGAAAATGGAGATGAATTCACAACTGCAGAAAACTTTTGATTGCTGCCTCTTCAAATAGAGTTGGATTTATTCCAAAAGTAATGAACGATACTTCAGTAAAATTAATACCATGCAGTGGTTAAGAGCATTAACTTTGAAGATGATAAACTTGGGTTTGAATCATGGTACTGCCACTTAGTAGTTTTGTGATCTGGAGCATGTTAACACCACTCCCAACCCTCCAACCCCCGAAACCTCAGAGATCTCCTAAGGTTGTTTGAGGGTTAAATGAAATGTATGTAACTTGTTTATTGGGGTCTCTGGCTACTAATTACTAGTCCAAAGTGCAAGTTACCACTTTTGTTTTTGTTTGTTTATTTACTCATTCAGCAAATATTTATTGAGCTCCTACAATGAGCTAGATCTGTTCTATGCATTGGGAATACAACACTAAACAAAAACAGACAAAACTCTTTACTGTTATGAAATATTCTAGTGGGTAGAGATAGAAAATAAAATAATAAATGAAGTTTATGATGTACTAGAGTGTTAAGTGCTGGAAAGAAAAAATACACTAGAGGAAGGGAGTGGGGAGTGCTTGGGAGCTCAGGTGGAGAAGAGGTATGTGAATTAAGCCTTGGCATTCTAAGGCTTGGAGATATGAAAAACAAGGGAGAGACTGGGAAGGAGTGACTAGTGAAGTAGAAGGAAAACTAGAGTGGTTTGTGGAAGGCAAGTGAAGAAACTGTTTCAGAGAGAAAGGAGTGATCATCTGTGCTAGATGCTGCAGATAGGTCAGGTTCGATGAAGATTGAGAATTGACCATTGGATTTGGAGAGCCAAGGTTGTTGGAGACCTTTGTGAGTAGTTTTGTTAGAGGGAGAAGAATGAAATTCTGATTTGAATAGGTTCAGGAGAGAATGGGAGGAAAGAAATTGAGGGAACCATTACAGGTAACACTTTCAAAGAATGTTTCTATAAAGGAGAGGGGAAAAATAGCCTGTTTTGATTGAAGGGGGAACCTTTCTTAAGATAGAGCTATTACGATATATTTGCTGATGAGAAAAGTGATGACAAAGGAGTGGCGAGAGGAGACAGTTGTTGGAACCATTAATATTTTGGGCAGTGTATTTTCAGTGCTTGGTTTGTTATAGTACGTAACTGGACCGTATAACTTTGCTACAATCTTTTTTTAAAGTATTTTAAGTGAAGATTATCAGGCTGTGTACCATTTCTCTCTCATCTATTCCTCAAATTGTCTAAATTACCAAAATACTGGGAAAGAGAGGAATAAGATATTTGGCAGGTTTCTCTTATTGACATTTGGGTCTCTTAGTTTTTTATTAAGTCATACAAATCTAAAGTATTTTCTGAGAGGCTGAAGAGTTGATGTTGGGAAAGCAAAAAAGTATATTACTGTCATGTATAAGAAAGTTTTTGGTCATGCCCTTTTTTGGTTAAACAAAAAAAAACCCAAACAAGCTCATGGGGAAGTAGTGTCCTTCCTTTGTTTTGGCAGTTTGCTAGCCACTGTGTTATGATATCTAGAGGTGTTATAAAGAATTTGTGAAGTATAGAGTGGCCACCTAGATTTTTTTTCTTTTTTGTATGTAAAATGGCAAACATTCCTTGTTGCTATTGACTGCTTCTTCTGCTCCATGCCTAAAAACTAATGTACTTTTGAAGGTACACACAAATTTTTAGGATGCATTAAGTGTACTAAAGACCCGTTGGTTCCAATGCCAGTTTCTAAAACATTATCATCTTGACATGCAGGAGTAAGCTACATGGAAAATAAGACAAAGAAATAAATTGAGTTTGGGAAATAAACCATTTGCTGGTTATAGCAGAAATGCTAGAGTTCTGCCAAATTGGAGACAAAGGCCATTCTGTCTGTCTTGGCTGCTCACTGTCTCTCCCACAGCTCCTTGCTCAGTGAGGTTTGCTATTGTGATTGGATTATGAGTCAGTGTTAACAGTGAATTATTTGATATCAAATGGGGTACATTCTTAATTGACAGGGGGTTCTTGTGATAGACTTTGGAGGCCCAAGTTT
Source organism: Equus quagga (assembly GCF_021613505.1). NCBI lineage: Eukaryota > Metazoa > Chordata > Mammalia > Perissodactyla > Equidae > Equus > Equus quagga. The sequence goes on along the minus strand of NC_060277.1, from coordinate 99,039,433 downwards.
TCAATACAGTCAAACTTTTGGGAAGCTGCAGGAGTGCCATGTGGAAAATTGTAGTTCCTTAGGAATTAAAGCTTCTAAGAGTACTCAGAAATCACAGAGTGCTTAAGAGCACTAACCTCTAAACTTGTATGAAAGTGATTTATATATGCATTATAAAACATACAAAATAAATTTTGAAACACTGAGATAAAATAAATAGAAATAGAAGCTCCAATATTTTATTTATAAACCGTCCTCAAGCCGAAAGAATTCTTTTAATGCTTTGAACTAATATTCTGTGATTAACAGAAAATGATGAATAGAGCATTACTTCGATAGTGGAATTCCTTCAGAGAGAATTAATTACAGTATTAAGGGAACATAGAATTTCTCCATGTATCCAAGTATTTTATCTTTTCATTCAGTTCTTATGTTTCGTACGTTCTTGATGTTTTTGTTTGTGGATGAGATCTTCTCTGTTCGTGTTATTTTATGAGTGCTGTTGATTTTTAGATAATTATTTGTAATTGAACACTTTTCTGAACTCTTGAACAGTGCTTTGGTTGATTATTTTTATTTTCTAGGTAGGCTGTCTGTCATGGGCAAACAGTTTGACACCTCTTTATACACTTATTTCTTTGCCTTGTCTAGATGCATTTTTAAAACAGTGTTAAATAGTTGGTCACAGGAGGCATCTCATTCCTGGTTTTAATGGTAGTACTTTTAGAAGTTCACTCTTGGGACCGGCCCTGTGGCCAAGTGGTTGAGGTCGCGCTCTCTGCTTTGACGGCCCAGGGTTCGGATCCTGGGCGTGGACATAGCACTGCTCGATAGGTCACGTTGAGGCAACGTCCCACATGCCACAACTAGAAGGACCCACAACTAAAATATAAAGCTATGTACTGGGGGGATGTGGGGAGAAAAGAGTGGGGAAAAAAAAGAAGATTGGCAACAGTTGTTAGCTCAGGTGCGTATCTTTAGGGGGAAAAAATTTCACTATTAATTTTGATGTAGGATAACTTCTTAAAATGAATTAGGACACTATTTGTCACTTGCTTTGCTCTGGAAAATATTTTTGAGGAAGTACCAATTTCTTTAAAGTTTGCGGGAATCTAAGGTAAAACGATCTGAGACCAGCAAATATTTTATAGAAAGCATTCTTTGGAGCCAGCCTGGTGATGTAGTGGTTAAGTTTACATGCTTTGCTTCAGTGGCCTGGGGTTCATGGGTTTGGATCCTGGGATCCCTGGCGCAGACCTACACACTGCTCATCAAGCCATGCTGTGGCAGCGTCCCACATACAAAACAGGAAGATTGGCACCAGTGTTAGCTCAGTGATAATCTTCCTCACCAAAAAAAATTCTTATTTTTAAATCCCTGTATCTGTGGTTATGTCCATTTCTTAGTCTTAATTATATTTTTCATCTTGATTAATCTTGTCAGTAGTTTTTCTGTTCTATTGATCATTTCAAAGATTAGTTCTTTGCTATTTCCTTCCTCCTCTGGTCTTGGGTCCCCCCCCCCCCCCCCCCCGCCTTTATTCAAATGCTTAGTTAATTTATTGTCTGTTCCTTCTTACGTAATAATAAAAGCATTTAACGTTTTGAATTTTCTTCCAAGTGCAGTTTTGGATGGCATTCCACAGCCTTTGATGTGTGAAGTGTTCTTTTTTGCTATTTGTAAGTTTCCTTTGAGTTGTTGAGTTCTTTTTCCAAGAGTGAGGAATTATTTCCAAATTCTAAATGTTCAGTTTTTCTTTTTCAGCCTTTTGTTATTAGTTACTAATTCTTATAGCATTTTGGTCAAAATAATGTTTCTGTGGTTTCTGCTTGTATTTGTAGTCTATTATGATGTTTTTAAAAAACTTTCATTAATGTCTAGTATTTTTATTTTTTATATAATTATATCCTCTTTTTATGTAATTATATATAGTTTTTTATTATATTATATATATTTAGTTTTATATATAAACATATATATATAAGCTATATATAATTATATATATATATAGTTTTATATAATTATAGCCTCTTAGTGACTTATGGCTCCTGTCTCCAGTAGTTGTTTTTGCCTTACATTCTATTCTACTTTTCTTGATGTTAATGTTATAGTGTATACATTTTTATCATCCATTTACTTCTAGCATTTTGTTTTCTATGTTTTTTGAAACATCATAAAAGCAGATTTAGGTTTTTTTTTTTTTAAATCTCCTAAAAGTCTTTGATTTTAATAGGGAGTTTATTAAGTAGAGAATAGTTTTTAATTTTATATTCAGTTTGCAAACTAGATTTAAAGGCTTATTTTGATTGTAACGTTCCATTGTTTGCTGAGAGTCCTTTTTATACCTTTATATGTGCATTTATTGAGTTCCTAATTTGGATTTGTAGTTTTTCAGTGATTAGAGCAACAATTTGACCACATTTCAAGTTCTTAGATCATAACCTTTGTCACTTGAAACTCTTTCACTGTCCTTTGGTCGGGGAGGGAGACGGTTGTTTGTTCTGCTTTGTGTTGGCATAGAACTAGACTGTTGCCAATCTTATTTTCATTTCTTTATGTTGGTAACCAATTCTACTCTGTACTGTCCACTACGGTAGCCACTATTCACATAGCTATTTAAAACTGAGGTAGAATTCAGTACCTCATTTGTACCAGCCGCATTTCTAGTGTTCAACAGTTGCATATGACTACTGGCTACCATATTCAGTCCCCCAAATATGGAACATCTCCATCATTGCATAACTACAGTGGATAATACTACAGAGTTTTTATATTGCTCTGTCAAGTTTTCGTCTGTAATACTTTTGGGTTTTGATCCCTTAAGTTTGTACTGCCTCTCTTTAAGTATGCCAATTATATATATGTTATTTTCTATCCTTTTTATCAACCTCTTGCTACCTGCTCCACAACATTATTGTGATCATTAATTAGATATGAGAGTGATTGGCACAGTTTGGTTGCACATAGTAAGTATTCAGATGTTGACTGTTAACTTTTCTCTCATTGTTTTCATCTGTTTGGTTCTCCTATAGTGCAGGAGAAAAAGACAAGTTTGTTGCCCACATCCTATTTTAATTTTCTCTATCATTGCTTCTGACCTATAGTTCCTCTTATGTAGGTTTTAATTCTGCTATTATGGGTTAAGATTTTCTTTTCTTTTTTCTTTCCAGATTTTGTATTTCCTTTTTTATGTCATCTTTGAAATCAAGATGTTGTCCCTTGCTGCCTCTGAAGGCTCCGAGGAAGCATCCTTTCTTACCATTTCCTGCTTCTAGTCCTTAGCATTCATCAGCTTGTGGTAGCATTACTCCTGTCTCTGCCTCTGTTTTCACATGATCATCTTCCCTTTGTGTCTGTCTCTCTGTGTTTTCACATTATCTTCTTGTAAGGACACCAGTTGTTGGATTTAAGGCCCACCCTAATCCAGTACTTCATGTTCAACTAAGTACATCTGCAAAGGCACTTTGCAAATAAGATCACATTCTTTGTTCTGGGTGGATATGAATTTGCGGGCTGGGGTCTGGGGAAGAGATAATTTTCTGCTCAGTACACTGCCCCTTGGTCCTTGTCTCTGCAACTGGTGTGGTGGTTGAATCCCTTTCTCAATTCTAAATCTGGAAGACAGACGGATAGGTGCTATTCCCCGTTCAATTCCTAGGTTTCAGCAACCTTCATACTTAGCATACCTTTGTAATAGTTGGACTTCCTTTTACTCCCACTGCCAGTTTTCTGGGGCTCTTCTGCATTATTGAATTTATTGTGTGAAGTACTTCAGTTTCTCTTGTACAGAAAAATTTACCAAATTTATCTGCCTCCTCCCATAGATTTCTTTTTTAAGTTCTGTAAGGTATAAAATGATGTAACAAACGTCTATGTACATACCACCCTACATGATAATATCTTGACATATTTTTACTTCATGTGTTTTTGTTTGTTTTTGAGGAAGATTGGCCCTGAGCTAACATCTGTGCCCTTCTTCCTCTACTTTATATGTGGGACGCCTACCACAGCATGGCTTGACAAGTGGTGTGTAGGTCTGCACCTGGGATCCGCACCGGCAAAGCCCCAAACCCCAGGCCACTGAAGGGGAATGTGCAAACTTAACCGATGCACCACCGGGCTGGCCCACTTCTTGTGTTTTTTTTTAATATTTAAGAGAAAATTACGGATAACAGTGTTTCTTTTATTTTCTGTTATCCCCCTTACCTGCTTCTTTAAGTGCCTTTATGGTGTACATATTCTGCAACTTGGTGGTGGCGGTGGTGGTTGTCGTTGTTTTAATTTACTGTTATGCCTCAAGATCTCCATGTTGATGTATATAATTTCACTTTAGCTTTTGTACATAGTCCACATTTCCTTAAAAGAAAAAGACAATATTTGTGTGGGTGTTTGTATATCCATATCTTGTTTGTTGAGTTCAGAGTTCTAAATTTAACTCATATCTTGGGCTTATTAATTGTATGTGTATCTTTTCTCCTTTAGTCTGCTTTCTGTTTGTTTTTGGAATATATTTGGTATGTAACACTGTGTAAGTTTAAGGTATACAACATGTTGATTTAATACATTTATATTACAATATGATAGCCATTGTAGCCTTAGACAGCTTTATTGTGTCACATAATTACCATTTCTTTCTTGTGGTGGGAATAGCTAAGATCTAGTCTCTTGGTACATTTGATGTTTATATAATACAGTTTATATAGTACAGTTGTTGTCTGTAATCACTGTAGTGTGTATTAGATCTCCAGGACTTATTTATCTACCAGTTGTAAGTTTGTACCCTTAAGCATCATCTCTCTTATTTCCCTACCTTCTGTTTCTATTTGGTTTTTTTATTCATATATTTCCAGGATGACTGGTTAGGTACGTACAAGTTCATGGTGGTTATTATATCTTTGTCATTCCTTTCATTATTGTGTTGTTTCCCTCTTGATCTCTATTAATACTTTAGATAGGTTTCTTTGTTAAGTACTTGTTAGATGTATGTTTTTCCATCTCTTTTGTTTTGAATTTTTCTATGTTGATTTGTTTTAATGTGTTTCTAAGAGGTGAATCAAATCCATTTACAATTACTCTGATTACTTTTAAATTTGAATTAATTCTTCCATAACTTTTTTTAATCCTTGCCTTGTTTTTATGTCTTGTCTGCTATTTTTTGGGTTAGTTAAATGTTCATCTGTAGCAGCTTTGGGAACAATAGGCCTTTAGAATGCCTCTTCTTAAAACTCTGGTCTTTCCTTCTCATTATCTATAATTTATCTTTATTGTTTTAGTTACCTTGTTTTTAAATCCCTCCCTAATTTAGTCATTTTTAAGTTCATACTTATTTACATTTACCATGACTTTTGCCATTTTTGTTCATGGTTGCTTCTTGCATCCCACTTCATCCTTCTTGCTGAATACACCCTTTAGTATCCTTCCAACAATGGTCTGTGAGTTGTAAAATCAATCTTTATATATTAAAAATACACAGAATTATATTTTGTGTGTATGTATACATATATGTATTTCAGAATGCAAAGGCAGTTATACATTCCATTTATTCTTTTGTGCATGTGTGTGAGGAAGATTAGCCCTGAGCTGTCATCTGTGCCAATCTTCTTAATGTTGTATGTGAGATGCCACCACAGCGTGGCTTGACAAGCAGTGCATACCCCCAGGCCACTGAAGTGGAGCATGTGAACTTAACCACTACACCACCAGGCCGGCCCATAGATTGCCTCTATTCTGTTTTTTGGTTTTTTTTTCTTTTTTCTGCTTTTTATCTCCCCAATCTCCCCCTGTACACTGTTGTATATCTTAGTTGCAGGTCCTTCTAGTTGCGGGGTGTGGGGTGTGGGATGCCGCCTCAGCGTGGCCTGACGAGCGGTGCCATGTCTGTGCCCAGGATCCGAACCCTGGGCCACCACAGTGGAGCGCGCGAACTTAACCACTCGGCCGTGGAGCCAGCCCGGCCTCTATTCTTGAATGATGGCTTAACTTCGTGTAAAATTTTGTATTCAGCACTTTGACGATATTTCATTGCTTTCGAATACTTACTGTTGTTGATGAAAGTTCCGAAGTCAGTTTGTCTTTCCTTCATAGGTTATCTGTGTCTTCTCTCTGGTAGCTTAAGTCTTCCAGCTCCAACAGCTTTGGTTTTCTTTGTATGTTTTACAGTATCAGGGGACATATGTAGATGTATGAATTAGTTTTTAGCCACTTAGGGTCTTGGCATGCACCTTTGTACTGAGGTCTTGTTTTGAGTTTTGAAAAATTTCTAGTCATTATTTCTTTAAATTTTTCTTCTCTTCAATTCTTTCCCTTTTTTGTATGGAATGTCTGTCTGTTAGATTATTATAGATCTTCTCATTTTCTCTTCAAGCTCTCTTAATTTCCTTTTTTCAGAATTTGTTCGTGGTTACTTATAGAAGCATCCTCTTTTTTTCATCCTTTGTGTTCATGTTTTATGACTTGCTTTCAAATTGTTCTATTTCTAGTTTGTCGAGGGCAGATTCTTTCCATTTTGCATCTGTAGACTGCCTCACCAGTGTGTGTTCTGGTATGATTTGTAACCTTTCACTCTGAGGTCATCTGGGCGGGAGTGAGAGAGGCATGCTTTCTGTAGGAGTCTTGTGCTCCCTGGGCTGTGGAAGTGTTTGAAACACAGTTTTCTGTTAGCTTCTGAAGAGACCTTAGGAATCTAGGTGAATTTTGAGTGGTAAATTCTTAGCTTTAAGGTCCCTGCACATACACAGGTAGTATGAATTTGGACCACTTATCTGAACATAGGTCAGGACTGGTCGTTCACTTTCTTTCAGGTGACTTTTTCCACTAAGGTCCCAGGGTGGATGTTAAACTTCCTTGCCACTTTGCTGGCTGCTTGACCAAGACTTTCTCATTATTACCTTGACTTTGAGTTCTCTTTCTGTTGCTTGCACCTTGGAATTTCCTGCTCTTGATTCAAGTTATAGACCCTTTGGCAGTGTGATAGAGTCTATGGACTCCTCAGAATTAAAATTTTAATGCATAAAATAAAATACATTGGATTATAGAGGAAACCAAGTATGTTGAAATGGTTATTAAAAAATTTTTTCTGGTCTAAGTAACATGTACTTCTTTATTAATGCACTGCAACAACAAGATTTAGCAGCAGGTCTAATAAATATCATGATTTTCAAGTAGTGATGAGCGTAAAGATACCTGCCAGCACTGTAATGTGATTGGTGAATCAGTTTGGAGAGCAATTCATGCCATATCCTCGGAGAGTCATAACAGATGTTAAAGACTTAAGTCTTTTGTTAAAAAAGAAGAAAGCGTTTTAGTTTCCTCAACTTATTTGACCAGGGACCTCTGTAAAGTAATACTGATTTAGCGTCCTCGTGAACTACTGGGATTCCAAGAGAAACCTTTCAGAACATCTGCTTTCTGCTCAGTAATCTCTTTGTAGGTCATGTCTGTATACCTGCCAGTACTGAAATAAAAAGCTTAAAAATGAAACCTTGACTCACCAACATTTTCCACTTCTTAAAATCTCATTGTAAAATTCTGAATAGATGCAGTAGATGTTTTTGAATATCTTAAAGTAAATGTAAATATAGAAACTTTGTTTGCAACCTTTTTTTTTCCTGCTTTTTTCCCCAAATCCCCCCAGTGCATAGTTGTATATTTTAGTTGTGGGTTCCCCTAGTTGTGGCGTGTGGGACGCTGCCTCAGCGTGGCCTGACAAGTGGTGCCATGTCTGCACCGAGGATCCGAACCGGCAAAACCCTGGGCCACGAAAGCGGAACACGCGAACTTAACCACTCGGCCACACGGCCAGCCGCCAGCATTGACTTACTGGTTCCATTTTATTTTCAGATATAGTTTGTTTACGGGAAAATAATAAGTGATCAGTCAAATGATTGCTCATTTTCTTTCAATATTTGATGCACTTAACATTTATTGTTTTAATTGCTGTGCACATATATTTTTGATTAAGTTGCATATACATATTTCTTTCTTTCTTTTTTTCTTTTTTGAGGAAGATTGGCCCTGAGCTAACATCGTGCCCATCTTCCTCTACTTTATATGTGGGATGCCTGCCACAGCATGGTGTGCCAAGTGGTGCCATGTCCACAACTGGGATCTGAACCAGCGAAACCCGGGCCGCTGAAGCAGAACGTGCGCATTTAATTGCTGCACCACTGGGCCAGCCCCTACATATTTCTTAATATCAGTAGTACTTAGCATTTTAGATGCCACGTATGAAGTGATGCCACAGTTTCACCATTCCATAATTCCATACTTCATTTTCCACTTTCATATACTAGGTGACCCTTGAGCATTTTGCACAAATTTCAAAATCTTCCTATTTTATTCCATTATCATTTTAAACTACTTCTTCAAGGTCTGCTGTTGTTATTAGTTCTGTATAGGCTATTTTAAGATTGAATCAAGTAGTACCATCTTCAGTGTTATGGTTGATTGTTGCTGCCGGTAATGCTTTTAACTTAAATGGTGATTTCTTACTATTATCAGAGACCACTCTGTTCAGATTACTAAGATTCTTTCATAAATGATTTTTCAAGTTGGTTTGAAGCAAGATATCCAGATAAGGTCCATACATTCTGGTCAGTCTTTTAAATCTCATTTTATAGATTTCCCCTTCATCTCTTTTTTTCTTGCAATTTAAACAGTTTTATGATATGTTGAGATGTGGTTTTCTTTGTGTTTTCATTCTGCTTTGGGTTTTGCAGAGCTTCTTAAATCTGTGAATTCATGTCTTTAATCAGTTTTTAGCACAAACAAGGCTATTATCTTTTCAAATATTGCCCTTGCTCCGTTCTCTGTCTTCTTCTGGGCCTCAGATTACAAGTACACTGGACTTTGTCACAATGCTCTGTGTGCCCTTTTATTCTTTTCTCTATTTTCCTCTGTTTCTTTTTTTTCTTTTGGTGAGGAAGATTGGCCCTGAACTAACATGTGTACCAGTCTTCTCTATTTTGTATGTGGGATGCCACCACAACATGGCTTGATGAGTGATGTGTAGGTCCATGCCCAGGACTCAACCAGCGACTGCCCAAGCAGAGTGCATGAAGCTAACGACTACGCCACCAGGTGGCCCTTCCTCGCTTTCTTAATTTATACAGTTCCTATTAACCTATCTACCAGTTATCCTATCCTCTCTTCTCTTGTGTCTAATATAATATCAGATTCATCTATTGGATTTTTAAGTTTCCGTTTGATTCATTTATGTATATATTTAAGACTTTTTTGATCTTTTCATCTTTCTTCTCCATATTTCCCTGTGCATAATAATCGTTTATTTTTAAATCCTTGTCTCCTGGCTCCATAATCTGAATTGTTGGGGGCTGTGTTTCTGTTGTTTTGTTTTCAGTCACTGTTGGATAGTATATATTTTATAGATTTTAGCAGCTCTGATGTTCGCTCTCCAGAGGAGATTCACCTTCAGGAGATTATAGATTGTGGGCTGAAAACTTGAACACAATTAGGGACAGGGCTAAGTTGCAGCTGGGTTACTATTTTAGTAAGGCTTTGTTTCTCTTTGGTCCATTCTTAGGGCATAGCTTTGTTTCTCAGCCCTGCTTTCAGCTGAAAGCCTGATATGTTGACCAGTGCCCTTCTCCTAGTATATCCTGAACTCTGATTCTAGTCTCCTCCTCAGAGTGAGACTGCCACAAGCTATTCTCTATTTTTTGGAGACTTTCTGCTTAACTTTAGCCTCCTACCCATCACAGCTTCAGAATTTGCCAAATGCCTTAAGAGGGTGAGTAGCTGACATGTGTCATACTTAGTTTCCTGTCCTTTCTTTTCACTGGGAACTTGTCTCCTCAAGTCTCTAATATTGTCTCTTCAGCCCTACAGAACCATTGTCAAAAGCTCTGCTTATTTCTCTGTCCCCACAAGGAGCCCTTCTCCCAAGGCACCAAATTCTAAGGATGTTTTCCAAAATCATCCATTGTCCCCAGAAAGAAGCAGCTCCAAACTTTTGTGATTCTTCCCTCTCTGGAATCTTAAACTCCTCAGTATTGTCATTGTTTTAGCATTTTTCTCACATCTTAAAGTTTTGTTTTGTTTTCTTTTAAATCTGGCCTTTCTAGTTACTCTGAGAGTGTTAGTTTGCTATCAGCTATTCATTATACCCCTTTTCCTTGTAATTTATTTGTTGAGAAAACTGGGTTATTTATTCTTTTGTATCCTGTGACTTACATTTTTCTGATTATATCTCTGTAGTGTTACTTTCTTGCCTCTTGACATATCTAGCAGTGTTTTATTGGATGCTGGGCATTTAATTTTACATGGTTGAAGCCTATGGATCATGTTATCTTCCTTTAAAGAGGCTTTGTTTTGTTGGCAGATAAGTCACTTGAAGTTCACTTTTTCCTTTATTAGGGAGAGTATAGCCTACTTAATAGTTTAACTCCACTAATATGTCAGGATCTTCTAGAGTCTTTCTTAAATGCTCCATGCCACTTGGCTAGTCACAATTCAAAACCCTCTCTGCCTCTGTGAGCTCTGGGAACCATTCAGATCACAGCTCCTCACTTGTTCTTTGCCTTACCTCATGGAATTTCACCCTGTACGTGGACTTCTTCGTATTCAGTGAAAACTCAGGGGAATCTCATGAAGATTTCTGGAGCTCTTTTTCCATATGGCTTCCTCTTCTTGAGAATTCTGCTTCACAGTTTCTAGTCACCTGAGCCTCTGACCTTCATTCTCTGAGAGTTCGTTTCCTCACCTCAGTGAAACCATCAAAATCTGCATAGAATCTCTCTACCTGCTGTGCCATAAGCCAGAGCAATCACAGAAGCCACCTCATTGGTTTCTCAGTCTTAAGCTGTGCGTTGTCCAGTTTTCTAGTTTGTGGCTAAAGGATAAATCTGATCACTGTTACTCCATCATGGCCAGAAGAAGTCATTGTTTTCTTTTCCAAAATTTTATTATGAAATTATTCAAACACAGTAAAGTTGAATGAAGTTTACAATGAACAGCTGTATATTTACCCCTTAGAGTCTACTGTTAGCATTTTACTGCATTTTATCACATATCCATCCTTCTATCCATTCATAAATCTATCTTATTGGTAGTGCTTTTAAAAGTCAGTGATGTTCCTCTGTTTCCTGCATTTCCTGAAAATTGGTAGTTGGATATAAAGACTTGAACATTAAAACTAGGTTTGAGTTTTGGCAAAAAGACAAAAGGTAGCTTATGTTCTTGCTTCAGAAGACACATACTGTCTTGTCTTTTTAACACTTTTTGTGTTAGTCAGCTGTGGGTAGTGGAGATGTTGAGTGGGCAGTTAAATATACAAGTCTGAAATTATGTTAATTATTTCCTAATATTGAGTAATCTTGATATCCAGAAATAAATGCCCACTTCTCATGGTAGGTTGTTTATATTTGTTGTGATTTTTTAAAAAACATAAAAGGGCTCATGCATATAATTGGCATCTTCTTTCTGTGTGTGTGCCTTTGTGTACTTAAGAAGTATATCTGTTGGATAAATTCTAGCTGTGGACTTCTGCAAAGCAGGTATGAATTAAGTAATTTTAAAGTTGTCCAAACTGTCCTTCAAAAAAATTCTAAAAATTTGTCTTTTAATAAATTGTGTTGATATTTTTATATACTCCTAGGTTCTATTTATTAATATTTTACTTTACAGTTTTTCATTCAAAAGTGAGATTGATGTTTAAGTTATATGTGTGCTACCCTTTGTCAGGTTTTTAGGAAGCATTCTATTTTGCTAAAAGGACTATAGCATTCTTTCTAGTTTATTTGTGCCAGCATCAGCCATTTTATTTGAATTGAAATTATCTGTTCTTTAATGTTTTTATTCTAGTCTGAGGCCCTACCTTTTTTAGGTGTGCATATTGTATTCCCTCATTAGATGGAATACAAAAATATTTAACATTTAAACATTATAGAAATGCGTAATGCAGAAAATGAAAGCCTTCCTTAATCTCCCCCCCACCCCCCTCCTCCTTGTGATAGCCACAGCAGTGGTTTCTTGCACATTCCTCTATCCTCCTCCTCTCTGTATATTATAAGTGTTTTATTTGGATAATATTACTATGCTAAGACTTTTTATTTTAGCTTGGCAGTATATCTTGGCTATTTCTTCAGGTTAGCTTATAGAGCTAGCTTATAGAGAACTTAGCTTTATGCTTACAAACGGCTGCAATAGAATGTTCCGTTTATATGTGCGTGTGTATATATATTTATATGTACTGTTTGCATTTTTTCCTTTTTCTCTTTATTAGGCCAGTCTTATAGTTTATCTGATTAATTGGTCTGTTCCTGTCCATCCTGCCCTTGAGGTGGGTATGGGAAGAAAGAAAGAAAAACTTGGAAAGAACAGCTTTTAAATTTTCTGTTTCCAGCATGTATTTCCTCTTTTGGTAATTTCAGCTTTTGTCTTAATCCCTTTTCTTAGTTTTATTTTCTTCTTCTTGCCATATTCTTTTTACTCTACACCCAGTCTATTGACTGTTGACTTAAGGGGTATACTCTAGCCATAAAATGGAGTGTCGTTCATTATCCCATATGGAGAGCTAGTTGATACCATGGGTCAGTTTATGAGGAAAAAACATACTTCCCTTTTAAGATTTCTTATTTTGATTTTTGATACCTTTTTGGTTTTTGTCTCTGCCAACTTGTGCCCCTCTCTCTTTACCTCAAAATGTTATCTCCTCCAGAAAACCAGCCCTGATTAATTAGGGTGCAAGGGATATTCTTTTCCCCGAACAGTACCAGTTAATACTGTTTACACAGAAGCGTCGTGTCTAGTTGATAGAATTTCCCTTCAGTGCAGCGTGCTCAGTCTAAGCTTCACAGGACCTTCTTTACATGCCACCCATTTATGTGGTTGCAAGACAGAGGCAATTGGGGAATGTTGATAAGACCACGTTGTTTTCATATTTATCTTTCTTATACGTGCTCGTAAAGGCAAAGAGCTTTCAAGAGATGTCTGTTCTGAAAAGAAATGCAGCGCTAGCTGTTGTTACAGTTTTTGCTAGCAGAGTTTTGATGCTACCGTTTTGTCTTTATTACGATACTACCCTTGTTCCTAGCATCCCATCTCATAGCCCCATTCCACAGGCAAGTCCTTTCTTCTAGAACTGCATGCTGCCCAAGTGCTTTTTATGGGTCATGCTTTGGCACGTGCCAGACTTGTTCATACTAACACTAGAACCTAGGGATCCTGCATTCAGCATGACCTGAAGTTTTCTCCTCAAAGCATAAAATTGTAAAAATTCTCTTTTTTACATCTTTTGAAGACTAAGATTATATTTCACTGTGGACATAGCTGGAGAGGTTATTTCTTATCATGCTCACATGTATACAAAGGAAGTTTAGTGGAAATAATTTCTATCCCCTTTGAATTAATCTAACACTCACCATACCAAATTTATTTTCATTACTTCTGCATGAGTTTTATAGCATTGGATTTTAAGCTAGATTAAAGAATAGTTAATGAGTTCTGTGTGGTCCAGGGAAACATGCCATTTTGTTTGAGAGACCACCCAAAAATGTTTTTAGGAGGAGGTGTGGAAATAGGAGAGGTATGGTTCATTATTAAGGCTCTTTGGTGGATGAAGTTGCTGAAGAGAGCAAGTCATGTCCCACCTGGGACTCAGGAGCCAGCTGTTCACCTTCGCAGACGGTTGAAAACCGTCAAGGTGGTGGAAACATGCAGGTTTTATAAAGTGTTTTCAGAAAGCAGTTTCAGTAGCTTTAAACTATCACAAGTTAGATACCTGGGTTAGCACTTAGGACTTGAAGAACTTGCATTTCATTATTGAAAAAGAAGCACGCTTAATCCCTTTGAAGATTAGGGTGTTGGAGAAATGAAAATCTTCTAACAAACAAAAAATCAAATGTTCTGTTAGCGGTGTCATGTAGGTATCTAGAAGGGCCTTTTGAATCTTTGGGATAATGAGTGGGGAGCTGGGTTTTTATCACATACTGAACTGTCAGTTTTGTCTGCCTTTCACAGGTTCACCGGAACAGCACAGTGCGCTCTGGCTGCGACGTGAACCCCTCCTGTGCACTGTGTGGCTCAGGCACCGCCAGTACCATGCCTCCAGAAATCCACTATGAAGCCCCTCTGTTGGAACGCCTTTCCCAGTTGGACTCATGTGTTCACCCGGTTCTAGCATTTCCAGATGGTAAGAAAGGGCACAGAATATTATAAAGTCTAGTGAATGAGATTTAAAGGGTTCAAAGTGAAAGTAAGGCTGCCAGGATCCTGATACAACGCAGGTATTAATCAAGGTATCACTGTCTATCAACAAAGTCTTCTCTTAAAATTTTGTGAATAGGGTTTAACAGATCCACCAGACCAGAATGTGCCCTAAAAGAGTGCAGCTTGCTAAGAGAGAGATTTCACCCTAACTCTTCAAGTGACTGGGCGGGGCATGGGGATAGTTGCCTCCAGCCACAAACAACCTAGGCCATTGTAGCCCGGGATATTTTTTAAAATGTATTGTCTGCATGGGTCATGATGTAAAATAGGATAGGCAGCACTATTCTGGGCGAATGTCCTTATATTGGGGGTGTACGTATTACTGTGGGTATGTGACAGCTTTCCAGGGTGAACATAAACCTGGATCCTCAATGTTAACTTGTGCTATTTTTCTAAAGTTAATCTACGTGATAAGCCTCTGTGTCTCCCAGTTTTCCTTTTCCGCCTCCCTTTTCAGAATTGCTCTTCTCTAATTTCACAAAAGACAGTCATTCCTCTTAACCATATTGAGTCTCATTGTGGGTCTTGACCCAGAGTATAAAAACCTTGGGCAGGGCCAGCCTGGTGGTGCAGTGGTTAAGTTCGCACTTTCTGCTTCTCAGCAGCCTGGGGTTTGCCAGTTCGGATCCCGGGTGCGGACATGGCACCACTTGGCAAAAGCCATGCTGTGGTAGGCATCCCACGTATAAAGTGGAGGAAGATGGGCACGGACATTAGCTCAGGGCCAGTCCTCCTCAGCAAAAAGAGGAGGATTGGCAGTAGTTAGCTCAGCGCTAATCTTCCTCAAAAACAAAACAAAACCTTGGGCAATAGAGACACCCAAGGGACCATTTCCAAGGGAGTTCATGGCTTCTGAAGAAGAATCCCATGGGAGTTAAGTAAAAAAGAGTTTTGAATAAAAAAATTAATGAAGATGTAGGAACCTTATTTTGTTTAGAATATAGCTTATGGAAAAATTCTGTGCCTTGTATGTCTGTCATCTTAGAATAAATATTGAGAATTAATAACTGAAGTTAGGCCTTACTCTGACTAAAGACTGATTGACTTAAGTAGGTTTAAAAGAAAGATTTTTCCTTCAGTTAATTAACCTAAATATATTTACATGCCAAGGTGTTGATTTACATATTTTTAAAGCATATGTAGTATTCTGAAAAAATACCTTTACAACTGTCCATGATTTTTTTAAACATCACATTTCAAATGGTGGGATGTATATGAGCAAAAATATACTGCTCTAGATAGAGACGACAGGAAGCCAGTACTTTCGTAATCTGGATTGGTTTCATTGATTTTCAGATAATCTCATGATCTGGCCCCAACCTACAGAATGTAAGCATTTCCTCTCAAATTGCTGTGGTATTTTATCTCTATGTTATGGCTTATATTATGGCTATTTATGGACTTATTTTCCATTGCTTAAATTTTAAGCTCCCTGGGGATAAGGAACCATGTTTTTCTTCCTACTCTGTCATCATAACACCTTACAGATAGTCTGTACAAGTTTTTGAAAGGAGGATAATTGAAATAGGAGTCTGAGGAATGAGAATTACGGGGGATGTAAGATTTACTTGGGAGTATAAGAGAAAAAACAAGTGTTTAGCATGAGGGATATATAAACTTTTTCTTAAAGGGACAGATGCTAAATAATTTGGGTTTTCAGGCCATACTGTCTGTTTATTCTATGTGAAAACTACTCAACTCTGCCACTGTAGCACAAAAGTAGCCTTCCACTATATGTAAACAAATGGGCGTGACTGTGTTCCAATAAAACTTTATTTATAAAAACAGTCCTTGCTGTTAGCTATCCTAGAGAATCCCCTGTTCTTCAAATGATTGAATCCTTTCTTGGCCACTAAGACCTGTAACTGCTCCATGCCTTGTTATCAAAACTCACCCTGACTATATAAGGAAGAGCATGGTGTAATATTCCTGCTGTATGTGACTTCTGGTAGGAGGAGAAAAATTTAGAGAACTTGGAGTATATGAATAGCAAGCTAATCAGGGGCAGAAGTTTAGGGCTGGAGTGGTGGAGCAGTAAATAAACTTTAGAACATAATGAGTGGGAAAACTAAAACATTTTCTTCCGTGCTTCAGATTCCAGAGTCACTGGCTTTTACTTTCTCTTGCCATTTGAATAATAGCTCATTTAACTTGATATTAGGTTTACAAAGTACTTTTCTTATACTTGTCTCATTTACTTCCCTCATTAGTCTTGTAAGGTATTACTTCAGTTTTACAGATCAAGAAGCAGGTTGTGGTTTATCTCAGACTACATGGCTAGTGAGTTTAGATGGCTCTAGAACTCAAACCCAGATCATCTGATGCCTGTGCTTCATTTCACTCTATTCCATGTTCCTTCTCAGCCAGGTTATTAAGCGAAGTCAGCTTCCTACCCATTTCCAGATTCTGACTGCAGACGGAACCTCGAGGAAGACTTGGAAACATTTCTAGGGTTACTATGTCAGGATTGCAGTGTTGAATTGCATGGTATCGTATTTGAATAAAGAAGCCTGAAGCGTGTAGTTGTATTCTTATTCTGATAAGGGCTTTTCCATATTTACTGAATATCAGCTGATAAACACGGTGATCATTCTTTTGTCAACAGTATTACAATGTACATTTGTGGATTGTCTCCCCCAGCCCCCAATCAAATATGCCCAAACCACCTGCCTGACGTCTTCTGTTCTGTCATTCATCATCTCTACTAGGAGATACCCATTCCCTATTAACACCTTCTGTTCTTCTGACTTCATTATATCCAAAGATCTGACTACTGCCCTTCCATTTCCTTCCTCCATCCCATGCCAAGCGATTATAGGTAGCGGCGGGGTGTATGGAGCACCCATTTCTATAGTCTTTATCATCTTCATTTTCCTGCCTGCCTCTAAATACTGTTTCTCTCTCTGTCTTACCACACACACATATAGCTCCTAATCATGACACTGGGGTCTGGACAAGAGAATTGATCAATAAGTTCTCCTTATGAGACTATAACAGAGAGTATATATATGTATTTTACTATCTCGAGTAGGAGGTATGAACATATTTGCCTAAAGATAAGTTAAACTTACTGTGGGTTGACCTGGGGACCTAGTTACTTTATCTAATATTGTTTCTGTTGGGATAATTATGCTTTGATCCAAACAATTGCCACATTCAGGAGGCAGTCTATTTGTAAACTGGAAGATTCCCAGAGCCACAAAGATGCCCATCTCCATAGGGCATCATTATTCTATGTTTATAGCACCTCCTAAAGTATTGAGATTCCCCAGATATCATTGTGTAGAATAGTAAGTAACAGTGAAGAAGAGCAGCCAACATAATACTGTGTGGGTCAAACATGTATACCAGACCTGACCTTTGGACCACCCTTTTGCACCTTTTCTCTAGAAGATATTTAAAGATGGCAGGATTTCCAACTTTTCCTTTTCTTTCTTTTTTTTTTTTTGAGGAAGATTAGCTCTGAGCTAACATCTGCTGCCAATCCTCCTCTTTTTGCTGAGGAAGACTGGCCCTGAGCTAACATCCGTGCCCATCTTCCTCTACTTTCTATGTGGGACGCCTACCACAGCATGGCTGGACAAGCAGTGCCATGTCTGCATCCGGGATCCGAACCGGCGAACCCCAGGCTGCTGAAGCAGAATGTGCACACTTAACCATTGCACCACTGGGCCGGCCCCAAACTTTTCATTTTCAAGTAGAGTTTTACTCATGTTTCTAACCAGTTTGTGTAAGTTGTTAGGATGAGAACCAACTGCACCTCTTAATCCTAGAGTTCTTCCTCCAATCTTGACCACATCTCAGCCACTCCCCTTCAGTGTGGCTGGAAATGATAGAATTTGAGGAACTGTCTGCTGGGCTGGAAGATGGAGGCACTAGGGTGTGATAATAACCCTTTAGTACTCCAGAAGGAGGGTCTTGTTTCCTTTTCACCTCACTTAATCAAACCAGTTAATCCTTAGCTGAAAATGTAGAGGATTTATAATTTAGGGAAAAGAATGTTAACTTAGGTTTGGGCTTGAGAGCACCACCTGCTGGCCATGAAGATCTATGTTGTTTTGAGAGAGCTTGCCAAGACAATTAACTGTGTTTGTGAGGTTACCACAACTTACCAGCAGGAGGAAGAAATGAGCGTTACACAATACCCCAAGAAAGTGTGCTTGAGAAAATGGTGGAAAGTAATGAGCAAAACAGTCAAGCGGATCATGAAATGTCAGACCCTCATGGGCCTGAAGTCAAGGTTTTTTCATTTTGTTTGAGGAAATAGTAATGAGATAATGTCAGTTAAATCACTTCTTTTTCCTATTATTGACCTGATCGAGGGTCTGCATCCTCTTCTCTGACAATAGCACTTTAGCCCCGTTGCCTGTGCAGGTATGGAATGTGTGAAGTTGTCTAGCTGAAAGGCTCCCTATTGTGTTCTCTTCCATTTCGTATCACTTTCTTTGCTTACTTTCAGGTCCTCTATATCCAGTCTGTTTCAGAGTTTTAACTCTGCATGGATCCCAGGTGTTATTACATACTCAATTAGAGCATGAACTCAGACCAGCAATTCCGAAGAGATCGTTTTTGGTCACTGGGAGATTTAACTGAGTTCCTGTTCACTCTTAAATGAAAGCAATTAAAACACAGCAAACTTCGGGGCTGGCCCCGTGGCCGAGTGGTTAACTTCATGCACTCTGCTTCTGAGGCCCAGGGTTTCGCCGGTTCGGGTCCTGGGCACGGACGTGGCACTGCTCATCAAGCCATGCTGAGGTGGCGTCCCACATGCCACAACTGGAAGGACCCACGACTGAAAATACACAACTATGTACTGGGGGGCTCTGGAAGAAAAAGGAAAAAAAATAAAATCTTTAAAAAAAAAAACATAGCAAACTTCTAGCAAAGTGTAGCAGCCTGAGATTCTTGAACAAAATTTGTTACTATCCCTTACTGCTTATTCACTGGGTTTATAGGGGAAGTTGTTCTTGATTCTGGGTAATACCTCAACTCCAGGGCACAAGGTGGTGGTCTGCAATTGTTCTAAATTCTACTTCAGAGCATTTAAATGAAGGGAGGATATTAGGAGTAGAATTTCAGTTGAAGAGTCATTGATTTAACGTGTTAGAGTTGAAAGACTCAGCGGCCTTCTAGTTTAGCAATAACAAATAGATGTCCTCTCTTGTGCTTAGTCGAAATGATTGATAGTGGCTGTCAGGATTTAATTAATTTTCAGAGAAGAATCCGAGGTCTTGAGGTATGACAGGAAAGGTTAGCTTATGTCTGCAGCAGACAGAGGAGAGGAGGGCGAGAGCAGGTATGCTGGGATGTTCTCAGCCCTCATCCTGCTACTTCATTTTGCAGATGAAGAATTAAAGCCCAGCTTAAGTGCTTTGTTCTTGCTCTCTCCTCCTACTCAGTGATGGAGCCAGGACCCAAATTCGGGCCTACTTATTTCCACTCCATTGCTATTTCCATTATAACCAGGTCTCTGATATCCCTATCTCCTTTTTTCCCTAGCATAATTTTCAGGTTTGGGAGAGCAGTGACTGGGGGAAATAAAAAGGAAAAAATGAAATCGCCATACTTTCGTAGTCCCATTCCATAGCTGTTGCCAAGTGGTGGGAATAACTTTTCTGACAAAGGGGTATCGTGGGATGTAAAAGAAGTGTTCTCCCCTTTCTTGAGCCTTCTTTATACGTTCCAGCTCAGCTCAGTTTTCAGAATGCCTCTAGACGATGCTTTATTTTCTACACACCCCTTTCCCCAACCACTCGGAATTACCATTTTTACCATTAATACCTGTAAACTCAATTCTTGATTGTTGATTAATGAGGAATCTTTTTTTTTTGAGGATGATTAGCCCTGAGCTCTTTTTGCTGAGGAGGACTGGCCCAGAGCTAACATCCATGCCCATCTTCCTCTACTTTATACGTGGGACGCCTACCACAGCCTGGCTTTTGCCAGGCGGTGCCATGTCCCCACCTGGGATCTGAACCGGCGAACCCCAGGCTGCTGAGAAGTGGAACATGGGAACTTAACCGCTGCACCACGGGGCTGGCCCCCCCTTTTTTGTTGTTGTTGCTTTTTAAACGTCTTGGACTTTTTTGAGGGGAAAGAGCAAACCATTTTATTGAGGGGGCTGATGAAAGGGGTTGAAGAGCTGGGAGCACAATGAGGTCCTTGGCCTGGCCATGATCTCCCCAACTTCGAGGTCACCGAGAGCAGACATTTATTTTAAGAGTTGGAATAGGTGAATTTGCTTTTAAGTGTGGAAAAGAAAGAATGATTATGGAAAAAATTTTCAGAAGACAGCATTGCCCTCACAGACTGTATCTCAGTACTTGAATGTGTAGTAAATACTTACTGTCATTAAAACTTTAATAGTTTTCCTAATTTGTCTCACTGCTTCAAGGGGTCAGTAGTCCATTCTCAGAACTGGAAAATAATGTTGGGTGCTGAGCCTGCTTGCCCATTGGGGAAAATCTTCCCTGAGAATGGAATTATTTTATTCACTCAGACATATGTTCATTCCAGTCCTGAAAGACCTCATCTTCAAACTTGTTTGAAGTGTCCTGAACTCCATGGTCTTATACTACAGGAAGTAGTGGCTAAATTTTTTGACAGTGCAGAACTCCCTTGAAAAATATCCCGTATTCTCCAGTTCTTTGGGAATGTTTTGAGAAATAGCAGATTTGATCTCAGAATTAAACCTTTCCATTCTCTGGGCCAAAAAATTTCATGGTGTAGGGGCTAAGAATATGGGCTTCAGGCTTGTACAAACCTGAGTTTGAATGTTGGTTGTTACTTAACTCTGTAACCTTGGACAGTTAATTCACCTCTCTGAACTTGTTTTTTTATCTTTAAAATGGAATTATTATGAAGAATAAGTGATATATGCATGGTGGTAGACACACGTAATGCCTTCCACATAATGGGTTCAGTGAATGTTCATTTATTCTCCTCTCTTCTGTCCCCTACTGCTAGCTCTAATTGAGCATATCCTCTACCCTCCCTGGGAATCAAAGCTCCATAAATGTTTAGAAAATGTATTAAATAGAATAAATCTCTAATAGTTGTGGAAAAGGAGGCATGCCTCTGGTTACCAGAGTTTGGAGTGATTTTTTTAAGAAAAAAGTAGCCCACGGCACATGCAGGAATAAAGTCCTGTGGAGTAGGAGCCGTTACGGGCAGGTTCTTCACCCACAATTGAAAAGGACACAGAGAAGTGGGGATGGGACCTAGACTTTTGTCTGGATGATAAATTTGGGCTCATTTTGGAATAGCTAAGCTGGAGTTCCCCTCTCGTACTCCTACCCCACCAGTGCCTGCTTCCACCAAGAAGTGGTGTTTCATTCTGTGCTGCGGCAGTGGGTATGGACTCTGGAGCTGGAACTTTTGAGTATGTCCCAGGTGGTTAATGATTCCCAGGAGGAACTGGGAGCTAAGAGAAATGTGCTGGTCTTCAAATTGAAAGGACCCTGGAAAGCTTTTCAGAACTCTGAAAAAAGACCCACACCTGTATCCAGGTTGGTGAAATTTGAGAATATTGAGACTATAAAAAGGAAAGTCTAAGCTTCAGATCACTACTAGAAGTTCTAGCCAGAATAATAGGGCAAGAAAAAGAAATAGAAGTAAAAGGCATAGAGTGGAAAGAAGCAAAACAGTCTCTCCTTGTGTATGTAGAAAATCCTGAAGAATCCGCAACAGCAAGAACAACAGACTATTAGTAATGAATTTAGCAAGATCACAGAATACAAAGTCAATATAAAAAGCTGTGGGCCAGCCCGGTGGCACAGTGGCTAAGTGCACATGTTCTGCTTCAGTGGCCTGGGGTTCGCCAGTTCGGATCCCAGGTGCGGACATAGCATCGCTCATCAAGCCATGCTGTGGTAGGCGTCCCACATAGAAAGTAGAGGAAGATGGGCATGGATGTTAGCTCAGGGCCAGTCTTCCTCAGCAAAAATAGGAGGATTGGCAGCAGATGTTAGCTCAGGGCTGATCTTCCTCAAAAAAGAAAAAAACTTAAAAAAAAAAATTATTGTATTTCTAAATACTAGCAATGAACAATTATAAATAGAAATTTTTTAAGGAAATTTATTGTATTTCTAAATACTAGCAATGAACAATTATAAATAGAAAGTTTTTAAAGTGCTATCATAATAGCATCAAAGAACATGAAATACTTAAGAATAAACGTTAAAAAATATGTATAAGGCCTGTACAAAGAAAACTCCCAAGCACTACTGAGAGAAAATGAAAAAACCTAAATAATTGGAGAGGTATACCGTGTTCATGGATTGAAAGACTCAGTATTGATGGCGGTTCTCCCCAAATTGACCTATAGAGTCAGTGTAATACCACGACAAGCTTTTTTTTCCAAAACTTAAAAGAAGAAAACATACCACCTGCATTTGAATAAGAATCAGATTCCATCTGTAACAGTGGAGTTAGAATACAGTGGAGTAATAGCTGTTAAGGTCTGAGAGGAAAATAGTTTTAATTCAGAAATACTTTTTCTAAATAAATTACTCAAGGACACATTCTTAGGAAAATAAAAAATGAATCTAAGAAAATTAAAAGATACAAGAAATAGTGAAACAGAAAAAGTAAAAATTATACTTAAGTCTAAAAGATTAATTTGTGATATTGAATATTAATCAGCTAAGAAACCTAGATGATCTCGAGGTGGGAGGTGGTGTAACTGTGGAGGAAGGAGGGGGAAGAATGTTAGTTCTTATTTGGGAGAAAGATGTAATACTCAGTACAGTGCCTGATACATAGTAGATGGTAAATATTTGTTGAATGAGTATATTCTGCTTAACTATGTTCAAATAGACGTAGGTTTAAATGTTTTAAAATCTCTGGAAGAAGAGAAACAGGATGTTTATCAATCTTTCAAACCAATAAAGTTAACAGCTTAGTGGAATACATGAACAAAGAAAACTCCGTCAATCTAACAAAAGGTATTTTAGGTTTGGTTTTTTTTTTTTTTTTTTTAACTTGAAAAATATAAGGTAAAAATGACTTTCTTGGGGCCAGCCTGGTGGCGCAGCAGTTACGTTTGTGTGCTCTGCTTTGGCAGCCTGGGGTTTGCTGGTTTGGATCCTGAATATGGACCTACGCACTGCTTATGAAGCCATGTTCTGGCAGGCATCCCACATATAAAAAAAAGTAGAGGAAGATGGACACACATGTTAGCTCAGGGCCAGTCTTCATTTAAAAAAAAAAAAGTGACTTGCTTGTGAATGGAAGAATGACCTTCAGTGAAGGTCAGATAAACAGATCTTCCACAGGACAGTGCTTGCCCTGCTGGGTCATTGTGCCACTGGGCGAATGAAAAAAGGGTGTGATGTAGGTCTTGCCCGCTGGAGAGCCAGAGTTGCTGGTGAACACCGCCTCGTTTCATGAGAGGAGGCCAGAGGCCAGGTGTCTGGACTAACCTGCAGTGTTGTGTGTTTCTTGCAGATGTTCCCACAAGCCTGCACTTCCAGAGCATGCTGAAATCTCAGTGGCAGAACAAGCCTTTTGACAAAATCAAACCTCCCAAAAAGTTTTCACTTAAGCACAGAACACCCATGCCAGGCAGTCTGCCAGATCCAACTCGTAAAGACAGGCACAAGTTGGTCAATTCCTTCCTAACAACAGCCAGTAAGTTTCAGGGGACTAGGGAGTCCTCCAGTTATTTTTTTATTCCTTTAATATTCTCAAGTTCCTGGTTTGCTATGATAGTATGTTGGGATTCGGAGAGGCAATTAACTGATATAAATTCAGCTCACAGTCCACTACTTCTCTGTGTCTTGGATGATCTCAGATGGACATTGAAAGGTATTTGAGACACCGTGGACCTTGGGGCAAGACCCAAAATGCTCAGCGAATAGCCAACAGTGGCATGGCATTGGGTCCATCTGTGGGCAGGCTATCTTCTATAGCCTAGTGTCACATTTCACTGGTTGAGGGCCCTGTGGGCTCCCTGTGCTTCTCCTGGCCATTGTGCTATTTGCTAGAAGCTTCTGTCCCAGAGGACTGTCCTGCTGCCCTGGGTGTCTATCATTGGCCTAGAGAGAACTCAAGAGCTCGGAACTCAAATAAGAAAAGATTGAGAGAAGATATTTCACAGCTCTTTTTCTGTTCCCCTCTTCAGAGCTGTCCCATCACCAAACCCGGCCTGACAGGACCCACAGGCAGCACTTAGACGATGTGGGGGCCGTGCCTATGGTGGAGCGAGTGACAGCGCCAAAAGCAGAGCGCTTGCTCAACCCACCGCCACCTGTGCATGACCCAAACCACAGCAAAATGAGATTGCGAGACCATTCATCTGAGAGAAGTGAAGGTAGGGCCAGGCCCGGCACCTCTACCTGCATTTGCACCTGCTCAGGGCTTTCTGGGGCAGCCTGGGCTTCTCTTAATTGCCCCTAGCTTTGTCCTTTATTCTCTAGGAAGGCAGCATAGAGGGACCCTACTGCTTCTAAATTCAGGTCACTTACTGCTGCAGCAACCTCTGCCCAGTCCCCTACCTTCCGTCATCCAGTTTGCTTCACCTTTTTATCCTCTAGGCTTAGAAAGCATTTTTGCCTTCACTGTGTGTTACTGGCATTCCTAGCTTGTACTAGAAGTAGAACTGGCTGAGGTTGCCATGTATTTCTCTTTTCTGTTGACTTCTGCAGTGTTGAAGCATCACACAGACATGAGCAGTTCGGGCTATTTGGCGGCCACCCACCATCCACCTCACAGTCCCTTGGTGCGACAGCTCTCCACCTCATCAGACACCTCTGCACCTGCCAGCTCTAGCCCACAGGTTACAACCAGCACATCTGTAAGTACCTGCATAGAGTTGGCTGGGCAGCCCCTCTGCTGTTACACTTCATTCAGGTGGCTCTGGAAGACAGTGTAGCGAGTTGGCTGCGAGGCCCACGGCAATTGTGGGACTCAGCTCATCCTGATGTGTGTCATTTTTAAGTCAAAGTGGTGGTATTTGACCTTCTGTTAAGTTGTTTTCCTAGTTTTTACGTAGTAGAGATGATCTTGCTGAGCCATCCCTAGAAAGTTTGATGCAGAAACAAATTCTTAAGGTGGTCTGTGACTATTCAAGATCTGTGGGGCTAAGTTTCACACAGGACTCAACAGTACCATGGCTCTAACCCTGTTGGTCCAAGAGGAAACATGAGAGGAGGTCTAGAGGATTGCCTGTGGGCGTTGGAAACATTTTTGATTTCCTTGTTTTTACTCCGCTGGTGAGTGGAGCTGGAGTACTGAGGATGAACAGTGTTTGTTAGGGCGCCTGGAAGGGATGGGAGAAGGCAATGCTTAGGCTTTTTAGGTGTGTAGAGCCAGCATTCAGATCCAGCAGAACTTCCATGTAGTACCTGCATAGCGGCAGGCTACTTGGCACACACCTGTGCCACTGCCGCACCACCCCCCCGCCATATCAGCTCTTAGAGTACCATGCTCCATCCAGAAACTGTTTGCATGGACACATATTACATTAATTTCATTCTAGCATTTTAATTCCTCAAGGTGTGCCTCCTTGAACACAAATACCTGTAGCTGCTTTGTGCCCACTAAAGTGTACTTTAGATAGTAATTATAATAGTAATGGTGATAACAATAATAAAATACTGCAGCTATAATGTTTATTGTGTCCATGCTAAGTGCCTTATATGTGTTCTTTCATTCAGTCCTTTGATGCCCTTTGAGCTGTAGGTGGTATTAAAGATTCTCATTTTGTAGCCAGAGAAACTGAGGCTTTCCAAGGTTAAGTAAATTGCACGAGGCGAGGCACCTTGTGAGGGTTAGTTAGAATTGTGATTCAAACCCAGGCAGCCTGACTGCAGAGCCATTGCTCTTCCCACTACACTGTGCACTGTCAGCCTGGGGTGGGGCGTAGCAGAGGCGACTTCTGCCCCTTCACAGCTATTACATCAGGAAACTTCTAAGCCCATAAAATGTGCTCACCAGGCTCCTGTGAGCAGGTAGGAATTCATGTTGTTCTGTCTTTGCTCTTAAAAGTTGGACAGTCTTTTCTGAATTACCTCTTTGTTCTTCCTCCTTCTTCACCTCCCACACCCGCAAATTTTGTCTAAATAGGTGTGTAGTATCTATCACAAACTCAGTTATCCATCAGCTAACCAAAGGTTTCAAAGAGAGTCTAATTATGGTAGAAAATTTGGACTCTGAGATCTAGGACCTGGTGAGACTTCAGTATTTTCTTACCTGCCAGCCGTCATGCGTCTGGAGAATGTTAAGCCTGGAATTTTTACTTATTATTATTGGGTACAAATTTTGTATATAACACTAATGCTGATTCTTAGAGCTCTTGCTGCCAAATTTTTTCAAAGATTTATTTAATAGTAAGAAGGGTGATGGGCCAGATACTTAAAATAAGGTAAAGAAGCTAGAGGACACCGGAGAAATGCGGTGGAGGTGGGAGTGCTGTGTAGAGCAACACTTCGCAAAAGCCAGTGGATGCGTCAGAATCACCTCAGTGGCTTTAAGAAGATTCTGATTTGATAGTCAGAAGAGGGAGGGGACCCAAGAACCTTTTTTTTTTTTAACACCTCATCTTGCCTCTGATGTGCAGACAGGTTTGGGAACCGCTTTCCATTTCTGTCACCTGATCTCTGCCTCTGGCTCTGAACAGGAGAGAGTGGTTAGGTTAGGACGAATTAATGCCTGATGGAATGGTGGCTCCAGCCCATTGAAGAATCCCTCAACCTACTCTCTTTCCCTTGAAGGTACTGATAGCAGGCCCAAAAAGACTCAGGGAAAATAGATACCTGTTTCTGTAATGGTGTCACATTCATTTTTGACCAAGATAGAGGGAAAGCTATCTCCTGAGGCTTCCTTAAGGTGTACTTCTTATAGTGAGACATAGAATTTCAGTAGAGATGTCACAGTGGCAGAGGCCTTTGGATATAAGGTCGCTGATCCTCTGCTGCAGAACTCAACCAGGCAAAACTGGCAGAAGTCTCTCTAGCCATTTTGGTTAACCAGTTACCCTAAATTTGTGAGGTCAGTGACAGTCTATTCTCATTTGAGAGAGAAGGAAGTTAAGGTTAAAAAGATACTGTGATAACCTGAAATTATAGGCGACAGCATCTGAAGTCCTGGCCCAACATTCTCTGAGAATGTCCTGAAATGACGGGATGAATCAGTCACTTATCACCCACCAGGAACAGAGTAGAGTGGCCAGTTGCGGGAAACAGCCTCTTCCTCACCCTCCTCCACTGGCCCCGTCCCTCTGGGCCGACCACACTTGGTGGTTTGGGTTTGAGTGCAGCCTCTTGGGTGTTTCCACCTGTCGCCATGGCAGCATGTTTGTCATCCCACTGTTTCCCTCTGGCCTCTCACAGCTCAATTGCCAGTCTGTTTCAGTGTAGGGTGTTTGCTATCTGGGCACAAGCAGCTAGTGGACTTTTTCTTCCATCTAAGAAACCAAGCCTTTTGGCTCCCTGCTTTATTCCTTTGGTCTCCCAGCTGCTGTAGATGCCCTCCTCCTCTTCCTCTGATATTGGATCCCTGTTAGTGTTCTTTCCCAACAGCTTGATCTTCTCAACTTTCTATAGAGTGAATCTCCTTTCTCGAGGAGTGTGAGCTATGTCCTCTTCTTCAGTTTCCCTCCACTTGTCTTCATTGATAAGCTAGAAAGCACTCAGCTCTTTCCCCAAGAATAATAGCCAGAAAGAGGAGAAATTACATAAGGGCTGAGCAGATGGTGGGTACAGAGTTCAGATCTATGAGAAGATGATGCTGTGATGGCAACCAAGGTTAGATGATCTATTGAACTGGGTCTGTCCTTTGGGCATCTTTCAGGATAAGAGAATTCATCTTTTTAATCCAGAGTCACTACAAGGCTTAAGCATTGCTTTTAGAGAGTCGCTACAGGTCTAAGTCATAGACAGGGATAAAAGGGAAAAACACAGAGGAGGATTTAAAAGGGTCGGGATGGTGTAGTAAAGGTATGTATGGAGGAGTAGGAACTGCAGTTGACTCAAGGCCCCAGGATACGCAGCCCTGGAAAGTTCAACGGAAGTCTCTTTTCACATGAGCCCATGAAGGAAGAGGGTGTCCAGCGAGACTTGTGAACGGGAGATATTCCTCAGGACCACCTAGGATTTCTCCTGAGGACTTTGTTGTGGGAAACCATCTCAGGTCCAGGCATCTGGTGCAGTCACTGCCAGGCCCTCACTCAAGGACCCAGATGCCTGGTTATTGGTGATCCTGTTTTAAGTCTCAGGAGTATGATTTAATGTTTGTAGAATTGTACCTCCCTTCTAAATTTACCTTTGTCTTACAGCAGCCAGTAAGGAGGAGAAGGGGAGAGAGCTCATTCGATATTAACAACATTGTCATCCCAATGTCTGTTGCTGCAACAACCCGTGTAGAGAAACTACAATACAAGGAAATCCTTACTCCCAGGTAGAGGCTCTAGATAATCAGCCCCCCCCCCCCCCCCCCCCGCCCCGGCCCCGTTCTTCCTGTGACTTCTTTTTCCCTCTTCTCCTGTCATTGAGTTTTGCACCCTAGCCTTGGGTTTTGTCCTCTCTTTAAGAGAAAGTCTTGCCTTGTGGGAATGAAAATTTTCTTTATATAGTTCTCTCTCATTCCATTGTATGAGCACCAACCAGACCACAGGCCACACAAACTGGCAGGCCACTGACAGTTTTTGGCCTACAGACATGTTTGTTTGACATATACAGTATGTTTTAAGATATTGACTTTGTTGTTAGCATCAAAGTAGGATTTCAGGGGCCGACCCGGTGGCGCAGTGGTTAAGTGCTCATGTTCTGCTTCGGTGGCCTGGGGTTCACCAGTTCGGATCCCAGGTGCGGACATGACACTGCTTGGCATGCCACGCTGTGGTAGGCATCCCACATTTAAAGTAGAGGAAGATGGGCACAGATGTTACCTCAGGGCCAGTCTTCCTCAGCAAAAAGAGGAGGATTGGCAGCAGTTAGTACAAGGCTGATCTTCCTCAAAAAAAAAAGTAGGATTTCACATTTGAATCTTTATTTCCAGCTTTTGTTGACAAATCAGAAGATCGGGCAACCCTGTGTATGCATTCCCATATGGTAGCAGTTGGCTGGTGCTGAATAGTAGCAGTGCCCTTTAAACAGTCTGCTTTGCTTGAGTTTGTCAGTCTCCCAACTCCAGTCCCACCCTCATCCTGCTTCTCCTGTTTCCGGCCCTTGTGGACATTTGAGTGTGGGGCTTCTTTTAGAGGCCTCCAGGGCTAAGGAGGCCAAGCAGTGAAAGGGCAGAGCATGCCCAGTGGAGAGCAGTGTCACTCCCAGGTGCAGGGCTCTCATTCTTGCACGGACACATTTATCCTGCCGCAGACTGCTTGCCATTTCATGATTGTCTCTTCTTGGTTTTGCAGCTGGCGGGAGGTCGATCTTCGGTCTCTGAAGGGGAGTCCTGACGAGGAGAACGAGGAGGTAACAGCATGGTCGTTTTCTCTTAGAACACCACACACACACACGTGGGTGCGCACACTCCAGATGCCTCAGGATCTGTGCATGTCAAGTGCAAGCTCCTTGTATTTCTCTCCTGACCAGGAAGAGCCTAGTATGGGGTGGGGTTGGTTCTAAAATTCATCTATGCATCATTAAACTCAGCTTCCTGGAGGAAAGAGGAATCAATGAAGCTGCTCTGTTGCAGATCGAGGACCTCTCTGACGCAGCCTTCGCCGCCCTGCATGCCAAATGTGAGGAGATGGAGAGGGCTCGGTGGCTGTGGACCACGAGTGTGCCACCCCAGCGGCGGGGCAGCAGGTAATGGGACAGGCACAGGGACCCCAGGACCTGTGGAGGGAGGGTGGACAGGGAATGTGGGCCCTAACTGTGTCCAGGGTGTTGCCCTTCATACTCATCATTGGCGCTGGCCAAGAGTGCAGACGTTCCCTGGTGTTTGTTGGAACTAATGAGAGTGTAAGCACTCAGATGCTGGGTCCTTGCTGAGTGCTGACTGTCCGATTCTGACAAACTCGAGTGAACTCCTGGGCTTCAGGAGCAGGCTGTCTGTGATATTTGGGACCTCACCACAAGTTAACCTTCCTTTGACAGTGGAGTGTAGTTTTGTGGTCTTGCTTGAAAGAGCTAGCCCACCCTGTCTGCATTTATTGTTACCAATGCTAGAAGCCCTCGGGATTCTCAGTTGGAAAGGTTTAGGCCTCTTGTTTTGCTTTTTTTCTTTGACTAGTTTTCAAAGTCCAGACTAATTTCCTTCCTCTGTGGATTCACTGGGCATTGTGCCAGGATTGGCCCCTGGCATTGTTCAGCCACGGCTTTCTCTTGGGGTGATAGGTGTACACAGTTCTTAGATGTCATGTTGTGTGCCTACCCCTGTATGCCAGCAGTGGGAAGAAATGGGATTTGTGGTTCCTAGGAAAGAATTGCTGATGTCTGTCTACCTTGGCTCCTCTGACTGGGATGCTGTCTTCATGCCTCCTCCCCAACCCTCAAAAACAAACATGTAAGAAATGCCCTGTTGCCCAGGCTCTCAGATGTGTACTCCTTGGTGTACAGGTCTTACAGGTCATCAGACGGTCGGACAACCCCCCAGTTGGGCAGTGCCAATCCTTCCACCCCCCAGCCCGCTTCTCCTGATGTCAGTAGTAGCCACTCTTTGTCGGAGTTCTCCCATGGTCAGTCTCCTAGGAGCCCCATTAGCCCGGAACTGCACTCGGCCCCCCTCACCCCTGTGGCTCGGGACGCTCTACGACACCTAGCCAGTGAAGACACCCGTTGTTCCACCCCAGAGCTGGGGCTGGATGAACAGGTGAGGGGCACTGCTTTTCACAGGGTTGGTGGGTGGGGGGTGGAACTGGGAAGGGACAGCACCTGCTGAAGATGGATCTTCATCTTAGGACTCCCTCTCCCCATTTTGAAGGGGACAAGGGGTTGTCATTAACGTTGACCTTCTGAAGGTACCATGGAACTGGCCGTTGTTAACAGGGTGTGCCCGCTCTGTGAGGGGTCTTTCCGGACCACCCCAAGAACTTGAGAGAGAACTGGTCATGGACTCTAGTCCACACGTTTTGGGGCAGGGCCTTGTGGGGAGGCAGGCTGGGTGGGACTGGGTCCTCACCAAGCAGCTTGTCTGCCCACAGTCCGTGCAGCCCTGGGAGCGGCGAACCTTCCCCCTGGCGTGCAGTCCCCAGGCAGAGTGTGAGGACCCACTGGATGCGCAGGAACGGGCAGCTCGCTGCACTCGGCGCACCTCAGGCAGCAAGACTGGCCGGGAGACAGAGGTGGCGCCCACCTCACCTCCCGTTGTCCCTCTCAAGAGTCGGCATCTGGCGGCAACAGTCACAGCTCAGCGTCCAACTCACAGATGAGCGGGATATGAGAATCTAAAGACTCACTAACTATTGGCATTAAAGCTTCAGAAATCTCTGCGTTTGATATTCAAACATCATATGCCGGAAATTTTCACAGTTTTTAGTGAATTTAAGGAATTTAGATTCTACTTCGGTATTTTTTTTGTTTGTTTTGATTTTGTTTTGTTTTTGTTTTGGTTTCCATGTTTTGTTGTCACACACCTGAGCACTTCCTCCAGTTGGCAAACAGAAGTTCAGGATAAGTCCCTGCCAGCCTGGTCCTGACACATCCTCTGCACTGTTGAATCACTGGACTTAACGTTGTTTGACGATCACCCCTCTCCCTCACACTTGTGGGCAGGTGGAATGGAAAGCTCCAGCTCAGTGTGGCCCTTAGGTTAGGGTGGGAGAGAGCAGCACCCTCTGGGCTCTTACTTCCCTCCCCTCCCGTCTGTGGCTTGGCTCAGCTCTGGCCCTCCTGGCTGGGTCCCCCTTGGTCGTCTGTGCTGGAGCACCCTCACCAGAGCCTCTTGGCCATCACTGCCAGTTGTTCTCACTGAGCTCTCAGCTGACAGAATGGCTTCCCCTTGGCATCCAGATCCAGGAGACCTATTTTGGGTTTCCTCTGCATTTGGTCATCTCTATTTTGACACCTTAACTGCAATAACCTGGCTTTGGCTGCTCACATCCCCATTCTGACTGTCTGCCCTCATCTGCTCCCCACGTCATCCACACACCAGTCCTTCCACTTGGACTGTTTTTATCACCTATCCTGGTCTATGAAGAGGGTTAGGACTACTTAAGCTCTGCTCCCACTCTTCTGAAAATGCGGGCGTTGGGGAAATGAGCAGCCATCTGCCCTGCATCCTCTGTTTTCACTGACCAATTCATTTAGTCATGTTTCCTTCCCATCCAGTCCCCTGTCACTGTCAATTAGGCCCTTGCTCTTTCAAGCTCCCCTTGCCTGTGGAATATCGTCTGGTCCTAGCTGTGGTTCCCATCACTCCCCCATCACCCGCTTTGGTTAACCTTGTGCCTGTCTCATGTATGATCACGTCACCAAAAAGGGGGGCAATAAGAACTTCTTTATTTTATTTTATTTTATTTTTTTTGCCATTTTGTAATCGTATAAAAATAGTAGACAAACTGCTTAATGGTTGGGGTTTTTTCACAATTTTCAACATTAGTGATTTCTTTTGATTCTGTTTGCAAGTTAAAAGGTTTGTCATTGTTTCTTTAAAAAACAATAATGCACCGTATCCCTATGCATAAAGTGCTTCTTCTATTTATAAGGTTGAAAATTCTGAATAACCCTTTTAGCATTGTAAAAAAAAAAGAAAAGAAAAGAAAAAAAAGAAAAAAACCTTGTATTTTGTAAATATTTTCTTTTCCTGCTTTGAGCTGTGTAATGGCAGCGAAACATGTAGCTGTCTTTGTTCTATAGAAATGCTTTTCTTCAGAGAAGCTGATCTTTGTTAATGTCTTGATTCTGTTCGCAAAGCACAAACTAGTGCTTAAAAAAAAGGAAGGAAAAATTGAAAAAAATAAAAAAAAGTTACAGAATGTTGTGTGCCAGGCCTTTCTTGACATAGTGGACTGGGCGTAAATGGTAATGGTGGCAGCTTAGGAGCCCGCCCTGCTGGAGCAGTTCTCTGAGGTCCTCTGACCTGCTCTGAACCTGGGAAGTCTCCCTTCTGTTCTGGGCACCTGGCAGGGTCATCTGATGGTCACCAGAGAGGCGGCGGTGGTTTTCACAGCTGGGGGAGGTAAGGGGAACCAGGAGGAGGGAGGGTTTGCGTAGGTGTCTGCTTTTTCTTTTTGTTGGATGTAAGTAAGTGATCCATTACCTCTAAAGGTCCCTTTCTCTAGTGAGGCCAGCAGTGTGACATATCTGTTCTGAATTGCTCTTTAATGGAGATTTCGCTTCCTACCATTGACTTTCTGGGGTTGGGATCAATGAGAATGTCTGTACTTTGCGTGGAGCCTGAGCTGGTCCTTGCCTGCTACCTGAGATTATAGCATCTCTTGGCTGACGCGGCTAAGTGCGTGATTTTCTTTGTACAAGATGAATAACTGGGCGGGCCTGGTTCTCTCGCTCTTCCTTCCTTTTCCCAGCAGTCAAGTTGAACAGCCACGGAGGCTGCCTGTCCTATCTGGGGAAGCCACAAGTTCTGAGGTAGCATTTCCTTCTGGCTTCCTTGTTGCTGCTTCTGCAGTGGCTAATGTGCACCAGGAAAAGCTGAGAAGAGTAATAGTTTGAAACTGTGTGTGAAAGTCTAAGGGTTCAGTGTTAGGACCTTGACTTCATTTTACTAAGGAACAATAATATGATGGGTTACTATTCTGTTTTCCTTTGTGGCGTTGCTAGGAGTCCTCTGGAATCCCCATCTTGATTGAGCACACGTTCACTAATCTGTAATGGGGCTCCAAAGGAGAGAGGAGGGCAGCTTGTAAGCTGGAAGGAATCCACGCCATCCATTCAGCTGATTGGCCTAGTGTTCTGCTTCAGCTTCAGGCCTCTAGGCTCATTTCCAGGGTCAAAAGAACTAATACACCCACCCCAGCCTTTTGAGGCTTGACTACACTGATACAGGCCTCACAAACAGTGCGGCCTTGTGAGCTCAACCAAATGGTGGGTGCCGTTGCGCCAGAATGAGAGAAATCAACTGAAAAGGAACAAGTGTGCGTGCTCTCTCTCACCGTCAGGGCCCCAGAGAGAGCTGGTCGATCCTGACATCCAGGTTTTAACAATATTGTCATTACCTCTTTTGAGCTAAGTTTCTAAGGAGGGGAAAGGACTTGCAAATCATACATCCTATATCATTTTCTCATCCTTTGAATCCATGCACAGAGACCTTATTTAATCAGAGTAATAACTTTATTTCCAAATTCACTTTTACAGCAACAGTCAGTGTAAATCATTTGTTAAAACACACAATACACCATATGGACATTCACAGACAGGAAGCTAAGCTAAGATGGTTTCATGTCCCTCCCCCCACCCTCAAAATGGAAGAAATCATGGGACTTGCAAGTGCCAGAAACTGTCCTGCCCAACACTGCAAATTCATGGGGCTAAGTCCATTGGGAGGTGAGACTGGGTCTGTGCCCAGGGTAACCCTTTTCAAAGCTGAAGAGAAAGCAGAAGTCATGAAGCCACAGATCTGCAGATGGGGCAGGCTGATGACGTCCTCTCTGCCCTCATGCCCACCTGTTGGCTTTACTTGGAGGACAAAGATAAAGGAGGGTGAAGGGAGAGAACTTGGCAGCTGCTAGAAGTAGGATGCGTGTCCGGAGCTGGTGGGAAAGGTGACATGGGTGCCAACAGCTTAGAGGAAAGGATGCCAGGGTCTTTGGGAGACATGATTGTGGGCTTTGGGACCCTGCAAGAAGGCAGCAGGCCAGAGCAGCTGTATCTCCAGATTCCTCCACTGCCTGCATCTGGCTGGGAAAGAGGCGGGAACCAGCTGGCAGCCTGCTGCACTCGGGAAACCTGTCAAGGAAGAGGCGAAACCCCAGGGACCTCTAGCACATGTGTTTGACGTGAAGAAAAGGGTTACAAGGTGGTTTAACTGCTGCCCTCCAAGACTTCCCTTTGCCCATGGTAAGTATCTTACAGGTTCCTCCCCCCTCCCCCCATAGCACAACAAGCAATCGCAAATCACCATTGACGTCAGGTTAAATGGAACTATTGATAAAGTGAGTGGAGAGCTTGAAGGGACCGGGCGCATAGCAAATCCTATCTAGCCCACTCAAGGGACATTGACTCTGGAGGTGGGGGAGTGCCTAGCCCTGGGGAGATTGTCCTCATTTAAGGTCACAAGCCAGCATCCCCTTGCAATCTCCCTGCCAGCACTGAGCTCATCACCCTAAACCATGATCCTTAGGCTGATCCCAGTAGCCCACCACACAAGGGAGATTCCAGAGCCCTCGGAATAAGGTGCTGAAGAGCAGGGCACAGGAACTGCAGGAAGAGGAAGCCAGAAGACGTGCAAGAAGAGATGCAGCCAAAGTCAGTGGCAGTAATCAGGGGCCACATCTCTAAAAGCTACCAAACCTTTACACCACATTTCCTTTTTCTTCCTCAGAACCCTTCTAAGAACAGCTGGGTCTCAGAGGACAGTGGGGAGCCTCATGGTGGCACGTTCTGGGCCCGGATGATTCCTTTCACGGAGAGCTCTGGCTGCAAATGAAGCCTCCAGCCCTAGAGGGGAGACCCTAGACTCCTTCCACCCAGACCCCAGGGTTGCCCTTGACCCAAACTGGAAGGGGCAGAGCTGGGCCTGAGGTGCCACATTTCTTTAAACAGCAAGGTTCTCCTTGTGCAAGGTCAGCAGGAGCTCTGGCCAAGGCTTTGGGAAGGGTGTCTCCTGACTGGTCATCCTTCCTCAGGCGACCACCCTGGGTCCTCAGTGGGGAGGCCTGGGCTGCCCCTCTTGGGGAAGAGCTTGGAGAGGGATCCCAGGCTGAGGGTGGGCTGCAGACCTTTCCCAGCTGGCACTGGCTTCGTTTTTCTCGTGGTGCAGGGAGTTCTAAGGCCCTCTCTGAGCAGGGCTGCTGTGCACTTCTCCAGGCTGTGACCAGAGAGGGTCATCTTCATGCTGCCAACCAGGCCAGCCACAAGACACACTGCTCTCTGCCCTGACAAAGGGAAGCCCTGGGGGGCCAGGAGGGGACACCGTAGCTTCTGTCCTCATCCTGTGCTTCAGGCTTTCTTCACAGCTGAGGGTTCTTAGTGGAAAGGATCTGGTCTCGGTTGGGTCCCAGATGCTGACAGAAGCCTTTCGAAAACTGGGAGGCCCCAACAGGGTAGAGCCACACCAGCCTCTTGGAGCCAAGTCCCAGCGTGGGGGGTGATAGACCTCTAGGACCCCCATGAGGATGGGTCAGAAACCTCTTTACAAGCATTTCAAGATACATGCGTCCTTTTTTTTTCTTTTCACTATCATAGTCACTCTGGTGAATCCAGGCATAAACAGACAAATCCGACTACAACGCGACAGGGTGCAGACGGGGAGGGAAGGGCGACATCTATGGATATGTTCAGCTGCTCCGGCGGGACAGACAGCAGTGCTTCCAGCTGGGACTGGGGAAGAACCATTCCCAAGAGGGGCAAGTTCCCCTTTTGGGGTATGGAGGGCTGATTATATGCACTTGGGCTTGAGCAGCGGTGGGCTCTCTGAGAGGCTGGCAGTTATGAGCTGAGGCAGAAGTGGGGGACAGAGGGAGTCTGGTCCTGCCCTGGGGGCCTTGCGTGCCCATCCCAGGGCCATCTCTGGCAGCCAGGACAGAAAACGTGCTGCCAGCTCAACACAGGAAGGGGACCAGGCCTTCTGGGAACAAAAGGTTCTCCAAGTCAACCAGGCACAAACATCCCGAGTCATTGCTGAGCCCGACCCTGGCTCACACCTGTGCTGGGAGGTGGGGGCAGGGAACCGAATAAGGCCATCAGGCTCATTGTGGGGGACACGCCAGTTGGATGAGTGTAACTTAGACCAAGAGACTGAGGTCCCACCTCGTGCCTGGACTTTCCTGTCCTTGACTGCCCCCCTTTGTTTAGGGTTGGTGCCTCCCAAGTCGAAACAATGTCCATGACTGAGAAGAGGGGTGGTAAGGCTGGGAACTCAGGACAGTGTGTGACATAATGAGGTGTACAGGCAGTGACTGGGCTCCCCACGGCAGACACACAGGCGTGGCGGGGGCAGACAGGTGGCTGCAGTGGCCCTGAGAGGGTTGGGAGGCTCGGGACCCTCCTCTCAGATCCCCGCACACTCTAGAGATGCCAGAGGCCCAGGCTTGGGAATAGGCAGACGTCCCCCAAGAGGCACAAGTCCTTACAAAGAGAACTGGTTAGCCCTAAGTCCCAGATCTGTGTTGCGGCCAAAATCGTGGCTGCAGCTCCAACCTTCAGAACTCAATAAGACAGGGTTTTCTGCGAGGCACAGGGAAGCCCCTCAGCTCAGGACCCCCAGCCTGCAGGGAGGGAGGAAGAGGCCAGCACTCGGGACATCAAGGTCAGTCTTCTCAGGAAGTAATCCACAGGGTGCCACCCTCCGGCCAACCGTCCCTCTCCTGCCCACTGTCCCTTCACGGAATGGGAGGTAGTGGAGCTTTCTCCCACAGGCTGCCCTCTAGAGGGTGGCACACCGACCTGCAGCACATCCCGGGCCACCAAGCATAGGTGGCCACTGGGTCCGAGTTTGCTGCAGGTAGCAATGGAGGCTGGTTGCCCTTCCAGCTGTCCTTCCAGGCAGGGAGCTGCGCCTCCCCTCAGAGTGTCCTCCCTCTCACACCCTCCCTCTCGCACTGCCCTTCTCCCGTCCCCCTCTCCCTCTGCCTCAGCCTCTCCTGTGTCTCCCCATCCCCACCCCATCCCATTCACTCAAGGTTGACATCTGCCTGTGGCTCCACGAACACACCAAGTTTCAAACCCTTTGTTGCTGCCGCTGCCTCTGTGACACCCCCAGGATGGGGCCAGAGGAGGGGGTGTCCCCAGTCCCTTGAGATTCCCCCAGAAGCAGCTTTCAGAGCCTCTCCTTCATCCTCTTCTACTCAGAGGAGGGAAAAAAAAAAATCAAAAGCAATTGCCCAAGGAAATGTTGGGTGTGGCCATCTTTGTAAATGTCTTAAAAAATATTTTATTATTAGCCCGCCCACCCATCAATTTGGAAAGATGAAATTTGCCCTTATTCCCATCATTGATTTTGAAGTCCCAAGCCAGAGCCGAGCAACAAAAGCAGGTTAAATGATTAACCGATTAACCCATCTGTGAGGAGCAGCTGGGGGAGGACAGAGGGCGAAGGGCCGGATCGATATTCTTTTTTTTCCCACACTCTCTCTCTCTTCTCTCCACGATTACCAACCGCCCGGGGGCTGATCACAAACCCTGCTTGGCCAGGGAAGCGGACACTTCATCGGCTAGCGTGGCGAGCTGCGGGGCATCTACCATGTCGATGCTGCCCGTGGAGGAGACGTTGCTGAGGTGCCGCGGGGATGTGTCCCCGGACACCGCCGGCGACTTGTACACGATCTCCGCCCCGTGGTCTGTCTTGGCTTTGGCGTTCTCGCGGAAGGTCAGCTTGTGGGTTTCGATCTGCAGAAGAGGAGGAGAGGGAGGGAGAGATGAAGAGCAGAGGAAGGGGGGCAAGCCCTGCCAACTAAGTGGCCTTGGGTGGGAGGCAGCTGAGGTGGCGGTGACTTTGGTGTT
This sequence comes from Equus quagga, assembly GCF_021613505.1. Classification (NCBI taxonomy): domain Eukaryota; kingdom Metazoa; phylum Chordata; class Mammalia; order Perissodactyla; family Equidae; genus Equus; species Equus quagga. Next base: position 99,000,722 of record NC_060277.1, on the reverse strand, counting down.
TATTGTTTTCCAGTAGCGAATACTTGTGAAGGGTGCTTCTGTCACCTGTCCCCGAGCCACCAAGTTCCTCTCCCCAGAGGCAGTGACCACTGTAAGTTTCTTGTGTGCCCTCCCAGAGACATTTCCCACATGCAAACAGGTGTAGGTGTGAGTATAGAAAATATACGTTTATATTTTTGTACATATGATAATTATCCACATGCTTTGCACTTTGGTTTTCAGACTTAATATCTTCCGTTATCAGTACCTAGTTCCCTCGTGCTTGTTGATGGCTGCGTGGTATTCCATCATAGCAGATGTACCAAAATTTATTCACTCCCTTATGGACGGGTGTTTAGGTTGTCCCAGTCTTGTTATCACAAATAATGTTGTGTCCCAATAACCTTGTACGCACATCATTTCACACACGTGTGTCCTAGAAGTGGCACTGCTAGTAGGTCAAAAGGCACGCACATTTTATTTTGATGGATATTGCCAATTGCAAATCAAAGTGCTGAAAGAGAAGCTGGAGAGGATTAAGGGACATCCCCAAAGCCACTGCTGCCTAGCCACGAGCCACACACATTCTTCCCCTTTGCCAGTGACTGATGAGTCTGAGGGTGACAACAACTGTGGGCAGCCCTGGTGGGTGTGCTAGAAAGCAAGACCTTTTTAAAGTAGAAAAATGATGACACAGCCAGGAGGCCCAGAGATCTTCGCTCCAAAGGACACCTGGGAGATTCAGAGAGCATTACGCAGAGACGCGAGAAGTACGTAACAGTTCTTTCCTGAGGAGCCCTAAGGTGGTGGACACAGTAGTCCTCAACCTTTTTTGGGTCCTAAGACCTCTGAGCATCTGGTGAGGTCAGAAGAACGCGTACACACGCATGCATGTGCTCACACACGTCCCAAGTCGTCCGTACAATTTCAGGACGTTGTGGACCCCAGGAGAAGAGCCCCGGTTGCAGGGGGCTTGAAGGTGGGTGTAGAGAAATACCAGGCTCCCACTTAAGCTGTTTGCTCATTTTGCCCATTTTGGGTTACTGCTTTGAAAATGGGACCCTTCCTTATTACTGTATTTGAAAGCCCACTTTGACACAAGCTTTGATAAAGAACACTTATGTTAATGTTTTTTAAAAGCTTTGTTCTTAAGAAAAAAGTGACAGGGTCCTGGGAATGTCCAAGAATTCCCCCAAACTAAAATGAACTCAGGTGGTGGGGTCCTGCACGCCACTGCTAGTCAGCAGTTTTGCTCATCTCAGAGGAACTGGGGGCCTGCACAGGAGGGGGTCCTCTGGGACCAAGACAGTCTTCTGAGCGGTGGGCACGGCAGGGCCCACCCTTCCAGCGCCATCACAGAGATGAGGTCAAACAGAAGGAGTTCAGACTTGACTCTAACTCATGTTCTTAGACAACTACAAAGCACCATGAACCTTCCAGAACACTGTCTCGTTTGGGTCTCAACGACTACCCTGGGATGTGGATATTTCTATCTGTTTTGCTGAAAGAGAGAGAAACTGAGGCTGAGAGTATCTGCAGATCTTGCTCAGGTCACACCTCCAAGCAGAGCCAAGCCCAGAGCTTTTCTCAGGACATAGAAGCTTCCAGAGACAGGGTCAGAGACCTGCCTTCACCCAGGGACTCAGCCACGCCCAGGCCCTATCCACTCAGTCAGGCTCTCTTGGGGTGGGGCGTGGGTGTCGCTAAAGCCCCCAGGGCAGGGAGGCCCGCTGGCCAGGGCCGGGAGCCACCGACACAAGCAGAGCCGCTGGCTTTTGCAGAGAATGTTCTCCAGTTCCCCGGAGAACTGGGCCCTGCCCCCACTTTCTAAAACTACACTGGCAGGTTCTCACCGCAAATGCAAGACGAGGTGCACCAGTTCAGGGCCTGAGGGCAGGAGGCGGAGGGGACGGGGACCGGCGGACACGCCCACCAGCAGGGCGCGCCTGGCTGGGTCACAGATTCCACGCCCGCTCTGGGACATCCCTTCTCCCTCCGCCACGCCTCGGTCAGCTGCTGGGAGGCGCTACAGCCTGGAAAGGGAGCCCCTTCCAAGAGCTTCAGGGCAGCACACGTGGGCCGCCCCAGAGGGCGCTTCGGCTGCATTTGTGCAAAAGAGAAAAAGTGCAGCCACAAGACTGCACCTGGTGAGGGCCCAGAGGGAGCTTGCTCAGGGCTGCACATCCTGGTGTCCCCACCCTACCATGCTCCCACAGACAGAGACCCACAGCAAGACCCGGAGACTCAAGACTGCGGGAATGCGAGGTCCTCGGTCCAGCGGCCTGCAGGGGCACTTCCACGACAGGCTGGCAGAGGCTTCGCTGAAATCTGGGTTTCAGCATCGTTGTTTTGCTCTAACTGCCTACTGACCCATTTAGAAAATTAGGTTATGTTCCCATGACTTGTTCTTTGTGCACTAGGGCTGGCGATGGCCACGGCTACTTCCTTTTGTGGATGCTTGCCCACAGGGCCTAGCACGCTGGCTCTCACCTGTGACTGCATTGAAGAATCACCTGGGGGCTTTAAAAATGCCAGGTGCCCAAGCTGCACCTGAGACCAGTTAGAATCCCAAGCAGCACATCAAAGCTCCCAGGAGACTAGAGTGGGCAGCTGAGGCACGCCCCGCCGTGCTGGTGGTTGCTGAGAAGCCACATCAAGCCAGTCAATACCGGCTCCACAGCTGTCCTCCAGCCTTGTCCACCCGACTCGATGAATAACTCCTCCCGCCCTGTCCCTTTACCTTTTTATGCCCTCCGCCAGGGACGTGGGTGATATTATCCAGGGACCCGATCTTCGACTGGACTCTATCCTTGAAGTCCAGCTTCTCAGATTTCACTTCCACCTGGCCGCCTCCTGGAACACAACACACAAAGAGCACCGTGCCTTGAGCGAGGGCCAAGCGGGAGACCCCAGGAAGACACCAGCCTATCCTGTATTGAGAATGTGGTTTGGGCACAAGTCAGTCCTTCTGAAGGGCTTGACAAGTTTGCCTCAGCTCCCTAGAGAAGCAGGATGCGCATCACAGATTTACTCCGCAAGCTCTTCCGCCTTGGCAAATGCAGAGGTCAATGACAGCTCGGCCCGGGAGTGATTATTGTACATCCTGAATTGGTTAGCTTCCAAAGAGTGAGGTCCTTGTATGTCAACATCCTGTAAGCTACAGCCCTCCAAGACCTTGAAATGAAACTAAACGGCAAAATGCACCCTAAATAAGGACGGGCTGGACCCTCTCTCCCTCCTCAGACACTCGATGTCATGCATGAGCACGGGAGACACGGCCTATGTTACTTCCTTGGGAAGGATGAAGCCGCCCAGGAAGGTTGCTCTCAGCGTGGGGTAGATTGGTGGCGCCAGTTGTGGGATAGTTTTCGCCAGGAGAGACTAACCTCCCATAAAATGTCCTAGGGAACCAGAGGATAGACACATTCTGGACTATGCTTCTGATGGCCTTCTCGTCCTACAGGAATGGTTCAAGTCAGGACCTCTACTCTGACCAGGGCCTGCCTCGGGCAGAAGTCCCGGCTCGACTCCCAGGCGGGAGTTAGAATCTAGACCTTTGCTGTCCAATATGGTAGCCACCAGCCCCCAGGTGGCTACTTAAATTTGAATTAAATGAGTTCAGTTCCTCAACTGTACCAGCCACACTTCAAGTGCTCAACAGCCACAGTGGTTCATAGCTACCACACCAGACGGAGCAGGCGCAGCACATTTCCACATTTCCTTCGCCACGGGAAGACCTACGGACAGTACTGATCTCTATGCTGTGTGGAAGGGGAGGGGAACCTAAGCACGGGAGAGCGCCAACAGGGTCATTTCCTGTTGAAATCAAGTCACGGCAGGGGCATGGCAATGGCCCAGAGGTCCCATGTTGCAGCTGGTGCAGCCGGTAAAGTGTCCCCCATGTCGGCTGGGGACCAGACCGGGACATCCACATAGCCAGCCTCCAGGGGCCACATGAGGCCCTTCCCCAGCCCTAGAGGCCCCGTGTGCAGCTCGCTTGGGGAACTAGGGGTCAGGGTTTAGGAGCCGTATCTGCCCCCTCTCCTCGCTTGTCCTGGCCAGCATGGCCCTGCTCGGGGGCGAGATGGGGAAGCCACACCTCCCAGGCCCCAGCAAGTTCCACGGTCACCATTCTCCTTGACAGCCCATCGATCCTTTCCAGCCACTTCAGGAGAGGGCACCACCCGGACAGTCCTGCCCTGCCCCCAGACCCGCCCGCCCTGTCCTTGCCTTCCGCAGGAGCTACCTGGCTTATGGTGGATGTTGCCTAACGAGCCACACTTGGAGGTCACCTTGCTCAGGTCCACTGGTTTGTAGACTATTTGCACCTGGAGGTGAGAGAGGACGAGCAAGAGAGAGACAAAGAGAATAAAACAGGACTACGTTATTATGGGCACAGCACGACGAAGAGCAGCTGTGTCAGCCCAGGCCCCGCGGGGACAGCGCTCCCTGTCTGCCACGAGGAGCACACCCCAGTCACGGTGGGAAAACGTGCTGTGGGAATCCCGCCAACCCTGCCCCAGGAGCTGAGTCTTCACAAAACAACTGTGGGATTGAAGACACTTCGAGGACAAGGACCCCTGGGGAAAAACAGGGACACTTTGTCATCGTGCAGGGCGCACACTAATTGTTTAGCGAACACACGTAAAAAAGTCACCCTCTTTCCTGACGTGAAATTGACAGGTCCCATCCACTGAGGACATAAAGGAGGGATCGACACGACCCATCTGTGCGGCATTTGAAACAGCTCGGGAAAGCACGAGAGCCGCATCCATGGGGCCTCAGAGAGGAGCGGGCGTGTGGGGTTGCCAGGCGGGCTTTCTCCCGGGAGAAGCTTCCACAAACCCCAGCCCCCCGCAACAAGAGCAGCGACGGTCAGTGAGGAGGACCCAGAGCACTTCTGCGACTCGGAGGCAAGAACCAGCTGGCGCCCGGGCACACACGTGTCCTGGACATTTCGGTTCTTTACCAAAAGGAGCAAAGCGACACCAGCAGGATGGGCAGGCGGCACAGCAGAACCCCACAGGTTTAGCATCTCGGTGCTGGAGCAGACTCGGACTCATACACAGATGGGCGGCCCGAGGGCTCCAGGGCTCCGAACCTGACCAGGGTCCAGCATGTGGCCCGGCTGCCGGCTGATCTCAGCCCAAGAACCAGCTCCCCGGAAGGAGCACAGCCATGGGGACCCCACACTGGATGGGTCTCCTGGAGGAAGTCTCTACAAAGCCATGGCTGTGAGGAGGTCCCCGGATGGTCACTCCCCAGGGCCTCCAGCAGCGACCCCATGTGAGGTCACCTGAGGGTGCAGAGGCCAATCCCCATGAAGTCAATGGCTCCGGCTCCCTGCACCGGGGTTACCCAGGAGAGAGGGGCCTGGTGTCTGAGAATGGGTTTAACAATGACCCCAGAAAAAAAGGAGGGGCTTCTACTTAGGTGTAAATCATCTGGAACAATCCCAAATGATTTATCAAAATCACGTTGGCATTTGCAGTTTATTGACGGAGAGTTGACTGAGGCCACAGGCGGACACGACCTGCGAGTCAGTGCGTGGAGTGAGGTGTGGGGGCACACGGGGGCGGCAGCCTGCACCTGTGCATGGGGGGGCTAATAAGCCATCTGAGAACGTTCTCGGAACAGGTCTGGGAGACAGCCAGTGCTCTGGGGGGAGCACTGAAGGAGAAGGGGCAAGGCGGGGGGGAGGTGAACACCACTGTGACCCAGGCTTCTTCCACTTCCTTCTGCCTGGATGAGGGAGCTTGTGAGAGAGGAGGAGGTGGGCTTGTGGAGAAGGCGGAGCCTGGAATGGCAGGGGGGCAGGGGGCAGGCGGACTAGAGGCCAGGGGAGGGGGGGAGGCCAGGCCCTGGAGTGGAAGCGGGAGCCAGCCTGGAGGCAGGCAGGACCCTGAGGTGGAGAAAGAGGCAGGGCCTGCCTGCTGGGAAGTCACCTCCAGGCTGGAGAGGTGAGGGCAGCAAGCCAGAGGCCGGAGGCCACGCCAGAGGCCCAGTGCCCCCGCACACCTGCGGCTCAGGTTGAGCAGGGGCTGGAAACCCCCATCTCCGCCCCCGCAGCCACCTTTCACCAGGAGAAGAACTTTCTGTGAAGGCTCCTACTGCAAACAAGCAGTGGCCACAGGCCAAAGCCAGTGCTCAGGGCCAGCCCAGGATGTCCTGTGGCTCATCGCCAGGTCACAGGTTAGCCCACAGGCCGGCAAAGGCAGAGTGCAGGACAGAGGGGCGGTCCCCCGAGGAAGTCCCTTGATGTCCTGGGCACCTCCATCAGCAGTGGGAATGCATGCTCTCCTCCCAGCTTCTGCCTGGAGCAGCTGTCTGCTGTCTGCGGCCCGCTGGACCCCCAGCCTCAGCCTCACCTGCACAACCCCCCACCAGCTGCGCAGACACAAGTTAAACCGGAAAGCACGTGGCATTCCTCCTCTGGCTGGAGCCCAACATCCGCAGTGAAGCTAGGGAACCAGGAGTCAAAGCCAGAAGAGCCCCCGGCACTCAGAGCCCATGATCACGGGCGGGGCAGGAGGTGAGGGTGGTCCCCACACCTCTTCCCTTCTCTCAGCAGAAGACAAGGTGGCAGGGGGACAGGAGAGCAGGGACTGGGGGCACAGAGGAGACACAGAGCACACACTGGTGAGGAAGCGTTAGTGAAGCGCCATGCAGCAGCCTCGGGTGAGTGCCCGCTACTCCGGGGACCACGGGGGGGGGCTCAGAGCAGGACCACGGGATCCAGATGCCCAGGGCAGGAGGCAGCAGCACATTGCAAGAATAAACCCTCAGGGCTGGATGCAGATGACATGTGGGCCCAGGCTGGGCGTTTTCTGGAGAGAGCCCACCGGGGTTCACCACCGTCACCCAGCCAGGAGCTGGTGTTGCCAGCCGGAAGCGAGATGCCTGCTCTCAGAAACCATCCCCCTTCCCAGGGGTCGACCTCAAAAGGGTCTCGAAGCTTCCACTCCCCAATGTGCTTAAACGTTTGCTTACAGCTGACCGAGAGAGGCTGGGGGAGTGGAGAGGGGGCTGCGGAGAAGGGGAGCCGAGCCTCAGGACGCGAGTTTGTACCCACTATCAGGACCAGCAGGGAGGGAAACGGCAGAGTTGACCAAGTGGGGAGGTGAGAAGTGAGGATGCTATCCCCAAATCTCGGGGACACATCCACTGGAGACACAGGGAGTCCCCAGGGACATCTGAAGGGGGCCAAATTTAAAAGGGCCCAAAGCAGCATTTCTCTGTCAACCCTTGGCTGCGGGCAGGTCCCCTGGTGGTGGTGATGGTGGTGTGGTGGGGAGCTGGTTTGAAGCACAGCCAGAGGCTTAGGAATCAGCTCCTCCCCGGAAAATGCAGAAGACAAACGTGAGCAGGGAGCCTTTTCTTGCTCTTGCTCTGAGGGGGGACAGGAAGACCCTGGTGTCTGCTCCTCAGAACAAACAGACCAGCTGTCCACAGTGGAGCCACTCAAAGTGAACCTGCTCAGGTGATGGGGGAGGAGGTGACAGCCCAGTCTCAGGCACTGTCGCCTTCAGCCCAACCTCAAAAGGGCTGTGGGGCTTCCAGGATTCCTGCTGGGCGGTGAGTGGGGTTGTCGACGGTGGGCGGGGTAGGATGCTGGGCGGGGGGGGCCTCCAGATGCAGGTCAGTGCAGGCCAGGGGACCTGCGGATGCTGGGGCTCCCCCCCCTACAACTGTGGGCACACGTGTGGGGGGTTTGGGCTGCATTTACTTGTGGACACAGAGAGACCCTGAGCCTGAGGACGGTTTATTCTGTGCAATGTCTTGCAAGTACATCCACTCATGCCACTCCTTAAAACCGGAACCACAGCGGGCGCACGGGACCTGTGAAGGTACTCACACTGCCGCCTCCTGGCACGTGTTTGATATTATCCTTTGAGCCACACTTGGACTGGACGTTGCTAAGATCCAGCTTCTTATTAATTATCTGCACCTTTGATAGCCAGAAAAAAGGATGAGTGACACACCACACCCAGATCGGCCTGCTCTGTGCTCACACACTCCGCTCTCCCAGCGGCGGGGCGGGGAGAGGAGGCCCCGGCGACGGCAGCAGGTCTGGGTCACTCCTCCCGGGGAGCTCCCCACAAAGGCATTCCAGAACCGTGAGTGGTTTGAGGTGGACCCCACCTTCCAACACTGGGTTCTGAAAACAGCTCCATCGGGAGGCAATTCTTCCCTTTGCAGAAGGACCCGCGCGCGGAGCCCCTGGGAGAGCCCCGCTGAAGCCTGTAAGTGTCAGCCAGGGGGGCACGGAGTCACAGGTGCTCAGCGATCTTAGTGAAAGAATAACAAGCCCATCTGTGTCGTCATTCACACCCCACCCAGACCCATCCGCTCAGCCACCCAGACCTCGACGCGGCCATTCTCAAGCCTGCCAGGCGGGGAACCACCTGCAGACATGTTTTTTAAAACCCCACGCCCACCCCGACCTGGAATCAGAACCTGGGGCTCGGTGCTTCTTCGGATGCTCGGCCAGGGCAGAACCACTGACGCCGCAGGGAGGACACAGATGGCGCCACGGAGAAGACAAACCCAGACGCCCCTCGGTGTGCGGGCTTTGTCCCAGGGCAGGCAGGGGCGGCGCTGCGGCCACAGGTCCAAGCCCCGGGGGTGGGGGGGCGATAGCGACAACGTTGGGGTAGGGAACAATTTTCTTATCCCTTTTGTCTAAAAACTATGAAATACACAGACAAGCATGACCCGGAGAAGGAGCCTTGAAAAGCTCTGAGTTCTGTCTGCTGGAGCAGCGGCAACGTCTTCATCACAGGTGGCCTGGCCCTCAGGAGCCCCGAGTTTGGAAACTGTGCCTTAGTTCCTATTAATCACAGTACAGGCAACCGCCAACTGGAGGTCCCAGTTGAAGGATTTTGGAAACGGCACGGAGACCTCAGGGCTGCCTTTGGGATCGCTGGGTGGGGGCGGCTCTGCAGAGGCCCAGGGTCTGCGAGGACGGCGGGGACGGTCCGGGGGAGCCCTTGCCTGGCTCATGCGGGGAGAAGGGTCCCCCAAACCATCAGGGGGCCCACAGCAAAACAAGGAAATGAGGACATGATAGCAAAATGTGTCCATCCTACTTTTTGGTGTTAAAATGGCCTTTCCTTTATTAAATTACTAATTATTAAGTTACATCGATAGTAAATAATATTTATTTTTAGACGTCCTTAACTTAGCAAAATAAAAATATAGTAATCTTCTCTAGACCCTGAGCCCCGTTTCTTTCCTTAATTTTACTGGTGTGAATCTAAAAACCCGCAAAGTACATATTTAGCCCACCTTTTTATTTTCTTTTATGTTTCTTTAAAATAAAAAGCTATGTATTTTTTCATTAGAAAAGTAATTAACATGATTTTGAAAAATAAACGTTAAAAAACGCAAAAATTAAAGTTTTCTTGTCACCTAACACAACCACTACTGCATTTTCTTGTATTTCCTTAGTCTCACATATATATAAAGAAAACTACCATCTTATACATACAAATGGTAGTAATTATTGTGTACATACAATTTTATATCTTCCTTTATCAAGTAGCATCATATCCTAAGCATTCGTTCTATGGTTATGAGAAGCATTATTTTAAACAATATGTCATATTCCATTTGTGATAATCTGTGCTATCAGATATTTGTACTGATTCCATTTTAAATAATGTAAACAGCCTCACCATGAACATTTTTCTGCAAGGAGTTTTTTCCATATTATGGATTATTTTCATAGCATAGAGTCCCAGAAGTCAAATTTCTGGGTCAAAGTTATAAATATTCTACAAACTCTCAATACAGCTCTCCAAATGGCTTTCTAAAAGGGTCGGATTAATTTGTCCTACAGGACACTGTTGAGAAAGTCAGTTTCATCATATTGCTGCCAGTTTGGGACATTTAAAAAATTATTTTGCTTATTTCTTTGACTCAAATAAATGGGACTGCATTGTTGGCTTATTCTGCATTTCTTGATTATTACTAAAATTGCTCCTTTGCCCCCTTCTTGCTGGTAGGTGTATTTTTTCCTAACATATAAATGTCTACCTTTTTAGATACTAAAAATCTTCCTTTGCATTTCTGCTCCGGTTTTTAAATGTAAAAACCATCCCTCATTTAGAGGTGGGATGAGTATCTACCTCCACATCGCCCTCCTCACCTGCTGTTCCCCCAGCTTTCTTTTTTTTTTTTTGAGGAAGATTAGCCCTGAGCTAACATCTGCCGCCAGTCCTCCTCTTTTTGCTGAGGAAGACTGGCCCTGAGCTCACATCCGTGCCCATCTTCCTCTACTTTCTATGTGGGACGCCTACCACAGCATGGCATGCCAAGCGGCGCCATGTCTGCACCCAGGATCCGAACCAGTGAACCCTGGGCCACAGAAGCAGAACGTGTGCACGTAACCACTGCACCACCGGGCCAGTGCCCTGCCCCCCAGCTTTCTGATGAGGGGCCAGTTGAGGCCCAGAGAGGTTCAGCAACCTTCTCAAGTCAGTGGTAGAACCCACACAGGAACCTAGGCCTAGGCGTTTCTGCAGCCACAGGCTACCTCTGTGACAACCAAGTTCCGCCTGAGCTGTCCTCAAGCCTGTTCTCATGAACCAAATGAACACAACTCTCTTGGTGAGCACTGACGTTCGCCCCCGCCAGCAAGGAGAGACTGCGATGGGGCCTCAAGCCCAGGCTCGAGCTGGGAGCAGGCCAGATGGCTTTCTCACACCGATTCTTAAGCAGTGGCTGGCACTCTCTGCATAATATCTTTGAATCAGTTCGTGCCACCTTTAGATTTTAAGGAGTCCCACATGAACTCCTTCTTTGGGGATAATTTTTTATTCATAACTTTCTATTGGATAAGTCCCAGAAGCAGATTTGCCTGCTTTCACAAAGGAATTGGAGTTTAGAGTTAGAAAACACACACATACACACAAACACACAACATAATAAAACAGGAAAATTTAAAGGATAATGGTAAAAAAAGGGGAGGTGTTTAGGACTGACAGTGATAAGATGGATCATTACATTTAGCTCTGAGCTTCCTGGAAGCCAAGGTAAAAAGGGAAAGCCTAATGGGTTATATAACTCTCCTCATCTGACAAAGAAAACTTACCAGTTTTTCAAGGGAGATAACCTTGTTTTCTGTACTAGTCCATACAAGAAATTCATCAAAGAATCAAGAGACATTAAACAATAACAAGATCTGCAAAATACATAGAAATGTTTTCTCCCTATGGCTTCTTCTTGTTCCAATCTAACAAAAAAAGGCAACAAGCTTCTGTGGGTTTTGACAACGGACATAAGGATATTTACAAAGCAAACTTGAATCTGTTAGCTGTCAATTTAAGCCCACACCTTTTACAGGATGTTAGATTTATACAAAGGAGAAAAAAGGGTAATGGTTGGCATTATGAAACGGGAATCCTTAATTTCTCAGCTGAAGTAACATGTGTGATACTGAGGCTCGGCTCTGGGCAGACACTGAAAATATCCATCAAGGGAAAGAACAATGTTTTGGAAGCTCCTAATTTTGATCCAGGGGGCTCGAGTCAAGGGAGAAATTCCTGTGGACAGGGTTTGACCCTGGGGTGGGGTGGAGATAGGGGTGGGCCCACTTTGGTTTAATCCATTTCCTGGAGGACCCAAAGCCGTCCCAAACCAGATCAACCAGCTGTGAGCTGGTTCTGGTTGGGCCTGCCTCTCTCGAGGTGCTCCAGACGGCCAGCTCTCCCCCAGGAGCTCCCAGGCTGGACCGGGTTTCGGACTGTCCCTGGTGAGGCCGGTCTCCAGCATTGCCTGGCCAACCGGTCCAGTGCTGAGGCTTGGGGCCTGGGGTGCTCTGGAGGGAACTGAACCCCCGGGGTGGGGGTGGGGGTGGGGGCCTGGACACCCACAGCAAGCCTTCTCTTCAAGTCCAAGGTGGTCAGCCTGAGAACTGACACGGGAAGACTTCTCTAAGTCCTGTCAAGTCAAGCGCCAAAGAAGAGATCGAATGACAGGGGAGTCACCTTTAGAACCATTTACACCGTTCCTTTAACAGTGGCTGCCCCAAGCAGGGTCTGGGAGTGACAGGGCTGTCCCCTCTGCAGGGCCTGGCACCTCCGCTCAGGAGAGGCAACCTATCCTCGGTACAAATTCGCTGCATTTACTCCACATAAATGTTCTACACGTGTGCTTTTTAAAATGAGAACTGGGTCTCTGTCAATACACATAATGAGTTTAAAATACTTGAGTTCTCCAGAACCGAGACAGACGCTTACAGCCTTCCACCGCCATCTTGTGGCCACTTGCAATATTGCAGCCCCCGGCTTTCCAAGCCTCCCGGTCTGGCCGGCGTCTGTCCCGCCCGCCGGGGGACCCGGACCCCTTCGGGGGAAGGGCCTTTAGCTCCACGTGCTCAGAGCCAAGCAGGCCGCCCCACGCTCCGGCTCTGGGCCCTTTCCTGGCCGTGACTCTGCACATCCCTGCTCACCCGTGGCAGCCAGAGGCGCCCCCAGTTCTCCTGACCAGGCAGCCTCGGCCCCAGGCGAGCTCCTTCTCGCAGCCCGACGGTCCCCTGTGCTTCCCCGTCTGCGCCCCGCTGACCCCGCCAAGGGCTGCTGAGCTGGGCGCTGCCGCAACCGCTGGGAGCCCTCCCGCGCCCTCGTACGCAGCTCAGCCGGCCTCCCAGCCCCGCGCCCACGAGGCTCCCTGGGGGCGGCGCCTCCGGCACCCCGCCTCTTCTCCATCCTATCCGGTCCTGTCCGGGCCCTCGCCCCCCGGCTCCCGGCGCATCCAGCGGGGATCTCCCTCTAGCAGCGGCTGACTGTCCCTAGCTCTCCTGCAAACGACAAAGCTCCGGCCTAACCGCGCCCCTCCGGCGCGCCCCGCCGTGCCAGCCCCGGCTTCACTTCGCTTTGCTCTATCCATTTCTCTTTTCTGATTAGAATGTTTTCCTTGAAAGGGAAAAACAGAGAAAAAGAATCACTCACAATCTCTCCCTGCTTCTCATATAGATCGTAGGCATAACGTATATGATGTATGCAATTTTAACTTAGTATAACATTTATAATTTTTTATAATTATAAAAATTCTTTTCAAAGATAAACTTTAAATGGCAACGTCATTTATAGTATGGCCTCACCATTCTCTCTGTATTGTTAGACATTTAAATTGTTTTGTTTTGCAATTATAAAGCTCAATGCACGTTTTTGTGCTTAAAATCTTTTTCTGAATTTTGGGTTTTCCTTCTTTCCTGGATTTAGAGTATCCAGCACCTACTGTAGATCGAGTTGTGTGCGAGTCCACAGGGACACAAGGATCTCAAGGTGACCTTCAGGCTGGCCCAGAGGAAGGAGACAGCAGGCCCTTTGATAGATCATTGATTTAGTGGAATTAAATTGTGAAAGCTAAGAACATTCTTTCGTCATACCCAGAAGGACTGTCCTGATTCACGCCCTCCCCAGGATGTAAGGTTGGCAATTCCACATCACTCCAACCTTCAGTGGGGAGGTTACTTTTTTTAAAGTGTTTTTTTTTTGAAGAAGATTAGCCCTGAGCTAACATCTGCCGCCAATCCTCCTCTTTTTGTTGAGGAAGACTGGCCCTGAGCTAACATCTGTGCCCATTTCCCTCTACTTTATATGTGGGATGCCTGCCACTGCATGGCTTGACAAGCGGTGCCATGTCCACACTCGGGATCCGAACCGGTGAACCCAGGCCACCGAAGCAGAACGTGCAAACTTAACTGCTGCGCCACCGGGCCGGCCTCCCGGCCCCTTTTAATGTGTTTTAAATGCTGGTTCTTTGTCTCTGTTTCCAAACACCGCCCGCCCCCTCTAAGGAACAGGGCTGGGACAAACTCTTGGGGAGGGGGTGCAGGACGCAGGGCCTGGCCTGGGCTGCCTCTGAGCTGTCTGAGGAGCCAGGTGCATGGAATCTGAAAATGGGGACAGGGTCAGGACCAAAAGAGGACAATCGGTCACCAGATCCAGGGTGCATGGGATGAGCTAGTATTGGGGTTGAGGCCAGAGGCCCGCAGGTGAGAATTTGGGGGCTCTGAGTCTCAGCTGGACCACGCGGGGGAACACTTGGGAGGCCCTGCTGGAGAGTCTAACGGGCCTGGGGGAGGCTCGGGCACTAGGATGTGAAGGAACCCCCCGCGGGTGATTGTCTTCGGCGGGCGGGGCTGTGGGCCAACTGCTGCGCAGCGAGCAGGTACGCTGGCCTGCCGGGCTGCGGGCCCTCCTCCCCGTCTCTCCCCACCCTTGGTGGATCCAACGGGTTCTGCGGAAGTGGCCAGTGATCATCTGCATTTCCCCTTAAAAATACTTTTGTTCAGACTCTTCAAGCCATGATGTTCACTGTGGCAAATCAGGAAAACAGAGAAGAGGACAAAGCGGAAAAGAGCCATTTGACATTTTCCCCTATGATTTAAATGACCTGCTGCGCTCTTCACGCTGCCATTACAGACAGGCCACCTCCGGCTCCTCCTCCTTCAGTGCCACCCATCCTCTAGTCAGGGAGTGAGTTCTTCTTGGGACTCAGCGCCTTGTCCGTTTTGTACCCGAACAAACACTGATGGAGCAGTTACTGTATGTCGGGCGCCACGCGAGGCCACAGGGACCCAGATTTCAAGGAGGCCCCTCAGAGCCGTCAGTCTAGTCATTTTAAAGGTCTTCTCCATGGATCGCATGTGCCTTCTTTTTCCCTTTTTCTTTTCATTTTTCCTGGAGATTAACGTGTTGATCTTTGTTGTTACAGCTGAGGTTTTCTTTGTTTCAATTTCCCAGGTTTTCCATGGAACTTACGGGGAGGCTGGTACTCCCCCCTCTGCAGCTTTCCCACACCCCCTCCCCCACTTAGGGCCACGGAAGGTCACTCTGTCTCCTGTAACCCTTCAGGAGGTATGGACACATGCCTGCGCCCAGCGTGGCAAGGTTGTAACCTGGGGCACCATCCCCCTTTCCACTCTGAGCATCAAGTCACTGGCCCCCAGCCGGACCCCTCTCCCTGCACAGACAGGCTGGGCAGCCCTGGGCGTGGGGTGGGGTCCGCCCTGAGCAGGGCCTTCAGGGGAAGGTCTTCCTCCCTCTCAGCCCTGTCACAGCTGCTCTCAGCAGAGCTGCAATAACTGGCCCAAACTGGCCCAAACCTTGCAAGCCGACCTCAGATGACCTCCAGCTGGAGGGGCACAGCCTGCGCCCACGGGAAGACGAAGCGTCTGCTGGTGTGTGACAGCCCACAGGCCAGGAGACCTGATGATCACGGCATCCCTCTCGCTGGGATGTGTCGTCATGAGCCAGCTGGTCACAGCCGCCGGATCGTCTCAATGGGGCAGAGCTGGCTGCGCGGGTTTTTGTTTCTCATTTTTCAAAACGGGGGCAAACGGTCACTCTGTGCTCTGAAAACAGGGTGCACAAAGGACACTCACAGTGCCGAGGGAGGGGTGCACATGCGAGTGGGAAACATCCCACCACCTTGGAAACCCTCTCCCTGGGCGTCCCTCTGCCCCCGAAGCTTCACAGAGGGGTCAACTTCAAGCCAACGCCCAGCACGGCTGTCTCAGAGCCCCTTCTGGAAGGAGATGGACATCTTTATGGAGAGGAGCGCAGGTGGGCGCTGCAGGGCCCAGGGCTGACCCCCTGGTCCCAGACCAGCGGGGAGACGGGGCTCTACTCCTTCAGGGCCACAAGGATGAGAAAGGCCAGCAGGAGGCCCTGCAAAGTGCAGGGTTTCAGGGAAGGCGCCCGCATGGACCCAAGGCCTTCGGAGACGCCCTCCCTCCGCCGTGACCCAGGCCGCGGCCCAGAGTGATAAATAACGTCAATTGTGCAGAGCGCCCTGTGTCGGGGGAGGCGAGTGGTCCTGTATGAAAGGGAAGCATCAGGTCAGGGTTCTGTACAGCCCCCCCAGCCCACCAGGAGGCTCACTGCCCCCTAGATGGCCCAGCCCCAAGGCCCACACATCCGTGGTCTCGAGCGGAATTGTGGTCCTCTGCACCCCACACACGCCTCCTCTTCCTCCCTCTCTGTTCCCCTCTGTGTGCTGGGGGGAGGGCTGTTATGGGCTGAACTGTGTCCCCCAAAGTCATATGCTGAAGCCACCTCCCAGCACCTCAGAATAGGGCTGTATTTGGATGGAGGGTCTTTAAAGTGGTCGTGAAGTTAAAACGAGCTCATTAGGGTGGCCCCTAATCCACTATCGCTGGTGTCCTCATAAGAAGGGGAGGTCAGGACCGGGAGATACCCAGAGAAAAACCGTGTGAGGACACGAAGGGACGGCGGCCACCGACAGGCCACGGAGTGAGGCCTCGGAAGAAACCAACCCTGCCGACACCTTGACCGTGGACGTCCGGCCGCCAGGACTGTGAGGAATCGACCTCTGTTTTACAAGCTGCCCCGTCTGTGGGACTTTGGACGTCAGCCCCAGGAAACTCACCCAATGGGGCACAAGAAGAGGAGGAAGGGAGTCCAGGCCGGTCCCCATTTCCCGCCACCTCAGGCCCTCAGAAGCTCACGTTTCTCCACCTTTAGGAGACCCAAAATGGAACCCCAAATTTCCCCAGAATTGAGGGTTAGAGAGACACCTCACCTAAACAAATGTCCAGCGAACACCAGAGATGCCACCCGTAGACTGGTTGTGTCACGTTCTAAACACGAGGCACGCGGGGGGCACATGTGTGGGTGCCCTGCCTCCGAGGACCCCCAGGTCACAGAGATCAGATAACCCTGTCATCTCTGATCCTCTCCTCTCAGCAGGGGTGAAATGGAGAAGGAAAGAACCGGTACTTTCTCTCCCCTAAGCAGGGCACTCATGGCATGGCAGTGACCCCAATAAAGAAGTGAACCATAACCCGGCTGTCTCTCCGTGACCAGGTCCTGGAGGGGCCTGGGTGCCATGTGGGTGGGGGGGGGAGCAGAGTCACTCGCTCGCCTCTGCCCAGGTGTGGGGGACCTGAGCAGCCAGCCCCCGCACGCCCTTACCTTCCCGCCTCCTGGCTGGTGCTTTAGGTTTTCAGTGGAGCCGATCTTGGACCTGACGTTCTTCAGGTCTGGCATGGGCACGGGGGCCGTCTGCAGGCGGCTCTTGGCTGAAGACGGCGACTTGGGTGGAGTGCGGACCACTGCCACCTTCTTGGGTTCCCGGGCGGGTGGTGTCGGCAGCGATGGGGTGCGGGAACGGCTGCCAGGAGTGCCCGGGGACCCAGGGCTGCTGTAGCCGCTGCGATCCCCAGATTTCCCCGAGTCACCTGGAGAGGAAGGAGGGCGTGAGGCCAGCACTCGGGGCGGGTGAGGGTTGGAAAGTCCCTTGGGGCTGCCTGTCCTGAGGTCCACTCCCAGACTCGGGGCCGGATTACGCAGGTGAGAACAAGGCTGGAAACTCAGCCAAACCAGCAATAGGCTGACCTCGAGCCATTTCTAGAGAAATGCCTTCTCTTCTTGCCCTTGTCACTTAGGGACAGAGACACCCCATTTTCCAGGGAAGCAACAGAATAGCCATCAAGGGCCACCCACGACCCCTTCCCCAGGGGGACTGACTCTGCCCCATGGCCCTGCGGTCAAGAGATGGGCACCAATGAGCTGTGTGGTCTCGGACAAGTCACTTTCCCTCTCTGAGCTCAAGGACCTCAACTCAAAAATGCAAAAAATTATAATGCCTGCAGTGAGGGAAGCCAGGCGGTGATGCGTGAAAATGTGCGTAAAACTCTCGTGCGATTCCACTCGGCCTATTCCCCGAATGAGGACCCAGGGGCTGCCCTCATCTGGATCCAATGGACCCTTTATCCACAGGGTGAATTTTAAGCTGTTTACCAAGTTCAAGACCCCTTTCCCATCAGACCCCTGCCGTCCCTCCCCGACTCCTCTGTGTACCTGGGTTCCAGAGGGTATGCCTGCTTCATACCCACCTGCCCCCAGCTCTCCAAACAAGCCATGCCACTTTATGCTGCATGCCCTGCCCTGCTGTTCCCTCCCCAGCAATGCCCTTCCCCCCATGACGCGTGGCAAGTGCCAGTGCACCTTTGCAAATACGATGTGGGAGCCAAACCAGCCAGGGAGGACCAGGGACGGCTCCTCTCCCAACAGATTCAGCCTGTGCTCCCCACACACTTCTGTTCCTGCAAGTCTCAGGTCCCCTCTTCAGTAGTTTACTACTTCTCTGCCTCACGGATCCGTGTTTCTCCAAGTGTGGCCCAGGGACCCTGCATCAGAACCTCCCCAACGAGGGGGCAGACTTGTTAGATGCAGACTCCTGGGCCCCAGCCAGACCTGAGAGGACAGGATCTCTAGGGGTGGGGCCTGTAAAACTGGTTCTCCCCAGCTCCCCAGGATTCTGGAGCAGACTCCACTCTGAAAGGCCCAGGTTTGGGTGCCGTGCCAGGGGACGGCTGAGCTTCCTCCAGCTCCAGGCGTCTGGCTGCTGCTGTCTGCAAGCTTCCGGCAGAGACGCCCCGCATGCGCCCCAGGAACCATCTGCACCAAACAGCGAACAGGGACCTGCCGGGCCTGGAGGAGGGCGCCGGCTCTCTGCTGAAGCGCCTGCACAGAGAGGGCGGCGACTCGTGTCAAGGGGAGACTGCGCGCGGCCAGGTTTAGAGTTTGAATTTCTTTGTTGTTGGACATCCCTAAAGTCGTCAAGATCTGTGGCAACAGGACAAATGAAGCCTTTTCTCCTTTTTCACATAAGGAGACAACAGACAGGGCCTGCAGGCTCGGCCCCTCCATTCCACAGCCCCTCCTGCCTCTACGGACTCCAGGCTGACCAGTGGACTTGGCGGTGGCTTCCAATCCTTTCTGTGACACTTAATTACACTGCCACCTCAGGCAAGTCACTTGACCTCCGTCAGCCTGTGTCCTCATCTGACAAATGGGGAGAGCGGCCTGTGGCCCACGGTGCTGTGTTTGGAAGACGGATGCTGTAGCAGGTTCAGCGTCCAGCACAGCGGCTGGGGCTCCAAGGGTGCGCGTCTCATAAATGCCAACGGGAATCTCACACCTAAACCTCGGGCAGGCACGGTCCACACCTCCAGCACCCACACCCTGCCTGAGGCGCATGCTCCCCTGGCCCGCCCCAACAGTAAGCGAGCACACGCAGGACTAGAAAGGTCCTTCAGACAGACACATCCCACAAACCACACGCAAGAAGAGGAGCAGGAGTTCAACTGTTCCAGCTTCAGGCTCAACGTGTGAAGCCCACGTTTCAGAAGCAGGTCCTCCCAGCTCTAAAACCTAAGCCAGCGAACAGCTGCACACGCAAAGGGGGCGACCCCCTGGGCGAAGCAGGCTCCAAATTACCTCTGTCAGATTTTGCCCCTGCAGGGGGTGGCTTTCTCTGCACTTTCTTGGTAGCTTAAAAGAAAAATCCACAGACAGCCTTGTTATAACCAAGCTTAAACGGGGCCTTCATGAGCTCTTCTTCACGCTGTGGACACTAAGCCACATCCGGCCAGGCCAGTCCACAGAGGTGAGCTAGGCAGGGAATGGGTTCAGGGAGCAGAGGCCCTGTCTGGCAGGAAACAAGGTCAAGGGGACCCAGAGGGGGGATCAGTCCACCTGCAGGTGTCACGTAGGAGTGGGTAAGATCCGAAGAGAAATGCACGCGCCGTTTCTAGCTATGACTCCAGCTGTGTGAGTCAGCTGGCATAATGTTAAGTGAAAAAAACCAAGATCAAAACCATCCATAAAAATCACAGTGCTGTTAATTACCCCAAATCCTATGTATTATACACATGAGAAAAAACACTATGAGGGAAGACAAGCCAACAGTCTGTAACGAGCGGCCGTCCTGGCAGGCACCGCCCTCTGGCAAACTCGGGTTCAACGCCACGGCAAAACCATGCAGCAGACGAGGGGCTCTGACTGTCCCCTCGGGCCAACGAGCAGCAGAGACACAGTGAACCAGCCCAGACCCCATGCAGCCCCCATACAAGACCCACAGGCCCCTGAGTACCACCTGGAGCCAACGCAGGCCAGA
This sequence comes from Equus quagga, assembly GCF_021613505.1. Classification (NCBI taxonomy): domain Eukaryota; kingdom Metazoa; phylum Chordata; class Mammalia; order Perissodactyla; family Equidae; genus Equus; species Equus quagga. The sequence continues at coordinate 98,980,808 of NC_060277.1, read as the reverse complement.
CAGCCTGAGCTGTACAGATTGAAACCCGGCTGGCTGGGATAGTCGCCTGGGCAGTGGAGGGGGGAAGCTCAGCCAGGTTGTCCCCAATCCCCAAAGAGGACGACCACTCTTCATTGCATCACTGGAAACAAGATGGCTCACTGAAGCTTCCTGGTGCTCAAACCCACTGGGTTTCACTCACAGGAGCCCAACGGGATGGGCCTCAGGTTCTGTCACAGGGTCCCCCACGTCCCCAGCGAGTTAGGCTGCACAGGGGTGCACCCCATGCGAGGTCACCCACAGTGATCCATCCAGGCTGCTCTGTCTGCAGAGAGACGGCACCCAGGATCATTTGGGGGCTGAAAAACACCTCCCGGGGCCCTGGACTTGGGTCAGAGAAGCTCAGAGAAGCCTCTTTCCTGCCACTTATTAGCCACGTGGCTGCACCTTCCTCATGCTTTAAATGAGCTGGTTAGCCTTGGCTGTGTGAACTCTCAGAGCCTTGGTATCTCCACTGACAAAAAGCATTCAGTATCTCCCTCAGAAAACTGTCAAAAGGACGAGAGGGAAAACGAACATTCCGGGGCTTAGTGAACTGCAGGCGTCCATCAGCTGCTGGGGGTTATTAACTGTCAGGCTTGCAGACTCAGGACGCTACAGCCTGAACCCCGCCAGGCGGGGAGTCCAGGGAACATTCTTCCTACCAGAGCCGGGTGGGGTCTTCGGGGAGGGCGTGGTTTTCGCTGGAATCCTGGTGGCGTTGGCCTGGCCTTTCTGGCCTGGAGGGGCTGCTCCCCGGGGTGTGGCAATCTTCGTTCCAGTTTTATCTGCCCCCTGTAAACAGAAGCACCGGAGGGTGGTTTTTACGATCGGGAAAGGTGACTGTCACCCAGAGTCCATGCCAGCCCCACTCAACCACCTTGACTCAAATGAGGCTATGACTGGGGTGACCCTTTGCCTACTAGACGCAGCGAATGTCTTCTCAGTCACAAAGGTGTGCTGGGCACACGACCCACAGCCCCACCCAATCGCCAAGCTCTCTGACTACCACTTCCTTCTAGGGGAGCTGTTTACAGGAGTTATCAGCATGAGTCGTGCTACTGCATTTAACCAAAGGCCACAGAGCTCAGAGCCACCATCAGGCTATCATCTACCCAGTGTCGACGGGCAGGACATGAGTAGACCACTCCTATGCGGACACCCATTCTCTGACTCTCCTCAGGGATTTATTTGACTGATGGTGGTTGGTTTCACCAGAGGTCCTTGGAGACGCTCTTGAACCTAACGAGCCAACAGAGCTGGGTGGTATTTTTTTGTTCTCTCTCAAACAACCCATAGGTGTCAGTAACCCTTAGGTGTGCTAGGAGCCCTGGGGGTGAGCACCAGCATCAATTAGCAAACTGGCCACAGGTTGAGAGCAAGTCTACACAAGCACAGTGTGCTGATCGGGGGCAGTTACTGGGTCTGTTTACCCAGAAGATGACCTTGACACATAACACAAACTCCAAAAAGAAACTGAGGCTAACCAAGGACCATAAAGTGGTTCAGGAGGGAGTGCACTAGGGGGCCAGGTGTCGCTGCACAGCGATGCTGTGAGCCCCGAGGAGGGCATTCTGGGAGCGCTCCAGTTACCAAGGCCAGGAACAGACAAAGGGACCCAGCTGGGTAGTGATGCCCAAACCAGGCTCCCACCAGGTGCCCTAGGGGCTGTTGTTCTGAGGGACCCAGGGAGCTGAGAAGGAGGGCACCAAACCCCTTTTCCCCGGTTCAACCAGAATTTTAAGTGTTCTGCATGATGCTTGTGGGTAAGAGCTCATTTGAAGAAAGGTCTTTGCAGCCAGGAAAAAAAAAAAAAATTGAAAACCACATTAGAGCGGCCTGATTCTTTTCAAAGGCGGTTTCCTTACCTTGACTTTCATCTCCTTTGTTCCAGAACTGCCAGTTCGGGGTGTGACAGAAGAGACGTGTTTAGGAGAGGAAGATGGCTCTGGGCACACGGCAGGGCTGGAGGGTTTGATCAAAGGGTCTGAGCTACCAGGAGTGGGGCGTTGGGGGCTAAGGCAAGGCCTATTTTTCAAGGTTTTAGCACAGGAAGGTGTGGATGTCTTAAACATAAACATAAATAAAATCAAAATAAAAGTCAGCACATGGGGGAGGGGAACAAACTGAAAAAGGACAGTAAGTAAAAATAAATAAGGCAGGTGACGGTTTAAAGCAGGGGTCTCCAAACTGTCTGGACCATGTACCCACATCAGTCCTTCCGACCAGAAGAACAGAGAGTAACTGGGCCCCTCACGGACTTGAAGGTCCTTAGCAGTTAACACAGATGCCTTGATGCCAATATACGATGTACATTAGAAAACTTACACGAGACAGAACTTTTAAGAGAAGACGAAAACCGGATGGTAGTTCCACTATGTTCTTTCTCCAGCCCATCGGATCTTCTTGTGCCCCCCACTTTGGAGACCACTGGTTTAAAGGTGTTTCATGCCCCCAGAATCAATGGAGATCACCAAAGTATGTGATTCTTAGGATGTTTTTCAAGAAAACATCCCCAAGGTGTCATGGGTCAGAAGGGTCCCACTTTCTGCTCAATTCTGGGGGAGGAACTCATGCTGGCCCGCTAACCCTGGCTCCTGTTCCAGCACAGACAGCCTCATACTTGCTAAAATCAGGACTGTGCCTGCCTCAAGCCTGAAAGATTCTCCCTCGCGCCACTTAGGTTACACACACACACACACACACACATGCTTTCTGATTAAAGTCTGAAATAAAACAAAATACTATCTGATGGATCCTAATCTGGCCAGTGTTTACTCTTGAGCACATTCCACCTAAGGAAATGGCCTGGGTGGGGCCGGCGGCCAATGGGACAGGCATCTGTGAGCTGGAAGACCTCACAGCGAGAGCTGCCCCCTTGAGACAAGGACACTTGATGGATGGCGGCTGACACCTGGGGTCTGTTCTAACTGCCTCTGGGGGACTTTGACCTGGAAGCGTGGCCCTGGTGGAGGAGGGTGGTCTGGGAGGGGGAGGGGCCGTGCCTTCAGGAATAGAACCAAGAGGCCAATCCAGAGCATTCCATGGAGGGAGTCAGAGCTACAGAGCAGGGTCCTGACTGGAGACTTCCTCAGGCTCCTTGGGTTTGCTTCCATTGCCCTCGGATTCCCCCAGAAGTGGCTGAGGCCCTCTTGGCGGCCGGCCTTGGCAAGGAGGGCCCAAGGATGGAGCAGGGGTCTGAGGGGAGGGAGGCAGGCTGAGGCTCTGGGGCCGGTGACAGGAGAAGCTGGGGTGGGTACCGGCAACTCCTCCTTCCCCAGCTGCACAAGGTCTCCTCCACCGGCACTGCTTCCCACCTGGCCAAGGTACGTGAGATGTGACTGCTCGCTGGGAGGCTGTGTGCAACTCCAGGACAGGGAGGTCGTGCCCACATGTGCGAACGAATGAATGAACGGAATACATGCATGCACGAGGCTGGGACTCCCCTAAAGGTGCATCACGATTGGCAAGCAGCCACTGCTACGGCTTCAAGCATCTAGGGCAGAGCCCCCCAAGGCCCTGCAGGACCCTCAGCTGCCTCACCAGGGTCTAGTGATGGCGAACCCTGACTTCCTACAGGGCGGCCGGTGCTTTGGGGAGTGGCCCTCAACACGCGCTACCAAACTCCCAGAGCTACCGTCTGCACCCGCGGACTCCATCAGGGCTCCAGGACCAATTAACACCCAGATGCTTCACGCAGAATTTGTATTGGAAATTGGAGATGCCGTTAAATAGGTCCTTATCTTGGGCCACAGTGGGATTTTCCGAGGACAGCCCTACTGTGCATTTACAAGAGAATTTTCCAAGATGCGAAGACATTAAGGGAGTAAACTACAGCTGAAAGGAGGCAGTGAGGGCGGGCGTGGCTCTGGACACACTTCTGGTGGCGAGCAGGCTGCTCGAGGACTCTTCCTCTGGCTGGTTTCTGGACTGACTAAAGTGTAAGTCAAGTCGCCGTCTGGGCAAGACTTCAAGATGGCATCTCCTGCGCCCTGGCCACACCTGTCCCCTTAGCCTTCAGGGTGCGTGCCAGGTTTCCCTCCTCCAGGGGCCGTCCCGCCCGCTCCACAGCAACCAGGCCGATCTGCTTAGGGTTCTCGAACACACTGTCTCTTCATGCTTCTGGTCTTTGCTGTTCCTATGCCTTAGAATGGCTTTTCCCACCACTGCCTCGCCAACGCCCCTTTCCACTTCCTTCACAGCCTGCCTCTCTTCAGGACCTCTCCAGAACCTTCTGCCTTAGGTTGGAGAGCACCTCCTTGATCAACACTCCTGAAGGCCCCAAAGAAAATCTTCCATGTATCTTAAACATGGGAGTGTGTCTGTGTGTGTTTGCTGAGCCTAGTTTTGTGGTGGGAAGCGTAAGATGTGCAAAATTCAAACTTTATTGCAGACAATTCAAACATACCTTCATTTACTGTAAACGTCTCATTTAAACTATGCCAATGCAGCTGCAATTAGGAACATTAATTCATTCACTGGCTGCCTGCCCTGCCCTGGCGTACATATCAAAATGGATAAATGCTGGGATTTGAGAAGTTTGCAGAAAAGCACAAAGCACTTTGAATGACAGTTGTGCTTCTGTGACAAATGCTCCCCAAGTTATATCTAACAATTACTCAGACGTAAAGCATGGCCGCCCCATAAGCTTGACGGCGGCAGCGAGTTTCGTCAGCTTACCTTGGATTTTTTGTCTTCGCTTCCAGTCCCATCTTTGCCTTTACTGACCATGCGAGCTGATAAAACAGGAAATGAGAAAGTACGTTACACCTGTTTGTACAGCTCACGGAAGGAGCCCGATGCAGTTAAGCTGATTTCTGGGGATGGGAGCAACGTGTTCTGTTCCGTTGGGCTTGGCGGAAACCCAGCTGACTTTCTTTCCCCGTGACTCTGTTAGGTCTCACGTTGTTAGTGTCAACACGGCACACTGGAGCCATTGCTCAGAACACCCTGGCAGGAGGGGGCAGCAGGCTGGCCGAGGGTGGGGACATGCAGAGGGGACGCAGCGGAAACTCTTCTGGGCACACGTTGGCATGGGCGGTTAGAGAAGGAGGACAGTGCAGGCCCCCTCCCAGGCTTCCTCTCTGTCTCTGCCAGGGTCAGTCTCCCCCAGATGGGGCCGGCCCCACTCCAAGGAGGGGCATTTGAAAGCCCCAGGGCCATGGATGGGGCAGCTCAGCCCGGCTCCGGCCCCCTGTGGGACCCCTCCCTGCTCATGCTGTCACTCAAGGAGCAGGGTGAATGGGTGGTCTTCCCAGAGCCTGCCCCTCACTACTGGGGGCTCCGCTCCAGGCCCAGCTGCTCTCCCACGAGCCCATCTCGCCCCTGACCCAGCCCTGGAAAGTCGTCTCACCACCTACAGGCCCTCCTGAGGGGACAGGCCTTGACGTTTCCCCAAATTACCTCAAACTAGCTACCATTGAACATCTTACAGACAACCTCTGGGTTTTCGGACCAAACCATTGATGGCTTTTGTGTTTAGAAAGCCACACCCCTTTAGACGGGTGAAACGCGTCCACTTGTCTGCCAGGCTCACCTCTAACTCATCTTCTCTTTTGTTGACATTCGTGGTTGAAAACTGACTATAGATTTTCGTCTTTGGTTTCAATATTGTATTTCCAATGCCCCAAGGACAATGGGGCCTCGTTGACTGTCTCACTGGCCACTGGACACTGGACTTCTAGAGAGATCAGCACTGATGACCTAGCCCAGAGGTCTTCAAACTTCACTGTGCAGCAGAATCAGCGGGAGAAGTTGCTAAACTACAGATTCCTGGGCCTAGCCCAAGACTCCGTAAGCCTAGCATGGGGCACAGCAATCTGCATTCTAACCTGAGCCCCAGGTGGACCTGATTCCCAACCTTTGCCCAAATCAACCAGCATCGTCCATGTCACAACAAAAGCATCTGCTAGATCAGCATTTCCCAAATCGGGTACCACGGAACAAGCCCTCTTCCAGCTATTAGCAGGTGGGATGAAAGGAATTTGGGAAATTCATACTAGGTATCCTTCTCAGAGGGTCACAATGTGCATTAGAATATTAAAGGACCTGACAAGTCCTGCAGCGGCAAACCCTGTTTAACTTTGTTTAGCCTGTTTTTTCCAAACTTACTGGACCATGGAACTTTTTTCCCTGGACACATCTATCAACATCCAGTGGACCAGTATTCAATGAAATACCATTTCAGGAAACACTGTTGTCATCTGTCAAGTCACAGTTATTTGTCCCCTACTATTTTGGAATTTAGGATATTTTAAAATAGGTTAGGGGATTTTTTTTTCTATCTTAAATTTTAAATACAGGTGCCTTTATCTACAACATTTCAAAGTTTTCTTGACAAGTAGAAGCTAATCAAAATTTAACAAATATTTGCAACTGACAGGTTAAGTAACATCAATTTCTGGGCCTCAGATAATTCCAAAATGCCAAGGGTCCTAACGTGTGAATGTGCCCAACTTGCGGCCTGAGCCTCATCCAGGACATGACCTGTCCTCTCCCTGACAGGACACAGAGACCCCGACACCTGGGAGCCTCCCCTCCCACCTCTCCAGCTGCAAAGGGGCTGCTGTGATCATGTTTCCCAGGGCTCCCGAGGGGGCCGGGCTGAGACCCCTCAACCCCAGCACAGGGACGCCCCAGGCTCGCTGAGGGACGAGGAGGTGCTTGGACAGGACGCTACTGTTTCTGCTGTAGTCTTTCCTGCCACAAGGTGAGGCCATGTGGGGTGGGGGTTGTTGGGCCGAAGGCTTGGCGTGGGCTCCTCGCTACCTCCAAATGCTTGTGTGTGTGTCACCTGCTGCGTGTGAGGTGCTGTCCACTGACAAGAACAGCAGAAGACAGGCTCCCACCCTCCGACTCTCTGAGCTGGGCGGTACCCTTCAGAACCTTCTGGAAGGCACTGTGGTGTACAGGGAAAGGCGTGCCTTTCAGAGCAGACCTACCTGGATTCTGAACCTGGCTCTGTCACTTACTACTAGGTGACCTTCAGCCAGGTACTTTACCTCTCTGTGCCTCGGTTTCCCCCTCTGAAAGTGGGGCTAATTGTGCTCCCTCGGGAGGGTGGGAGGGTTCTAGACAGTGAATTTAAGGCACATAATAAGCCCTCAGACATGGAGCAGATGTCCTCCTCTCTGCGGAGTGTGGCCCACCGACCTGTCACCAGTGAGCTGATGGCCCGCCGTGGACAAATCGAGTAACTGGAGAAACAGACAGGGCAGAAAGCGCCGGGTAGGGTGTTGGTGACATGCAAGATGGTGGGCAAGCGTGAGAGCAGCGTGTGACCAGAGCCTGAGGGCAGGAGGCGGCCGCGGGTGGGTGAGCGGCAGGCCGGCGGTGGCCTGGTGGCTGTCCCTCGGGACCTCGGAAGCAGCAGGAGTCGAGGGGGGCTGGAAGCTCAGTGGCAGTGCCCACAGCCCGGGTGGCACATGAGGTCACCGGGAAGGAGCGAAGGACACAGACCTTCAAGACACAGACCTTTGAGCTGAGGAACCCGGCTGACGGGCTTCCCCGGCAGGCCAGCTGCAGGCCGCTTTCCAGATGGTTCCAGAAGGTCAGTCTTTTTTGTGTCCTCTCCCTCAGCGGGGCCCTGGGGCTCTTGCTCCTCTCCAGGGGCCCCCGGAAGTGCAGTCCCTTCCAAATCCACCTCTGAGCGTCCCTGCTCCTTCTGCACGTTGGCTTTGATGTCCACGTGGAACACGAACTCAGGGGGCACATGGGGGTGCCCTGCGCTGGGCCTGTCGGGCTCTGAGACCTGGGTCTCTGCGGAAACTTTGGAGAGGAAATTGACGGGGATGGGGCTGGCACCCTCAGCTAGGAAACCAGGGGTGCCAGTGGCTGCTCTGGAAACTATTTGGGGGGGTGGCCTGCCTTGGGTTGGGGAGCTCTGCAGACTCGGGGACACCTGGGAGGGAAGAGATTCCTGGGGCAAGGACTCATCGATGTCGCGGTCCTCGTCGACCTCCTTGTGCCCCAGCCTCTCTTTGCCCTGGAGCCCCTTCAGAGGTGGCCCCTCCTGGTGCAGTTCTCCCCAAAGCTGGCGTTCCAGCAGCTTGGAGCCGTGGTGGCTTCCCTCTGTGTCCTCAGGTTCTGTCCCCAAAGCCTGGTGTGTGGCCGCCCTGGGGCTTTCGGGCAGGATGGGAGCCCCAGGCATGTCGGATGCGTGCTGGTGGGTCAGACCCAGGGTTCTCGGGTCCATGGCCTCACCTCCACGGCGCCCTGGCTCCCTGAGGAATCTTTCCTGGACAACCTTGACACTCCCAGGCTCCATCTGGAGACATACAGGGGAGGTGAGCTTCGGAAGGGCAAGACCCTCCTGGGCCTGGTCCCCTAGTTTTGGTCCCCACTCCTGGTGGGGCTCCTGAGGGCCTCCTGTTGGAGGAGGCAGTTGGCAGATGGGACGATGCTGAGGAAGGCAAGAGACCACCGGGACGGGACCTTCTGGCTGTGTCGCCCCCAGAGGCAGCATGGAGACCCCAGGAGCTTCTCCGCTGAGTCCAGGCTGGGCCTGAGAGCTAAGCCCACTGGCCAGGAGCCTCTCAGGTGCCTCCCTCTGCTGGCCTGGGACTCTCAACTCCTCTGGGTTTGAAGAGGCAGCGGTGGCAAAAGGTTAGCAAGGGCGCATCAATTATTTAAGAGCTGGAACACACTCTTGAAATAAGACAAGCACATTCGAAGGGCATCACAAGCCCAACCAACAAAGACAAAGGCGCGCGCGCTCTGGCTCCTCCTCGCTGCTTCTGTTTGCTCAGAGTGAAAGCTCTCTTGGTCTATCTGCCACCAACTCGCTGTGAGCATCTCCCCTCTCTGGGCCTCAGTTTTCTCATCTGCAAAAGGGGGGCTCGGACCTGGTGACCTCCAAGGCCCGTCTAGCACCGATGTTATCCCTCTGCCTGTTGCAGGCTCAGAGCACGTGGGCAAGTGCAGGCTGCTGCCCCTGCCGCAGGGCCGCCTCGCACTTACTCCACTCGGCCACAGAGGCTCTCCTTCCCAGGGACTTTGAGCCTCCTGGAGATTCTGGCCTCCAGATGCGACCTGGCTTGGTTCCAGCGAGGATCCCCTTTCCTCTCCCTCTCTCTCGCCTCCCTGGTTTGACAAGCGAAACCAGAGGGTGCCCACAGACCAAGCCTGCCTCAAGCCCATGTTCTCATAGATTTGAGAAGTCCAAAATTTATCATCAACAGGGCTCGCGTCTTCACTAATAGACCTACCATAAGATTCCTACAAAGAGTAACATGACTCAGATTTATCCTGGTCATCGGCCATGGCCAGGCCTCCTGCATCAAGTGGGGCAAACCACAGTGGCAGTAAAGGGCCCTGCATGGCTAAGACGCTGCCAGCCCACGGGGACCACTGCTATCACCTAGTCACACAACTTGCTGTGTACCAACCCAGTGGATGGAGGGCACACTTCAAAATCTAGAACCCCAAAGGATTCAGGGGCTTGGAGGAGAAGACTGGGTGAGGTGAGGGGAGAGGGTGGGAGGACGCCGCGTGTGTCCACACACACGTGCAGTTGTGGAGACACACAGGGAACATGTGACCGGCTCTCTCTCCCCAACCCAGTCGGAGGAGTCCACTGTAGGTGCCCGCTGGTTGCTAACAAGAAGCCCGGCCACGGCTCGCCCTCCCCTCCCACCCTTATGTCAGGCCTCCAGCTCACGATCTCATTCATTTCCTGTTCTTGGCATTGACCCCAGCGCCTGCCAGACAGCAGGCGATCAATAAATGAATCCTGCGTGGATGACCTGGTGTCAGGAAAACGTGCTGATTTCTGCTTTCTGCAGGTTCTACAGGCGCCTTAATGGGGCCCTTGGCCAATCCCGGGAAGAGCAGCCTAAACGCCAGAGAGGCAGGAAACGCGCGCCACGGGAGGCAACCTGAGCAGGTGCCCTGGCGCCAGGACTCCCACCAACCGAGGACTCAACAGAGCAGAGGCAGCGGGAGCTGCCGGTCATCCCCCTACCCCAGCGGGCCTGCCCCCACTCTGCTGCCTTCCTGAAACAGCTGTCCTCGCAGAGCTCCTCAGACACTGCTCTTGATCGGGATGTTGGCAGACTCTGATACACCGCAAGACGTGAAAAGACCCTCACTAAAAAAGAGACCAGGGCCCCAGATGCAAATGGTCAACATGCCCTGAGAAGTCATCAATGTATGAGCGCACAGTGTGTGGGCGTGTGGATCCATGAGGAACCTAACACAATGCAATGACACTCCTGGAGGAAGGAGCCAGGCTGCGAGGACATTCTGTTCAGTCTCCAGGACACTGGGAAGTGCTCCGTAAACACCGCAATCACCGGCAGTTGGGGGCGGTGGGGAGGTCCGAGGTAAACACTGCGATGGCCTCAGGAATCCTGAGAAACTGTCCCCCACACCCCCTCAGAAGGCCTGCTCCTCATGACACTTCAAGAAGACAGTGAGCAGACCACAGGCCGACCTCCCCCATCTATCTCAGCGCCCTGCAGCGCCATCCTGAAGCATCTTTTTCTATCTTAGGTACGTCACAAACTGAGGCTGCCGGAGGTTTTCCTCCTGCAGCAGGAAAGAGACCTAATAACTGTGCTTTCGTTTACATGGCTCTTCCTAACTTGGATTGTCTTAGTACTAAATAGTATTTGCTGCAGGCCTTCAGCAAAGAAAGTGTGTGCGGATCACCAATGTGTGGGAATTTCACAAGGTTTCAGTGGAGGGAATCGGGCATGGGAATTTAGACCAGAGGTGTCAGGCAAGGCATTAAAATATGCCGGCCTGAGGGCAGAGAGAGAAACCTCACACGTGCAGACTGGGGGCCGACTTCCCATTGCAGGTGTGTACACCTTTTAGATACATGATTCTGGGCTACTGTCAGAAAATTTAAGAATTCAGTTAGTGCAAAAGTAAAGTTTCCAGAAAAGACGTTGGCCTTATCTTTTCATTGCAAGGAATACATTTTAGGGGCATGTAGACACAGCCCGCAACAAAAATTTGTAGAAAAAAAAATCAAATTCACTTCTTTTTATGGAAATAAATGATCATTTCCAGAGGTTATAAAAGCCTCTAATTTTACCTAAGCTGAAAATCATGACCTTAAAGAAACAGGAGGGGGCCGGCCCGTGGCATGGCGGTTAAGTTCACATGCTCTACTTCAGTAGTCTGGGGTTCGCTGGTTCGGATCCCGGGTGTGGACAGGGCACTGCTTGTCAAGCCATGCTGTGGCAGGTGTCCCACATATAAAATAGAGGAAGATGGGCACAGATGTTAGCTCAGGGCCATCTTCCTCAGAAAAAAGAGGAGGATTGGTAGTGGATGTTAGTTCAGGAGTAATCTTCCTCAAAAAAAACAGAATAAAACAGGAGGCAGGATTCTAGTTATTTAACACATAGACTGAGGTTCCCGCTTATACTGACTATTTCTTCTAACGTTTTTCTGAAGCTCTTTGTAAGCCTAAGAATGAAAACACACTTTCTGTGTCATGTGAGATGAGAAACATTAGCCCACTCGGGGGCAGTGATCCCTCCAGGCACAGGAATGTGTAGTCAGGCCTCAAAATACCCTCCATGAGACATCTCCTCAGGCGGGCTTCCCAAAGCCAGAAGGCCCCAGTGGCGGCACTAAACGATAGACAAATCCCATATCACTTTCTGGAGAAAAGAACAGTGTCATTGCAGCTTTGTTGCAATCTAGAAGCTTCCACATTATACGTAGACTCTTGAGTTCATTTATGCAGCAAAAGGTAGAAAACAAACCCAGCCTACATTGTATCAGAGGTCTCCACTTCCTAAGATAACGAATCTCTAGGATTTTAAAAATTAAGTTCTTAAAACATTTACAATATTCAATTATAGAAAGTTGCTTTCCTTGAACACAGCCATTTTGGTCCCTAAGAAGAAAATTATAATAAGGTTTGAAGGTTACACAGAAGAAAGATGAAAAGAAACAGCTCAGTGGTGACACGGTTGAGGCCTTGCTCCCAGGAAGCAGCCGGCAGGGAGACCAGCCCACCGCACATAACTGTGTGTCTGCTGGACACTCATTCTGGATCCCGAGGCTGGACACGGCCGGCTTCTTCCAGAACACTAACTGCCTTAGCAATGACTCAGAAATAGTTTTAAAAAAGGAAACCAAACGCTGGAGCTCTTTCTGTATCTGAACAACCCACTTTGATAAGAACTAACTCCTAAAAATCTCCTGGACCCCTGAATTAGGGCCCACACCCAAATTCTGTTTTCAGAGTCAAGTCAGTCTGAGAGTTGCCGCCTCCCTCCTCTCAACCCCGAGCGTGGGAGGGAACCCCAGCCCACTGACCTTGAGTCACGTGTCCAGCGGCTTGGTCTTCTAAGTTGGGGGTGTCTCCAATGCCTGCTTCTTCAGCTGGTTTAGGTGTCAGCAAATAAAGAAGATAAAAGCAGAGACAGTTACTGTTTGCTAGAAACAAAGCTCTCTGCATGCTCTGGCATTTTGCTGAAGACACTCAGGCAAGGCGCACCTCACGGGGGCTGGGGCTGCACCTCTGGCTCTTTGCAAACGTCACTGCCCGGGATGTGGATGGAAACAGCTCACTAAACAAACCCCACACACCCACACACCTTACAGGTGCCCACAATCCAGGAGGAAAGAACTCCACAGGGGCCCTGGGCTGCTGAGCACCCTGCTCAGCAAAGATACACAGCATGGGTGAGGTCAGAGGAGCAGTTTGCTGCTCAGCCACTGCCAGGGGAGCCGGGTCTGTGTGGCAGCTGCACTCCCAGCCCCACCAGTGCTCCAGGGGCCCTGAGGTGTGGGGAAGGACTCAGTGTGGGCGTGGAGTCAGGCTGGGGTTCCCGCCCAGGTGTCACCATTTACTTAACCTCTCTGAGGTTTCCTCATCTGGAACCCCAAGGTGACGATACCGGTTTGTCTTGTAGGAGGGTGGTGAGGGTTAACACGAGAATTTGTGTGAACGTGTTTAGCAAAGGGCCCGGCATGTGGGGCCCCAAAACTCCAAATTACCAGGCAAACCCCTTTAACTGCATGCCCAGAATAGGTGCTACCTCGTTAGAGGAGACCAGCAGTACCAGGGAGCAACTCTGTGTCTCGGGCTCCTGCTTAGGGAGCCACAGCTCACCCAAGACAAAGAAGACTGAGAAAAGTTTCTGACCGCATCACCAACAGTACTGAAATCAATAAGCTTTCATACAACGCCAATTTCTGCATCATGAAAAAATCAGAATATTGCTACAGGACAATGGATACAACCGTCCAGAAGAAAGAGTCTATAAGGCAAGTTGGCCACACATTGACATGCACCGACCTCACGACCCCAGAACCAACATGATGGACAGTGACAGAGAGGCCACCGCCCTGAGAAATGCCTACAGGTTGCTGGCTGGGCCACCAGACTTGCGATGACTCCCTCTCCACACCTGAAACAGAGATGCCCAGTTGCCTCCACCGGCCACCATATCATGGAGAGCACGGATGAGGGAAAAGAAAGATTCCCTGGGCCGCTGGAAGCTACATGACGGCCTGTTGGCTGGCCCAGGGCAGCTGTGCTGAGGGTGGGAGCGGGGCTGCAGTGGGCTCAGGAAGTCCCTATCTGCCAGCCTGTAGGCACGAACACCTCTGGATCCCCTGCAAGCTGAGTCTGTGCAGCCCATGAGGTCTGTTGGTGACAGCTCCACATCATCTGACAACAGCCAACTGTCCGAGAGGCACAGCTCCGAGTAAAGATTTGGTCTGAGTTTCTGACAAGGTCATGGAAGAAAGGTTCAGAATGACAGCAAGTCCAGCAAAATGGCACAGAGTCCTGGAGACAGAGAACATGAGGAGACGTTCTGGGCTGACATCATTGCCGAGGCACCGGGAAGTTGACCCACTTTCGCATACCAACGCAGAGTTGTGATATCCTGGCCCAGGCACCAGTCAGAAATTGGAGGCTGGTGATAGCTCTGATGCCCTCCCTGATCCCAGCAAGAGAGGAGCTCAGAGAAGCCACAGGGAGGGAGGGAGGCTGTGCGACAGTGGCTAGGCCGTCACATCACTATATGGCCTCTCTACATCCCTGGAGCCCCAAGAGGGAGGCAGGGATTTCTGCAGTGGGGCGGCCACACCACATCCCCAACTGGACCTCAAATGGGAAGTCCCAATGGAGCATCAAGATACAGCAAAGGGGACGTGCCAAAGGGAGGTGCTAAACTAAGGTACATATTGTCAAAGTCAACAGCTAAAAAAATGTCCCTCTGACTCTAAAAGCTCTCTATCTCACAGAGGCTGTAAAGGGTGGAGAGGGCGAAGGGGAGAGAAGTTTTGAGGATTTCTTTGGAGAGAGTGGCTTGGAGGGCTGGTGGTGACCACATGGCAACCTCCCATCTCAGTCCCAATGAAGGGTTTCAAGGTGCCACTTGGAGACACTTCACATGTGTCCCCTATGGTTAGCAACATGGTGGACCTCTGTCAGAACCCCACCTGGGAAAGCTAGAGGAGGAGACGGGCTGGACCTGCTTTGGCGGCAGAGCGAAGGAGTGTGGTGACAGCCCTGTGGTCAGTCCGCATACCCAGAATTTGTTGGGGAAAGAATGCTCGTGTGTTTCCCAAGGAGTCAACGTGGGCACAGGGCAGCAATAGTGTGGAGGCACCTAGACTATGTCCAGCAGGCCACCAACAGGATCAAGCCGACCTCAGCAGAGGTGCGGCGGGGGGCGGATCTTCAGACTCCCAGGAGCTGAGGAAAGAGGAATTGCTTGCCGGAATCAAGTGCAGAGGGAGCAAGCTTCAGGGGGGACAACTGGCATGGGGGAGTCTGGAAAATTCAAAACAGGTCCCCACAAGAGACAGAGTCAACTTTAAACACTGCAGAGAGTGTGAAGCCAGCTCTCAGTAGTGCCAGTCCAGCAAGAAGTTTCCTGCCCGCCTCCTTTCCCCTCCTGGGCCGGGGCTGCAGCCCCAATGAGCTTCCACCGCTACACGGGCTGGGCATTCTAATTAGCATTTGCAGGCTGTGTTTTGGGACTATGGAGACGAAAGCAATTTGATTACCTAGGAGTGATTGAAAAGTCAAGAGTCAGCTAAAGTGTTCATCCCAGGCAGGAAAGGGGTCCGTCACTAAATAAATTGTCAAGGGACAGGGGGGGACAAAAATCAAGATACCCATGATGTCACCCCACGAGTCATTCCGAGGTCTTCAAACCACCTTCACTCTCAAGGATGGGGCCTGCCTGGCTTTGAGAACGCCCCTCCACCCCTCTCAGAAGACCAAGCGGCAGAGCAGAGCCCACTGTGATGGAGCGGGGGCGCTGTCCGGCCTCTGCAGGGGCGCTCTCAGCTCGCCGAGCCCTGAGGAAGGGCTGCGGGTATCCCAAACGGCTGCCGGGAGCACCATCTTCAGGAGGGAAAGAAAACTCCCGCCTGGGACATGTACCCCCCCTCTCCACTGCTGGGGACACCCTGCATTTCTGCTTGAGCACCCTCCAAATCATCAGGCTGGCGGCTGGAGTCCCTCTCTGAGCCCCATGAAGGGAATGTGAAGGACACGCAGCAGGAGCGCAGCCGAGCATCCGGTCCCCTGAGGGCCTGGGCGGCTCTCCAGAGACTCTGGTGCCCCGACGCCAGGGCTGGTTCTGGCCAGCGCCTTGTCTGAGCTATTTCCCATCATCCGTGTTGACAGGACAGTCTTGTCTTGCCTGTCCTATGCAGACACGTTTGAAAAGATAAGCCTAGAAACGGAGGCCGCATCACCTCGCTGTGTTCCTCAGGGGCTGTCCGATTAAGACCCTCCAAATGTGGGGTCAGTCATCTGGACCACCCTGCTGCACACCAGGCACTCCTGGGGGTAAACTGTCCCCTGGGAGGTGGCCCTGTTGCTGGGCAGAGTCCACTGGGAGGGTGGACAGACCTCAGGGGTGAGGAAGGCAGGATCTGCCATCGCCTACCTCAGAGAACCCTGCAGAGAACTCTCTGGAGGTGAGGTGCCACTGAGACAAGGAGAGGAGAAGTGAGAAGGAATCCGGCAGGTCCTCGAGCCTCTGGGAGGCTGGCAGGCAGCCATGGAAGCAACAGGCCAGTGAGGCATCAAGCCCAGAACAACCCGAGATTCCCAGAGGCCGGCATCCACCCACGTTCCTGCCTCCCTCGGAGACGAGCATAACCCGTGCTCCCACCCACTCCTCCAGCAGGTCAGCTGGGCACCCGGCGGCACCTGTCACACACAGTCCTGGGAGCCACCCTCACCTGTGGTTCCTTCTGGGATCTCCGAGTCGGGCTGAGCGGCCGCCTGCTCGCCGGGGGCTCCCTCGTCCACTAAAGGTGCAGTCACGTCTGGAAACCACCAAGAGTCACCTGCGGGGCCAGGAGGAGCCTTGCCAGCCCCTCCCCTTTGCTTCTTATAGGGGGCAGTGAGGGACGGGGAGGCAGGAGGAAGCTCAGCCGCATGCACAAAAGCAACACAAAGTAGGGCCCGAGCAGTGCTCCTGCCTGACGGCCCCCCAGGAAGCAAATTCATATTCTGCCTCAGTGGGATGCCCAGGCCACCTGCCAGGAAAGCCGGGGACAGACAGTACCCATGTCAACACTGCAGTGAGAGAGACTGCTGGGGACGGCCCCAGGTGTTTCTAAAGAAGAAATGCTGAAAACCAGACAATTGTTGTGAGGCCTTGGGCAAGTCCTTTGTCCTCTCTGGGCCTCAGTTTCCTCATCTGCAAAATCACCACCAGGTGACCTCCGAGTTTTCCTCCAGTTCTATTCCCCTTGTTCCCCCAAGCCCATGACCCAGGGTTGAAAAGCCCGGACTCCCCTGGGTGTTGTCCAGAGTCGGGTGCCTGACAACAGGCTTGCAGATGGGTCTGCCTTCAGAGCAGTGGCCGGAGGCAGAGACCACCACCAGGAGCTGCTGGGCTCTCCCATCCAGGTGGACTTCCCCAGTCGGCATTCCTCCCCAGCAGTGCCCTGGCACGCTCCCGGGCTGCTCCAGGCAAAAAATAAGGAGTCATCAGCTTTGAAAGCTTTCCAAGAGCCTGAGTCAGTTTAGTCAAAAGGAGCCCATTCTAATTACAGTCTTGGGAGCAGGCGGAGCTGCCCGGCAGCACCCAGCCCAGCAGGCCCTTCCCTGTGGGGCGAAGCTGAAGCTTGTGGGGTCCACATGTGTACAGAGTCCAGGGTGCAGCAAGATTGGCCAGAAGACTCTTCCAGAATAATGTTGATGGAGCACTGAAAACCATGATTTGGGAGGCTGGCATGAACTCTGGCATCGGTGTCCCAGGACTTTCTCAGGGTGGTAGGCAACTCGCAAAATTGCCCTAACAAGATCAGTGGGAAACGTCTTGTGTCACCAGCTCTAGGGAGGAGATGAAGAGCATTTGGCCTGGGTCTTCTCCTCACTAGGCTGAGAGCCATGGGGGAAGGGCCATGCCCACTGTATCCTCCGCGGATGCACCCTCACGCCAAGCAATTGGCAGGCCCTTGACAGCTGCTTTCTGAGTTCATTCAAAGGGAGACGCTGGGGCAAGGCTCTCACCCTGTGACACAGCATCCAAAGTAATGGGCAGGGCCTGAAGAAGTGCTGAGAACAGAACCACGAGCCTCCTTGGTTGGGGGATGGGGAGGTGGAGGGGCAGATACCGCAGACGGGTTACTCATAAGCCATTCCCAATGCCCTTCTCCCTTGATTTCTCCTACTAAAGGGGCTGAAAAGCAAAATGCTCAATGTGCCAGCCTCTCTTACAGCCAGGGGTGGCCATGAGATCCAGTTCTGGCCAATGAGACAGAAGTGGAAGTTGGCCAGGTGGGGCTGGCAGGGAGGTTCTTGCTTTCCTAATAAAAAGGGGACATGTTTGGTTTCAGGGCCCTTTTGGCTGCTTTGCTTTGCTACTTTCTTCTTGCTTTGAAGGCAGATGTGATGCTTGGAAGTGCAACAGCCATCTTGTAACCATGAGGCAACAATCCAACCATTAAGGACGGCAGAAGATAAAGAGGGAAGAAGACTGGTGACACTGGGGAGCGGCTGCCCAAGTCTACACATCTTATTATGTAAGGCAAATAAACCTCTTCATATCTATGCCACAGTTAGTTGGGTTTTCCATCACGTGGAATCAAACACAGTCTTGACTGATGTAGATGGGAAGCAAGAGAGGGTGGTCAAGACCAGGACCCAGGAGCACTTTAGGAAATACATGAGGAGCCTTATAATAACCTAGACACCCAATGTCCGGAGAGGAGAGGTTAGAAGACGGGCTGGAACTAACACCACGGCCAAGGTCCAGCGGCCCAGGCCAAGCCCAGAGTGCAAGAAACGAAGGACACTAAACCAAGACCAGCCCCAAAGTGTGAGCTTGGGGACACGCACTGACCTGCCCCCTGTCCTCAGCCAAATGGCTGCGCCGGGACCTGGTGGCTCATGAAAGAAGAACAAGGTGGGCAGGGGCTTCTGAAGGCGTTTGGGGATGATAAGCGACATGGAGCAGGGGCTTTGAGGAGCTGTGCCTCGGCCCTGCTTTGTCACAGACCCCAGCCTCTTCAAGTGTGTCTGCCTCAAAGCACACACGTGATGAAGGTGTCCATCCCTGGCACTAGTGAGCAAGGCACAAAGCGGGGCTTGGCTCCCACAGCACTCCGGGGCCTGAGCCCCGTCCTGCAAAGCATTGAGCGAGCACATCTCTCAGCCAGAGGGAGACGCAGCAGCACATGCAGCCAGGAGGGTGGCACGCATGGGCTCAAAGCATGGCTAAGCGCAGGCTGGAGGCACGGAGGGAGCTGTCTGCATGAAGTAATGAGAGGAGGGAGGCCCCACCTTCCGCGGTCGGAGTGCTCTTAGCATCAGAAGTTTCAGAGCCTGGTTCCTCAGATCCATCATCGGCGGGGGTCTGCAGGGGAGATTCTGGAACATACACAGTGAGCCCCTCAGAATGGCTGCCTCTCCCCACCCTCGCCTTTTGACCTCAGGAGGAACTTGGAGTAGTGTCTCTAGAGCTGAAAAATACCCAGTACGGAACCCAGATGGACAGAACATGCCGCATGATGAAACCATAAAGGGGACCACTCCCACCCCCACCCAACACAACTGCCCCCCCCCCCACACTAGGGTCATCAGGCAAAGTAGCAGGTGAGGCACAGTTGTTGTTGGGCGAGAGGAGAAATTGCCTTTTAATCAGCTAGTGGTTCCAACTGAGGCGAAGGCTCTTACATTGACACAGAGGCAGCGGATACCAGCAAGCTAAGGCAGGAGAAACCCGGGGCTTTGTCCTCTCTTACTGGGAGATTAATGGGAGATCATTGCCATGAATTAATGACAAGTAGACACCTGGAAAAACACTCTGACAAGGAGTTAGCTCTGGGCAGACACCGTGCCTTCTAACTGCACATTTGCCTGCGTGTCTGGACTTTATCCAGCTGCTTTCACAGGAAGCTCTCCAAGTACTGACCAACAAGCCTTGAGTGACGCCTGAAATGTCAGTAACAGTTACCTACAAGAAAACTGTCCTTTCAGAATCCGAAGCCAAGAAGCTTCCGGTAGACTCAAAGTCACGCCACCGGGGGTAGCCCTGGAGTCAGTTTCAGGATGGGGTTTGGGGGGCTGGTTCTGAGCATGAGGCAGAACCTTGAGATGAAAAAAGCCAAGTGGCGTTCAAGGGCACTTGGAGATCAGACACCAGGCTCCTTTGCTAAAACACCTCCCTGGACACCAGCCCTGGCCGCGCCCATCCAGCCAAAGAAGGGCTAATTCCGCCGAACAAGCTCCCTGGTCCTGGAGCTTGCAAAAACCTGCAGACAGCCTCAAGACGCCTGCAGACAAATGTGAGGGATGTCACGCACACTGTCTGCTGAGCCTTGTTATTACTAACCAGGCTTGACTGTCCGAGCACAGAGCAGGTGGGCGTGATGGCACCCCAAGCAAGCTTGTTCCCCAAACTCCTCCTCCCCTAACCCACCCCGAGTCTGCAAGTCTCATTATTTGCATTATCCTTGTTAAATTTCCTGGAGAGAGGGAGGGAGGGAGGGAGGAGGAGGAAGCCTCTTTGAACGTCTTATCTGGAAGGTATAACCTGTAGCACTGTTTAATTCATCAGGGTGCATTCTTTCATCAGTTAACCAACTTTCACTCACTCTGTAGCTTTCTTTGGCTGTACCTAGTCCTATTCCGACTTTTAGCATCCACTTAGACGCTCTTTGTTCTAGTATTTCACATGTGATTTCTTGTCATTATTCAAAATAGTCTCTGTCACTTATCTCAAATGTTGCTAGTAAAGTGACACCTTCTGCCAAGTCACAGCCCTCACTCCCCGTACAAAAATAACTCATTCTAAATCCTTAGCACCGAGAATAAATTTGTTGAGAAATATGAAAATCTCTTAGGTATCACTTTCTTTCTTTCTTTTTTCTTTTATTTATTTTTTTGAGGAAGATTAGCCCTGAGCTAACTGCTGCCAATCCTCCTCTTTTTGCTGAGGAAGATAGGCCCTGAGCTAACATCTGTGCCCATCTTCTTCCACTTTATATGTGGGACGCCTGCCACAGCATGGCTTGCCAAGCAGTGCCACGTCCGTACCTGGGATCTGAACTGGCGAACCCCGGGCCGCCAAAGCGGAAGGTCTGAACTTAACCGCTGCACCACCAGCCGGCCCATCACTGGCTTTCTTGGGGGGTATATTCTTCAGGTTAGCAAACTATCTTCAAATGCTTTCCTTTCCCAGTGGTGACAAAAAGATCAGCAACTTAAAATTTGCATATATGTATATATCATATACACATGTTTTAGCATAGACCTTCTGGTCACATTTTATGTTAAAAAATTGAATGGTTTTAGTAAACATTAGGCAACTTGAGACACAAAATAACTTGGTGAACTTATCCTTACTTTACAAATAGAATTTACTTTCCCTGTCAAAAACTAGGAGTGGTAAAAACCACTTTTTATTTTCTGGGCTTTTTTAAAAAAATGAACTTATTGTTTGAGAACAGTTTTAGATTTATGGAAAAATTGCAAAGATACGACAGAGACTACATCCCACCTCCAGTTTCCCCAATTATTAACATCCCACATCATGATGGTACATTTGTTGCAACATAATGTATATTTTTAACTCAATTTTTAAACCAGACTACCCTAATAGAGTGTCATTGGCACAGTTCATACGGGGCAGAATTCAGGATGTTGTGATTCTAGGTTCGATCCCACCCATGAGAGGTTACTAAGTGAAGTTTCAGGGGTCGTGGCTGAGAGTGACCAGAGGCAGCTGCCTTGGAGCTGGAGGTTCTGCTCAAGCAGCGCCATATCCTAGCCCCATGACCTCCGAGAGGAAACCCTGTTTGTCATCTGTAAACTGGGGACAACAACATCTGCCCTCAGCCCTCATTGTGGGCATCACCTGAGACACTGGTGGTGAAAGCCTTTGCCACTGGTAGAGTTCTACAAAAATGCCTCAATTATCACCTTCAGGAAGTTCCCTTACAAGTAGGGTGGCCATATAGTCTATCACCCAAATCGGGACCCCTGAAAGTAAAGGCAGCAGTACTAACAATGACGCAGAACAGACACGTGCGGGGATGTGTGGGCTCAGATCCTCGGATGAGAGCTCAGCTGCCCTCTGTGGGGACCTGAAACTTAGCAGCTCCGGTTGGAGCCAGGCTATGGCCTGGGAGAGTCCGAATGCACATTTCCTGTTACCATGTGGTGCCTGACACCAGGCAGGGAGGTCTGGGCTCACTGGGAACGCTTGGCTGGAGCGGGTGTTTCCTCCACTCCCCTCACCCAGAGCTTCAGGCTGGCTGGGATCCTAAAAAAGCCAGAGGGCAGCCCCTGAGCTCCCAGGGACAGCACGCCCACCTCCTCTAACTTGGAGCCCACTGTCTAATTCCCAAGCTGCTCCGACTCCAGCACATTCTTTCCTCAAACAGATACAGAGAAGTCAGCCTTTGAAACAAGGTCCCCCCAACAAGTCCTGAACCCTCTCCAAGGTAGGGATCATTGTGCCACATGCTTCCCAGACCCAGGGCACCTCCTGGTCACCCTGCCTCCTCCAGGAAACTTCTTGGACACATGTACCCAGAAGAGGGCACTTCCCACCTGGGAGCTCCACCACTTTGATCCACTACCCGACACCCCAGGCTGCAGTCTTTCTCTGATGTTTAGCATTAAAAGAGATAAGTAGATTGTTTGCTATTTTGTGTCCTTAGAAACGGGTCTGGAGGGCAGGCATGACGTCCTTCTTACACTGGGGCCAGCTTGGTGCTCCCCAAAGCGACTCAGGGGCTGGAATGGGGAGCAGGAGAGAGGGCTCTGTGTGCTCCACGGGGCTCCCCGAACTTGGGGACGTGATGGAAGATCACGTGAAATGAAACACATTTGTTTGGAAGGGGAGAGGAGGAGTCCTAGCCAATTTGGCCAA
This sequence comes from Equus quagga, assembly GCF_021613505.1. Classification (NCBI taxonomy): domain Eukaryota; kingdom Metazoa; phylum Chordata; class Mammalia; order Perissodactyla; family Equidae; genus Equus; species Equus quagga. Next base: position 98,958,462 of record NC_060277.1, on the reverse strand, counting down.
AAGACTGTATTTTAGAATATTTAGAAGTTGATGCAGTTTATTAATGCAGATATAGTAGGAATCCCAGAGCTAACAAACTCTTGTTGAATAGGGCCCAGACAGGCCTGCAAGGAAGAGAGAATGTATAAAGCCACATATTTTGCATGCTAACCAATACTGCTGATTTATAGGTTAACAGGTGTGGGGAAAGACTCAAGAGAGTACCCTCTATTAATTAGACCGACAAACCCCCTGCAATCTTTGTCACACTACATCCACTTATGTGGCAAACTCTCCTTTGGAAAGGTACATTTTCAAATAGCCTCACATTTTGAGTTATCTTGGTCCATTCAAATTATGAGGCTTCACTCTATGGGCAATCTAACACCATAAAGTATTTAAAATTCCTTTAAAAATCTGGATGCAAACCCTTCCTGCCAACCCTTTCCAAAGCAAGTGGGTTGCCGGCGATCCCCAAGGTACCGGGCCTGTTGTGCAGGGCTATGCACTAACCTTTCAGACCGTGGTCCATGTCACCCTCCTGGTCTTGCAGCAGAGTGTAGCCCCCCTGTGAGGGGAGCTCTTTCCTCTCCTCCAGCCCATACGCGCCAGCATGATCTTCCATCACGTCAAACTCCTGGCGGGGCTCAGCCATCCTGGTTCAAGGCCCACCTGGGGAAGGAAGATGGGAGGATGAGGCTGGGATGCTGAGCCGAGGCTAAGTGCTTGGGGGTGGGGTGGGGGCAGGAAGAGAGGTGCCACCTCCCCAGTTCATGGCAGGAGGATCCCTGTACCCCCTTCCCAACAACCAGACACCCAACCTCATCCCTCGCTCCTGTATTCCTGCCAAAGCGTTATTTACATGTCTGTGCACTTTTAATTCACCAACATCACATCAATTCATATTCAAAACCACCAGGTGTGCAGGGTCAGCGGGTCTGACGTGGTACCACGCCCAGCGCTTGTCCATTTCATTAAAAAATAAATGCTTCGGACTAGTAGTTTCATCTTTTTTTCTTTTTTTTATGGCAAGGGTAGAACCAAACAGGAGAGAGAAGGCATCAACAGGACCTCCTGGTGAGGAAAATGAGGCCCAGAGAAGCAATGTGACTGTCCCATCACCACAACTGCCCAGCGGAACCACCTCCTGACCGGGTGTCCTGACTCCCCGACTCCGAGTCCGGCAGCCCCTGGAGGTCAGGGCTGTGGCCTCCACGCAACTCTCTGGCACCCACCGCGACCCTCAAGGTGTGCATCCACGGGCCGGGCTGAGCAGCCCCTACCAGGGCCCCGCGGGGGACACCAGGCTGTGGAGCTGAAGAGCCACAGGCCCCCCTTTACCTGCAAAGCCCCAGCTGAGCGGCTGCGGCTGCTCCACAGAGCCCGCGAGAAACGAGCACTTGTACTGTGTCCTCATCTTTATCAAGAATATCCGGCTCTTCATTTTAAAAATAACTCACAACTTTGAATTTCTGGACTTTTAAGAGTGCCATTTTGCTCTGGTTCATTCATGCTATTTTGGATTATTGCATGTTTTACATTTTTATCTCTGTAATTTGAGTCTCCTGTCTTTTACTTTGACATCTTCCTTTTAAATGATCTACTTATCTCATATTATTAATTTTCTACTTTATATTTATTTTTATGCTTATTTTTGAAACTCCCCTGTTCTAGTTGCTTTCACTTCCTCCTTTTATACTTTTATAATTATTGGTCTTCATTTTTCTTTCTTAACCTTTAAAAAACTCAGCTGTCTATGTTTTGATTTATTTTACATATATTTAACTATTTATTATATATATTTACATGTACATATATTTATATATTATATATACTATATAATATATTATATATTTATATAGTATATATAATACATATATTTATTAACATATGTAATAAAATATATGTAAACATTATTTACATGTTTATTGATTTATTTTACATATATTTATTTATATTATTATATTGTTTCACTATTTTTACTTAAAGTTTTCTACTCTATATTTATTTTAGCCTTTCATTAATGTTTTAACTTTTTTGAGATAATTATAGACTTACAGCAGTTATTTTTAACCTTTTTGAAATCCCTTTAAGATATATTTTCCCGATGTTACCTTCCATCTTTCTAACCTTTTAGGTTGCTTTTATTTTCCTTTCATCTTTCCTTTATCTTTTTTGAGGAAGATTAGCCCTGAGCTAACATCTGCCACCAATCCTCCTCTTTTTGCTGAGGAAGACTGGCTCTGAGCTAACATCCATGCTCATCTTCCTCTACTTTCTATGTGGGACGCCTGACACAGCATGGCTTGCCAAGCAGGCTATTTCCGCCACACCCGGGATCTGACCTGGCAAACCCTGGGCCACTGAAGCAGAACGTGCGAACTTAACTGCTGCACCACCAGGCCGGCCCATCACCTTTCCTTTTTATAATTGTAGCTTTTATAATTTTTTCATAATTTTAATCTAAACTTAGTCTTGATTTTAATTTTTAAAATTTGTGCTGCCATTTCTCCTTCTTTATTACCTTTCATGTATGTTCTTACCTTTATTCTAATTTTGTTTGCATTATTTACTTTAAATCTCTAATTTTCCTTTATAGTTTGCTAATAGTTGTCCCCTACATTTCTGTTTTCATTTCACAGACTGTTCTTCAGTGGCACACAGGAGGGAGGCATGGGTCACTTGTCAAGGGGACAGCTGATGACACAAACTGGAGAGGACAGGGCCCTTCTCCTTCCTGCCTCCACTGCATCTAGCTTTTTGGTTTCTGTGATCAATGAATAATGAATGCCTGCCACGGGCCAGGTGTGGAGGGCACACCTGATGTCACGCATTCTCTAACTGTGCTATGAGTTGCAGGATGTTCTAAAGTCCATAGTCTCACCTCTGACAGGTGTTGGGCAAGGCATATATATGGTGGGCTACAGGGTGAGAGGGGCCGGCTGCCTAGGGCAGAGCTTCAATCTAACACTTCCCAGACTGATGCTGGCTGCAGGACAGCCAGGCACTGTGGTTATAGCAGCTGGCCACTGGCATACTCATGCCCAGCTTCGTTCCTCTCCCTTCTAGGCAGGACACGCTGGTGTTGGTGTCTGAGGCCTCTTCTCCACCCATGATGTAGGATAAGGAGCTGGAGAGAGCTGGGATGGTGTAGGAGGGTTTTAAGAATGAGGTCAGGGGGACCTCTGCTGGGCCAGGCAGAGGGTGGGTGGCCTGGCTCCACTTAGGCGACTACTGTCTATAGAGAAAGGGCACATTTTCACTCTCACCGAGGCCCTCGTCCCTCAGAGACCCTCAGGAGCGGCGTCTGAGGCTGAGTGTCTCCCGGCCTCTGACGTCTCCCCAAGGACGAACAAGACTTTTTGTTTTTGGAAGGTCAAAGTCCCCTTCCTCCTTCAAGGCTTAGGATTTGGCGGTGCCATTCTCTACCTTGAGATATGCTGAAAGTCTGCTTCCCTTAGAAAGTCCCCAAATGTAAGAGCCCCTCTTCCAAGAGGAAGCGGTTCCACTATCCAAGAATCAGCTACTGCTCCCCACCCAGCTCTGGGCAGCAACACGCCTCTCTTCCTCACGGAGCCTCTCTCAAGACGTCCCTGGTCACTGACCGACTGCTCAGCCCTGGGACCAGCCACCTCATCTGGCTGACTCACCAGGACCCCCGTCCTGGAGCCCCGAAGCTTGAGGCGTCCCAGACTGGCTGGAGACACTACACGCGCCCCAGGCGGGCCAGGCCAGCCAACTCAGGTCAGTCACCCCATTCAACCCGCAGCTAAAGTCTTAGCCAACACTAAGAAGTATAATGAGCCCTCTGGTTTTGTCCTTTAGAATTGATGGATTCCTTTCAATGACCAGGTTTTCCCTCCTGGAACAAGGTGGATGGAGGTATCAAAGTAAAAATCTGACGTGTTCGCTGCCTCTGTGATAAAATGCGCATTTATATCCTTTGCTTCTCTGCTCAGGTCTCGGGTCTCATTGTACCGACTTGAGTGAGCTCTTAGTGTATGAATAATATTAAGTCTTTATCCTATTTGTGGCAGATAATTTCTCCAGTCAGTTGTCTTTGATTTTGGTTTCTGACTGATGGGTTTTAATTTTTATATCATCTATTTTCCTTTGTGATTTATGTTATTGTGCTATGATACAGAAAGATCATCAATATTTTCTATGTTTTTAGTGAACTAATTCTTTATATTTATTAATTCATCTGGAATTTATTTAGGTGTATGATGTGAAAATCTAAAAACTTTCCCCCAAATATAATAGCTAAGCCAATGGGCCCAGCCCTATTTAAAGAACAATCAATCCTCTTTCCCAGGCGAATGACTCTGCTCCAAAATCTGTCCCTTTTGGTGATAGAGGCACCGATTTAAGCTTTGGATCTCAAGTCTTATTCTGGAGGTGGGCTTAGACACTCTCATTTCCTTTTTCAAAATTGGTTGACCTTCCTGCATATTTTCTCTTCCCGATGCACTTGACAACATTGCTTCTAAAATTCTCAAAATTCCACTGGGATTTTGGCTGGAATTGTGTTATGTGCCAGAAGGATAAAAATTGCTCTCTTCATAATATTTAGTGTCCCCACGCAAGAGCATAGTATGTTTTCTCATTTATTCTAGTCTCTAAATCTCTCAGTCCTGTACCTTTCTTGCTGAGGCCCCTCTTGATGCCTTGTTGTCCTTTGCGTTATCTTTGTGAGTGGGACACCCCCCTGTATCATGTTGAGGATCTATTAATAAGGGCTCTGGGTTTCCACGGCAGAGGTGATTACGGCTGGAGCTCCAGTGCTGCCACTGGCACAGCGGTGGTGGGATCCCCTTGAGGAGTGAACTTCAGGACCATGTTCTAGGCTTCTCTTTATCAGACGGATGCGATCTCCTAGCAGAAAATCTCTCACTCAATGAACTTGTGAAAAGAAGCTGACAGAGATTGAGAGGGGTTCTGCAGGAGAAGAATGTGCGCGTGGGGTCTACTCTTATCTCTACTCTTGAGGGCAGCTTGCCCCCAATCCTGTGGTTGCTCATATTTTAAAAAATTATGGGTTTTAGAGAAAGCAGCTCTTCCAAAGGAGCCTGGGAGGTGTGAGAAGCCAGGGAACCACACGCTCAGTGGCTCACCACGCTCTACTCATCGTTAAATCAAGGAAGTCCCAGAGCCTACCCTCCGATTATGCCCTGAAAAGACAGGCTCCCTGATTAAAGTTCTCTTCCTCTGGTTCCCTGGTGCTGCCAGCCCCAGCCGTCCTTCTGAGTGTCCCCACTGCCCTGCATGCGTTCCCCTATCTGTCCGCTCATTCCTTTGCACAAAGCAAGAGAAGATAAAATGCGCCATGTGGCAGGCCAGGCTCAACGTGGGCCTGAAGATTAGCGTGAACTCTAAGCAGACCTTAGTTACCTAAAATGTGTCTAGACAGTACTTAGGCAAATTTGGCATAAATTAAAGTTGAAGTCGTGTTTGTGCAACACGAGCCATTTTCCCTTTGGACTTACATCATATTCTCAGAGGCAGGCCCCACCACCCCAGGCTTATGTCCAGTTCAGAGGGCTTGCTCGTGCTGTGGCCGCGGTCGGCCCTTCTCCACCCATCTGCATGACCACCAGGTTGGTGATGGATGGGGTAAACACATGACCTGGTGTCTGCTCCTCTCTCGGACAAGTCTGGAGGTGGGCGAGGTGGCCAGTTTGGACTTTGTTCACAGGCACAAGCAGGGGCGGCACCTAGGAGGGGCCCCAAGGTAAATTTGGCAGCAGTAGGCAGGCCAACTGGATGGGTAAGAAAGGGCTGTTGGCAGGGAGGTGACGGCCTTGGTCTAGGCATACGGTCACAAGGCCACAACTAGAGTGGAGACAGAGGTGATGGAAAGGAAGAGACAGACCCAAGAAATATACTTTAGAGATTAGACTGGGCTTCAAAATTCGGTTGGGGTCGGGGAGAAAGATCAGAATCCAGAATTACACTAGAAGTGGGGGCTCAGATGGCTGGGAAAATGGGAGCGGGGGTAACAGCCAAAGGGGACACTACCAGGAGCGAAGGCAGCTGGTCGACAAGGACGGGTCCTGCTCAAAAGAAGACTCCTCCCACTGCATTTTACTAACTGGTGACTCATTTGACTTAATAAGCCCTAGAAAACATATTCTACTATCCCTCTTGACTTCCACTATAATTTAAAATTTAAATTATTTTTATGGATTTTTAAAAAATGGATCTACAATGGAACAGTATTTCACTTTAGCTTCAGATCAAGGGTTAGCAACTTTTTTCTGGAAAGGGCTACACAGTAAATATTTTAGGCTTTGTGGGCATGTAGTCCTAATTACCCAATTCTGCCATTGCAGCAAGAAAGTACCCATTGATGACAGGCACTCAGATGAATGAGGGTGGCTCTGCTCCAGTAACACGATTTATGGGCACTGAAATTTGAATTGCATATAATTTTCCATGGGTCAGGAAATCTAATTTGTCTTTTGTTTTTGTTTTTCTCAACCATTTGAAAATGTAAAGACCATTCTTGGCTCAGGGCCAGATCCGGACTCCTGTCTTCAGCTTTTCCACTATTTCTTCTCCTCTCTCAATAGTGAAAAAAAAAAAAAAAAAAGATCTAATTAAGCCTTAGCAAGAAGCATTGTGCAGTTGGTCACCTCCTATATTCTCAGGTATAGATTTTTGCCTTTGATGTTAGGTTTTCTTCAGCGGCTTCCAGAAGTTTCCACAGGTTCCAAGTCAGGAGCAGGAGAGTTAAGGGTCATTCCCAGTACTTGGGCCAGTGCCCCACTGTCCTGGGGGCTGGGGACATGCATCCACCTTACAAGCCTTCGGCGGCCAGGCTGCTCGTTCAGCCCCACAGAGCAGATGACAGGGCGATGGGTCTCAGTGTCCTGGCTTCCAATGGTCCCTCCGCCCCCTCCCCAGCACCAGCACTGGCCCCACAGAGCTGGACAAAGTCAGACCCACCAAGAGGAAGCTGAACAAATTACAAGGGCCGCTGGAGAAATGAAATCATCCTTAAAAACACAGGCTACTATTCACTATGTGAAATAAATAAAGCGTGTGCTCTCAAGGGCCAATATTCTCCTTTGGGGAGAAAAGTGGAATTCGTGGGAAGAACCCTCACCACTCCCACCTCCTCCTGCCAAATGCCCTTCGCTTCATGGACCTCCGATTCAACAAGCTGTCTCTTCGACTCGGCTGGGCCGGGCCACCTGACCCCGCGCTAGCGTTTGGTACCTACAGTCCATATTACGAAAGGCAAGTCTGTGTTCTGGAGCATCCCTGAGAGTCTACTGGACATAAGCAGGAAATAGAACCTAGAAGGTGGTTGTCCTTGGAGAGCAAAATGAAGTAACTCTTCTCTCAGTCTTAGACAAACACTGATTGAGCAGGAGAACGCAAGTTCTGTCGGTGGGGGGACCTGGCTGAGTCACCGCTGTAGCCGCAGGGCCTGGCACACAGTCGGTGCTCCCACGGCCCCTGTCAGACGAGCACTTGCTCCGTGTGGGCAACTCACAGGCATGCCACTGACCCCTCACAGCAATCCTTTGAGGGCAGTACCATCATCATCATCATCATCATCATTGATGATTCCCATTGGACAGATGAGGAATCTGGGAGGTAATCTGCCCAAAATCACACAGCCAGTAACACGTGGCGCCAGGACGCAAAGCCTGTGTCCTGACAGAATGCTCATCTGCCCCTCACTGCCAGTTCTTCCATCCTGGACCATAAAACATTCCCCAACCTTCTGGGGGGCACAGGTCTGGGGTGTGGAAGGAGCACTGTCCAAGACTCACACACCGCGGTTGTGTGACCAACTCACTTCTTTCAACCTTCTTCACCCACAAAATGTCACTTGGTGACCCCTGAGCTCACTTCCTGCTCTGACATTTCATTCTAAGTGGGTCCACTGGGCCTGTGTCCTCTGGCTTGGGATCCTGGGTGTCAGTGACAGGACAGCAGGGGGCCCCTAGCCCAGGCCTGGGTTCCGATGCCTCTGAGCCCCCAGGATTTCCACCTCCTCTTCCAGCTAACAAAAGCCAGTTGCTCCCTATCAGACCTTCCCTGGGGTTGCTAACCTACAGCCCCAGGCTTTGCTCGGCAGGCACAGTTCTCCAGGGGGTCTGTAGGTTTCAGCTGGCCTGGAGCAATCTCTACCTGAAGGAGGTGAACACCCAACAGCCTTCACACACCCAGTGCCACGCCTCCTATTCCTTCTAATTTTCTTATTCATGGTAATACATCTTGGTAATGAGTAATTCAGGTTCTAGAAAGCTCCTTGGGTAAACCAGGGTGATACTCAACACCCTGTTGGCAGTTCTGTAATATTAATAGCATCTGTTTATTTGAGCCCTGACTAGGAGCCAGTCACAATTAGGGGGGAGACAGAGAGAGAGAATCTCTCCATAACTCTACAACCTCGTGAGAGGAATTATCGTCCCCACTTTCTGGATAAGGAAACAAGCTCAGAGAGATTCAGAAACCTGCTTAGGGTCACACAGCTGGTAGGCAGCAGAGAAGGGTGTGAACTCTGATCTTTTGAGGTAAAACCCATCTCTAGGGTACTGAATCATACTGGTGCCTTCCCAACAGAAAGTTAAAAAAAACACAGCCGTTTTCTCCCCGCAAGACTCGGGGAAATGACCCCGCGGCAGGGGCTGGTCCCGCGCCCTGGCTGCCTGGCCGGCCACGCTGCCGCCAGCGCCAGGCGTCTGAATCAAACGGGTCCGACAGTCCGCCTCTGGGGGCGGCAGCCGTCGCTAGGGGGCAGCAGACGCCCGACCGGGGTGGGGGGCCGCCGTGACTCAGCGGAATCACCGCCGCCAGCCCGGTGGTGCTGTCCAGAGAGAGGAGGGTCGCCCGTAGACCCCTCAGGTTAAAAACCCAAACTGGAATTAGACAGTAGTGCTATTGCACAACCTTGTGAATATTCTGAAAATAGTGAATTGTACCCTTCCAAAGGATGACGTTTATGGCATCTGGCACATCGTAATAAAGCTGTTAGTAAAAAACAGACAAACACCCTAAATGGATCTCTCAGATCGCTGAAGATCAAGCAGAGATAAACCTAGAATCCAAAAAGAACCTTAAAATGAACTTTGTTCTCCAAGGTTATTTATTTTTTTTCCTAAAGATTGGCACCTGGGCTAACAACTGTTGCCAAACGTTTTTTTTTTTTCTGCTTTATCTCCCCAAACTCCCCCTGTACACAGTTGTATATCTTAGTTGCAGGTCCTTCTAGTTGTGGGATGTGGGACGCTGCCCCAACGTTGCCTGACAAGTGGTGCCATGTCCGTGCCCAGGATCCGAACCCTGGGCCCGGCAGCGGAGCACACGAAGTTAACCACTCGGCCTTGGAGCCTGCCCCTCCAAGGTTATTTTTGACTCCTGTATCCCATTGTTCCTTTGCTCTGCTTCCTTTTTTTTTGCACCATCGCGAATTTGCCAGTGCATTGGGGGGAAAAGAGGATTCCGTGTAAGGACAGGAACCACCTTTCAAGCATTTCCAGGTATTGACTCATTTAATTCACACAATTGCCTGTTATTATGCCCACTTTTACAGATGGGGAAACTGAGGCTTGGGAAGGTTGAGTAAGTTTCCCAAGGTCACACAGAAGGCCTGTAATGGAGTCAGGGTTCAAAGCCCAGGCAGCCTGGCACCGGAATCTGACCTCGTTAAGCCCACTGATAACAGAGATGGAATCAAGCAGTGACAGAGATGCCAGTTTAGGAAGTAAGGACACACGCCCCACTGAGCTACAGCCTTTGTTTCCTTCGAGAACTTTCTCTTTGTATTTACACTCTATTCTTGAGCACTTATGGTCCAGCTGTTTCACTTTAAGACAGAAAGATCAGTGAAAGGGCAGGCTTGCTAGTCTTCTGGGCTGGGGTGAAGTCTTGGGCCAAGGTCATTAGGAAATCCCTCTACTCAGGAAGCAGAGAGCCAACTGTCCCTAAAGGAAGACAAAGAGCTTCCAGGGCTTAAGCAAACACCCCCTTGAGGCTGGCTCTTCACTAACAGCTGGTCCCAACTTGGAGGCGCTGCTCTGAAAAGGAGCTGCACTGCCTTTTGGGGTGCCCCTCCCCCCACACCGGTGGCACCCAGCACGGAGCAGGCACAGAAAGTCCTCAGTAAGACTTGCTGGAGGGAAGACAGCTTGGCAAACCGAGAGGGGCTCTCACGTGTGAGCTCAAGGTCACATCACATCACAGTGTACCACAGAATGTTCTAGAAGAAAATCTGAATACAGTCATGCCTCGCTTAACGTCGGGGATAAGTTCTTAGAAATTCATCATTAGGCAATTTTGTCATTGTGGGAACATCACAGGGTGCGCTTACACAATCCTAGATGGTATAGCCTACTACACACCTAGGCTATACGGTACTCATCTTATGGGGCCACCGTTGGATACGCGGTCTGTTGTTGTCTGAAACATCGTTATGTGGCACATAAGTGTAATAATAATAATATCCAGATTTCAAGCAGAACTGCCAAATTAAGTGGAGAAAAGATAAAGGAGCCACAGACAGGAAAGACTTATGTTGGTGAGAAGCAGCTGGAATAATCCTGGGCCTCAATCCAAAGAGAACAATCAACGATTGTAGGAAAGCATGAATGAAGGCTGCTCTTCGCAGGGAGGTGGTGCTGCTGAGCGCACACGATGTGTCATGGCTGATGTCAGCTGGCTAATGTCCACCACCCTGAGAAAATTCACAGATTGTGTTAAGAGGACAATTCTGGTTTTAAGCTTAAGGTTTCTGTTTTGTTTTTTGACTAAAGCTTCCTCTCCTCCTTTGCAACCGCTGGGATCGCCAAATGGCGCTACAACATCTGAGAGGGGACATCATGCTTGGGAGGCCTTTCCTCTCAGAACTACTGCAGTTTTCTCTCCAATCCCCCTCTTTCATAAGTTTTTGATCAGTTAGCCTCTGGAGGCACAGTGCTGTCATGTGACACCCTGATGGGTGGCAGAGGCCAGCTGCTGAGCCTCTGTCCCCTCAGGGACCGCCAAGGTCCGCCAGTGTCCCTGGTCACCACTTTAATTCTACCCGAGATGAATGCCCTGAACTCAGAGTCCAAATGGAGAAGGAGTCGTCTCTTCTGATGTCAAAGCCAAGAAATCAAGAGCCAAAAATTGCTTTCTGGGGCAAACTACTCTTAATCCTTAAAGAGAGAGAGAGGTAGAGAGAATTTATTGTTTTGTAAAAGTGATTCATAGTCATTATTAGAAAGTCAAATACAAAAATGTGAAAGCAGCAAAATAACCACTGTTAACATCTAGGGAACTTCCTCGCAGACACCTCTCCTATGTACACATATAATTTTCCCTAAATGAGCCCATATTACGGCAGTTGTTCTGTGGGCTACTTTATTCACTTAACAATATGCTGGTATGAGCAAGCTTTATCTTAATTTCCAGTCGATCTTCAGTGGATCTAATTTCTAGCATCACAGCTGTGTCTCTGCGCTCCAGCTCTAACAGGCAGCAAATGATCCACAAACCAACACAACATTACACTTAAAATGTGCTGGGGGGCTTTTTAAAGTCCCCCCACTTTCTTAGCCAGGCATGATCTCCCCCTAATAGGAGTAAATATTTCCACAGCCAGGCACTGTTTAGACATTTTCTCTCATTTAATCCTCACAACAACCTGTGTGAAGGAGGGAATGCTATCTTATTATTCCTACTTTACGCATTGATGCTGCTCCCAGGCTGAGGGAGGACGCACGTGGCTCCTAGTCTGCAGTCCTAGCGTCAGTGTGACACCGGGCGGGTCATGGAGACCTCCATCACCAAATCATGAAGGCCCACGCCAAAGCGCTAATGCAGGGGGAGCCACCCCAACTACACCTTTGTGAGGCACACGGGTCATCTTAGCTCCCTTTTTCAGCTGGGGAAACTGAGGCACAGAGAGGCTGAGGGACCTCAAGGGGACCTAGAGATAGTGGCAGAGCTGGGGACAGCGTCTGACATGTGTTGATTTGCTGGACAGCTCAGCTTAGGAATGGAAGTCTGCCAGGAGCGAGCGCCAGACCTGATGGTGGGCCGGGTGGAGCCATGTCGCAGACATGAAGACGGCCATAACGGATGATGAATGGGCCTCCTCAGTCAGGCTCTTGCCTCAGCAGCGCCTCGGGTGCTGGGAAGCCTCTCAGAGGCACCCTCGGGCCATTTGCCAAAGAGCACTGTGGATTCTCGGAAGCACCTGCTCCTCCATTAGCCTGCCTGAGACTGACGAATAGCACTGAGACGGCCCCTTCCCAAGGCCCCTTACCAACGCTGCATGGTCTCGTCCTCACGGCAGCGGCTGGGGAGGCAGCCTCCCTCCTGCCCCCTCTACCCTGGGCCCAAAGGTGAGCCTGGAGGGTCCCTTGCTTCACTTCCCCTTGGACCGGGGGCTCGCCCGTGGAGCAGGGTCTCGTGATCCGGAGACGCCATATTTGCATCTGGCCCCACAGGTGCACCAGAGGCCACTCAAACTCAACTCCTCTCGTGGGATGTACCAAATCCAGCCTTGGCAGGTGAGCAAATGGCTGGACTCCCTGAACTCTTGGCTTCCCAGGTGCAGGCATTGGCTCCAAATCTTCCTGAAGGACTCTTGCTCTTGGCTCAGATCTCTCCATAGATTTGGGTTTGAAGGACACCTGGTGTGGAGTCAAAAGCCCTGGGTTCAAGGCTTAGTGGGGACCACTCACTTGCTGGTCAATGCTGGGCCAGTCACTTGCCCTCTCTGAACTACGGCTTCTTCATTTGTAACATGGGCATGATGACACCTGTCTCACAGCGTGCCTCTGAGGGTCAATGAAAAATGCACGTGAGAGATAGCACTCTAGTGAACTGCAGTGTTCTAGACTGATGGAAGGTGCTGTCATGACACGTGAGTTATGAGAAGGAGGAGATATCTGAAGATGGGGAAGGGGGGCTTAACCTGAAGGGTTAAATTAGGGGCCAATAGGAGGGCCTCTGTCTGTGCTTCTGCCCTGAAGGAGGGGGAGTAACAGCTTTGGTGTCAGCTGTAGAGAGAAGAGGGGGGTCCTTCTGGGAAGGTCTCGGAAGTAGTGGGGTGCGGGTCAATGTCAGAAGAACCGGGGAGTCTTTGCTCCCCATTCCTCCCACCGCCGGTGCCCAGGCAAGGCGACGGGCAAGCACAGAGAGGACGTGGAAGGGGATGTGGGGCACGACAGAGGGCCCGGAACCGTCAGCTCCAGAGTCTAAGCTTGCTGGGAAGATGCCCAGGAGCAGGGAGGGAGGCGGGAGCTGGAAAGGCCACAAGGAATGACCAGAAATGGGCTCTTTTTGCCATGACATTTCATTAGATGGGAACAACAGGAAGAAATGGAGGGAAGAGGAGAATTAGGAAGGAAAGGCGGTAGTTGTTAAGATGTTTTCATTTCTATTTTTTGAGTCTGAGGACACACTCTGAGAGACGCGGGGGAGAGGAGGATGGCTGGCGTCTCTGCTAATCAGCACTTGTCCCTCAGTAATGAACGACCTGAACTCAGCGCGGTCTGGGGAGGTGGAAAATAAATAGTGTCCTTTGAACACACGGAAGAAATACTACAGCAGGTCAAGCCCACCATCCCTGAATCTCTCGTTGACAGAGGTGCCCAGACACTTCTTTGTGGTGACATCAGGGCCAGAGTTAATGACATAGCAGTTTGGGTGGGGGGGGGGGGGGTGTCGAGCACCTGCGCAGGCCAGGCTGCCTGGGTTCTACTCCAGCTCCTCCACGTACAGCTGGGTGACCTTGGGCGATCCGCTCAACCTCTCAGAGCCGCTGCTGCCTTGTCTGTAAAATGTGGGGATTAAATGAGTTCGTAGATGTCAAGTGCCTAGAACCATTGCTGGTTCTGTCAACGCTATCTAAGTGCCAGCCGTGGTTATTATCATGGAAACCTTGTCATTGTTACTTTAGCCAAACCTTTCTATATCCCGTTTGTACTCTCGGACTAAACAGCTTCTCAGGGCACAGAGCCCCATCCTGCTTTGGGTCCAATGACACGTGGTGCCCCCTTGGCCCTCGCAATGCAGCCTCCGGCCAGGCAGGGCAGATGGTGTACCCGGTGAGATCATCCCTTGGTCGCGTGACGCCTGGAGACAGGGCCAAAACCGTGTCCCGGAGCACCCTGTGTGAGGCTGCCCCCTTTGTAAGAAGGATGGGGGAGAAACGAACACACTGGCATAGAGAGAGACCCATCCTGTATCGCTGAGCAAAAGAAGAAGTTTCAGGGATGTGCATGCACAGAATTGCTGTAGACAAGAAAGTAACAGATCTATCTGCATATGTGCAGACAAAAAATCCTAAAGGACGTGTGCTCAACAGAGGTTTTCTCTGGGAATGGACGTGGAATTAGGGAGACTTTCTTTTGTTGGTGTCTGCATTTTTGTTTTATTATGCTGTTTTTATAAACATCTACTATGTTTATAAACTGATAAAAAGCAGTCAATCCATAGGGATTTGTCCCATGGTGCACTGCTCCTTTTATTCACATGTCATGAACCGCCTGCAGCCACTGGCATGGATGGTGGGACACGGTGGCTAAGACATTGATTCTAGGCATCAGGGCCACAATCATGGAGACAGAGGCCACTTAGGGCGACAATGTATGTGTGTGATTCTTACTGGGGACCATAGGGACACCACCAGAGGTACCTGACATGGAGCCAGTGGGGCCCCTGGAAGAGAAAGGTTAACAGACCGGAAGGAAAGTAATGAGACCAAGGCATCGTGTTTGCTAACAGCTGACACGCAGCCTTCCAGGTCCACATTTACACAGAGACCACGGACACTTCGACCTAGCACTCTGGTGTCACAAACCCTTGGCTATCCCCAGCGTGAATCTCAAAGATCTAGTGAGGGTAAGGGTGCCGTGCTAACCTCTCCAGAGAGCTGCAACTGTTCAGGTATTTATAGCCACCTTGTAACTACAGGGACTTAGAGAAGCAGGGATGTGAGGAGCCCCCCCGGGCTGGAGTTACAGCCTCCGAAGCCCCAGAAAACTGAACTTCCGAAAGGAAACATGTGCAATAAGGGCCAATGGCCACGTTGGAATATAACAATAAAGGCTCTTTAGATAAGGGGGAAGCCAGACAATTCTGCTGCATCTATTGAAGTTAGCAAAATAGTTTCAATATTTACCAATCAGACCTCTCATTTAAATTAGAATAAGGAAATGCAAATATCACCCAGCACGGAGACGCTGGGTGACACTCCTCTTATTTGGATAAAATAATTATGCTTGACAAAGTGGAGTATCCAGCTACAGCTGGGGAAAACAGAAAACTGTATGGAGGGAAGAAATTATCTTGAAAAAAAGAATTTCAACACAACTTTGGAACCAGATCCAATCCAGGTGTGCAAATATCTGGAGCAATTAAAATCGACACATCAGAAATCTGGATCAGAAAGAGACAGGAAATCAAAGCCAGGGGCACACATTTAGATTCTGGACCACAAGAACGTATTTCGGAAAGAGCCCAGGCAGGCTCTATCTGTTGCAAAATGTCCGTTATCCAGCAGAAAGGCCTGGACGACATTTATGTTTAGAAACAGAAATTACAGTGGAGGAAGGAAGAGAGAGTGAGCAGAAAGAAGAGGAAAAGCTGGTGAGAAAGGACAAAGAACTTAGAAACATAATAGGAAATGAAATTCTACTTGGAAAATGACCAAACACTACACCCTGGGTGGGGGGAGCAAGGGGAGACCCTGCATGCCTGGCAGTCACTAGGTGGGAGAGGGGAAGTCACTAGGCGGGAGAGGGGGAGGGGAGGGGGCGAGCCGGCATGGGCTGTCTCCAGGCCGGGTCTGAGCCGCTCCTGAGTCTTCCCAGCATCTCAGGAATTACCACCCAAACCAAAATCGTAAAGAAATACTAAAAACCATGGAATTGTAACTTTAAATGGGTCAATTTTACGGTATGTGAATTATAATCTCAATAAAGATGTTTTTAAAACATTGCAAAAGAGGCTGGAAATTAAATGTATCTTCTCCTGCTAAATCTAAAAACACAGATGCCCTTGCGTCTCTCTGCGGGTGGGAGGGTCGAAGCCCTCTCTGGAGCCGGTAGAAAGGGGCTCATGCTGAGGAACGGCTGACATTAAGAGGCTTGTACCAAACCTCCTCTTTGCTGTTCAGTCTGGCTTTGGCTCAGATCCAACCCCCTGGATAGACCTCAAAGGTGGCTTCCCACTGTTTGTATGCTCTCAGACGCTTTTCCTTCTGTGGGAAGAGCAGAGGTCCTGGCCTTGCTCGAATGGGGGTTGTAGCCCACCAGGGAGCAGAGCGGGGCAAGGAAAATCCCTGGGCCAAAGGGTCCCTTCCCAGGGAGATGGGCCAGCAGCGGTGGCAGGTGAAAACATCTTTGCAGGAGAGGTACGACGTCAGGTCCTGGGTTAAGCCCGTTATCACACGGAGTTGGACACACACAGGGAAAAAGAACAAAAGGAGACAATGTTCACCTGGGAAGGCTGCTGTGCTATAGAGATGGAGGGTGGGTTTCTGATGGGCCTCTCTGAGCCAACAGGCCCAGGCAGTAGTCACCATCCCGTCCCGCTAAGCTCAGGGTGTGCAAAGGCCGAGAGGGGGCAGGGCTCGCTGCGGAGGCTCATACACACACGCCCGGCATCTCTGGGAGACGGAACCACCGCAACTCTCTCGCTTCCAAAGAGTTCACCACTCGTCTCCCTGATCCCACCTCCGTGGGGTTAGGCTGGAAACTCATGCACTCCTGAGACAGGGAGAGGAATCACAGGACCTCCCCGTCCTCCCTCTCTTGACGCTTGAGCTTTCCTGTTGTACCTGTCACATCATACTCTAATCGAACCCCATTAGTCTCCCCACTAGAGTGTAAGCTCCCTGAGGGTAGGGACTCCTGTACTCACAGTCATGTCCCACATGACAATGTTTCAGTCGACAACAGACTGCATATGTGATAGAGGTCCCATAAGATTAGTCCCAGATAGCCCAGGTGTGTAGGAGGCTATATGATCTAGGTTTGTGTAGGTACTGTCGGGGAGGAAGAAATTTTCCTCTACCCTTCTAGGTTCTTCCGGCTTGTCTAAGAATTAAATTGAATGAGACAGAATAACAGGAGAAAAACAAACAAAAGTTTAATAACATGTACACATGGGAGAAATCCAGGAAATCTGAGTAACTCACCAAAATGGCCAAAGTCCTCACCTTAAATACCATCATCAGCTAAAGACAAAAGATGTTGGGGGTGGGGAGAGTCAGGGACTTCAAAGGGAAGGAAGGCAATTCATAGGGAGGGGAAAAGGAGCAAATGTCTGAAAAACAAGTGTTTGTCCACATAGAAACAGAAGAACACAGAGGAGAGCTCAACACAGAGGCTTTTCTAGGTTCCTGCCTGTCGACCACCTCGTCCATGTGATGCCAAGGTGAGAGCTTGCTTCCTGAGACAGGTTTTTTTATCTGAATTCTTCAAGCAGTTTATGGGGGAGGTAATAAGAAAAACTCCCTGAGTCTTTTGTTTCTTAAAAATAACGAGTCTAACATAATCCTCATGTTAAAGAGACACATTTTGGGGTGGCAAATCTTGTTCCCCTTCAGTACGCTCTATGATGTTCCTGCAACGATGAGTTCCCTAATGACACATTTCTCAGGATGTCTCCCCGTGGTTAAGGGATGTATAACTGTATTTTTTTAAACCACTGCTTGGTCTGGGGTAGGTGCTCAATGTACCTTCACAAATGATGAATGAAAGAATGAATGTCAACTGAAAGCCACTCCTCACAGGTCATCACCTGACGCACGCTGCCCTCGCTGCTAGTCTCTCACCTCCAGGCCTGGGCAAGTGCTGGTCTCCTTGCCAGCAAAGCCGGCTCCTCCACATTCCCTCCCCTTTGTTTGGTGAACTCCTACTCAAGCTTCAGCTTTCACCAAAGCAGCCACTGCTTCAAGAAGCCCTTGACAAACTCCCTTTGTGTGTCCCTAATGAACACGTGTTGCACGGCGCCTTAGTTCTCTGGTTACTTGTCCCTGGTACTGGGACGTCAATGCCCTGAGGATGGGAAGCCATGCCACCCTTCACCATTGTGTCTTTAGCACCTGGCCCACACCCAGCAGGAGGAAGGTCCCCAGGAAATGCTGCTGAAACAATGAGCGTGAGGGGCAGGGAGATGGGTTCTGGTGGGATGGAGGAGGAGATGTGACGACATTCATCGGTAACCCTTCCCAAGCTCATGGCTCACAGTCTGTTTCAAATCTGACAGCCAGCCTGTTCTCTTGAGAGGGCCACCCAAGCCCCTGGCTAACACCGTAGCTCTAACACCCGTTGGAGAGAATGTTCCTCTGTGATGGGGGAGGGAGCTCAAATTCTCTCACCTCTTTGTAAACCTCAAGTGACCAAAACAAATGAGATATAACTGCTGTGTCAGTTGGGTGTTGGGCTAACCAGGAATAACCCTGAGTTTGTCATTTTGTCATCAAGGTCTCTCCCATTTTGATTCCTTCTTCTCCTCCTCCTCAAACAGACTCGTTCTCCAGGTGTTTGTCTGGGTGCCCCTGCTTGGCCAGGACAGATTCATATAATCCTGAGTTCTCAAGCTTGGAAAGGACCTTAAAGAGAGAGACTTTCAACAGCACAGAGGGGTGAAGTAACTTGCCCAAGATCACACAGCCAGTCAGCAATGAAGCCAGGATTCAAACTTAAGTCAAGATGAGGCAGAAAACCATTATTTTCCACAGCGTCAAATCCATGCAGTCGATACTACAGTTCTGTTTATTTAGAAAATACCACGTCTTTGCCATAAAAATAGAAACTTGTAGTAAACAGGTTATCTTTGTCCTTTTTCATCGATTTGACTACTCTTGGTTGTCTTTGAGTCCCCACCACAATCCTAGGATGTGGCATCTGTGCTTCTTATCAGGGAGGAGGAAAATGATCAGATTCCTTCAAGCTACACAAACAATGAACACGAATATGAGAAAGTGAGCTCCCTGAGAACAGAGAACATGCCTCGTCCCACTGAGGAAAGACAAGGGCATCAGAATTTGTACTATGCTCAGAGGCAACACGTTATGTCAAGAGAAACCCTCGCCAGTGCAGGCCGGACACGAAATCCAGGGCTCTCCTCAGATGTGGCCCCAGGGATGTTTTGGGAGTGGGGGTCCCTGCTCTCTGACTGCATCCTCGGGGGCTGAGGGTGAAGCCACATCATATGATGATCTGTCGCCCACACTTCTATTCCTAGTTCAAGAGAAAGAGCAGAGTAACTAGAAACCTCCTCATAAAAGATCATTCACAATGAAAGAGCACCGTAATTTCCTCTTCATTCATGAGCCTCACTGTTTGCACAGCATTTTCCAGGGAGCCACGAAATGTTGATTTATAAGCAATATTCAAGGAACAAGGAATGTCTAAACACCTCAAGCCAGTGATTTAAAGGCTTGCTCTAGGTGTAAAAATACAAAATGAGATAAGATGCGGCAACAGGGCTGCAAAAGAAGCTGCTTTTACTTAGGAAAATCTGGTAAAAAAAAAAGTGTGAGGTGACCAAAGATATTACCAAATATGATTCAGATTATTTCTATCCTAATTTAGATACTTCTCTCACCTCTTCCAGATCTTGTTTGAAAAGATTATTAAATCTTCTATGAAGTAAAATTATGCAGAGAGAATAACGGCCTCTCAAGATGCCCCGCGTCCTGATCCCCAGAACCTATGAGTATGTTCCTTCATGTGGCAAAGAGGAATTGAGGCTGCAGATGGATCAGCTGCGGATCAGCTGACCTTAAGGTAGAGAATTGATCCCAGATTGGCGGGTGGACCCAATGTAATCACAGGGGTCCAATCACGTGGACGATGTCGGGTAGAAGAGCTGGTGTCAGAGCGATGTGTTGTGAGAAAGACCCAACCAGTCGTTGCTGGATTTGCAGATGGAAGGGGCCACGAGGCAAGAATGCATGCAGCTCGAGGAGCTGGAAAGGCATGGGGACGGATTCTCCCCCAGACCCTGCAGAAAGCAACGCAGCCCTGCCGACACCTTGATTTTAGCCGAGTGAGCCTGTGTCAGACTTCTGACACCTCCAGAACTGTCAGATAAAGCATTTGTTTTGGTTTAAGCCACTCAGTTTGTGGCAGTTTGTTACAGAAGCAAATAGAAACTACTACAGTTAATTTCGGTAAGTCTGCTCGTTCATGTGGACCAGCACTTTAATGACGACTTGATTTTGGGAACAGGAAGGAAAGGAATGGGCTTGGATGGTGTACCTGCCGCACGGCAGGCGTCGTGTGAGACCTGTAGCGGGTGCCACACTCAGTCTCCCCCACCCTCCAGCGACAGGTGTTGACAGCGCCATCACGCAGCTGACGGCTCTGACTCTTGCGAGGTGACAGTGCCCGTCCAGGGCGTCAGCTGGTGAATCCCAGAGCCTGGCTGCGAGCAGGTTTGTTCGTCTCCAGAGCACTTTCTCTTCTACAGTGTAGCCTTCCTTTCCACTCGAGCTAAATGGTGCAAAAAGGCCACAGGGCCTGCTCTATCCAACTGTGCTCATGGACGGCCCCAAAATGGCAGCCACATCCTCTTCACGTGCCTTCCTGGGCCCCCTCCTCCCTTCTCTCCCATGTCAGCACCCACCAGCTTCCTGGAGGGAGAGGGGCTGGAGACCAGGGGGGATGTGGGAGGGGACTTCTCCCGACAGCTCTGGTCCTTCTATGGGCCCAACCTCCGCACCGTCCATCAGAGGGGCACAAAGAAAGAAGTACAAGGCACCTTGGTCTGTGCTGGAGGCAGTAAATGAGGAGGGGAGTCTGACCCATGAGTCACACTGATGACAGCTAACCGACGTGCTCTCAGACCGCATATGGATTTGCAGACTAGAGTGGGCACACGCAGGAGAGCGAGGGCTCCTCGTCCACTCAGACGGGAAATTAGATGGAAGAACCCCCCTCTCCCAGGTGGGGACGGATGGAATGGAGGTCTCTGGATTTGTCACACTGCTCTACAACCATGGGCAGGCATGCCCTGTGTACTCAGGTGGCACATGTGGCTCTTGCAGGCTCTTGGGCCTTTGGGAACACACCTGGGATTAGCCTGAAACAGGATTCCGCTTTGGGAGCTGTCCACATGTGGGGAGTGAATGATGCAATGGGGGGATGGCCTTTTTCCAATCAAAGGATAGAATCTGGTTAATTAAGAGCAATGTTTTGTGCTTAAAAGGCACAGATTCAGACCTATCCATTAGTCTCTTCAGTTAAGATCACTTCTAAATCAAAGCTGCCAAGCTGAGGCTGTGGGAGCATCTATTATTCAGAGAGAGAGAGAAAAGTGGACTGCTAAGCGAGAGGCTCGCCATCACCACACGCTTAGAGGTGGATTTGGGAGCTGATTCAGACATGTAAGCTGTGTAATAAATAAAGTTTATAGCAGCTTTCTGTGCACAAAATGCATTACTGATGCTGTGCTTAGAGGCTGTGTATGTGTGTGTGTGTGTGTGTGTGTACCATGCCCACGCATGTGCATACCCACACTCCAATCCTGCAGGCGGTCCCAGGATCCCTGGGGGCAGGAGAGTGGGCCAGGCAGGGAGAGGATGATACAAACAGCAACCCCACTGGTCCAGCTCTGGCTGAGCAGCTGGGGAGACCTCAGGGACCAGGGCAGTGAGCAGATTACAAGGAAGGTATGTGCCAGCCCTCACCAGGGACCCAGAAAAAGGAGCAGATGTGGTCCCTGCCCTTGGATGTGTTCAATCTGGCCAGGGAGATACATACGCAAATACTGAATGACACAGGGGTAATTCCAAAGCAAAGTGACCCCATGGCCGGCTCCATTTGCGGAATACCGCCTACCATGCGCAGGGGCTCCAGGCTGGACAAAGGATGGAAGACATGCTCCCTGCCCTCTCAGGGACTGGTTTGGGAGGGGAGACAAAGAGAGAAATACAGTCTGAGGCCGTAGGTCAGAATAGAGAAAGAGAGCAGCACTGGGCCACAAGAGCCCGTGATTCTGTAGCTAAGTATGGAATAGGGGCAAGAGCAGCTGAAAGGAGAGGAGGGAGAGAAGGCGGGAAGGCTCTGGGGAGAGGGTGAACTTGAGCTAAGACCTGAAGGGAGGGCAGGCTTGGGGGACAAACTCCTTCCTCTAGGCTGGAGAGGGGTTGTGACAGGGTCATCACTGGGCAAAGGGGCGGCATTGGCCGAAGGGGTGAGACTTGGGAGACGAGACATTTTGGAGGAGCCCAGATCAGAGGCTTAAGGCCAGGCACCAGCTAAAATGCTTGAGCCAACGTCAGGAGAACAGCTCCCTAAGGAGCCAGAGCAGTCACCAGGCTCTCTGTGTGACAGTCCTGTTTGCTGGAAATCAACAAAAAATGAAGAGCATGCATCGTGCAGGTTTGACTCTGGGGCTGGTGGTGGAGCTGTTAAATTCTTGCAGAGTCCAAATTCCTGCACCGCCTCTGAGTTCCAAGGGGGTGGGGACGGTGACTAAAATGGCCCTGGCTGTGTGCCCACCTCTGACCACCTTTCCAGGGTGATCCTTGGACCAGAAGCAGCAGCAAGTTACATAATTAAGTTGGGAAGAAGTCTTGGCCAGAACTTTCCCATTAGAAAAGGCTGCAGCAGCATAAAGCCTTGGGAGGTGAATGAGGGGGGCCGGGAGGGAAGAAGGGGGAACAGTTGGGGTGGGGGGTTGGGGGAGGAGACAGCATCACAGGTCCAGGAGGGGAGGCCCGGAGTCTCCTGAGGGAATGGAAAAGCCTCTTTGGAGGGACAGTTCTCAGCACACCATCAGCTATCCAAGTCAGCCGACCCCACCATGGTCGATTCTCAAACTCAGGTGACCGGGCTCCTGGAAGCAGCAACCCTCCCCAGAGAGGTTTGCCCTGGAGGCAGCAACCGCAGGCCTCCCCCGTCCCGCTTACATCCTTCCAGCTAGAGAAGGACGAAAACACACATAATTGTCTAAACAGAAGTGTTCCCTTTCTTCTCCCGATGATTAACCGTGGTTATTAAATAGCTGTAGGGTCAGAGGTCCTTCTAAGAGGGGGGAAAACTCAAAAAGCCTTGGCTCAGGTCCCCCTTCTGTCTGGTAAGGAGATTACTCCCCTTTGTAGAGGAGGCAACAGAGACACTAAGCAGGTTGCCCAAAGTCACCCAGCTAGTCCACAGCAAAGGAAGACAAGAAATTAGCTTCCGCCCCCGAGAGCAGGGACCTCCTTTGGCTGTACCACAGTCTCAGAAAGCAGGTTTCCGTTTTCCAGAGAATTGCTGACTTTTCATCAGCCTGACTATGTGCTCAAGTCCTGACCAGTCTCTAGCCAGTGGCCGTCAGCAAGCAAAAGTCTAGTGACTGTGTTGCCAGCAGGACGCACACTCTCAACCGATGGCTGATGGTGGCATTTGGGCAATTGTCCAAGAGAAGGGTTTTTTAAATTAAATTAAAACCCACAATATAAACTATTCTCTGAAAAAAAAAAGAATAAATATGTGCATCATTTAGATCCAACATATCCCATTTAAATATCCTAATGACCACTAATGATCATAATTTAACAAGACAATCCAATAATGCAAAGTATAAACAACAAATGGAAGCCTCTTTCTGAATTCAGAGTAAACTGATTGCAAATGGCAGGAGATGACGACATTCCTCCTAAGAAAAACCTGCTAGAATTTAGTTCAGACCAATTGCTCATTCAACCTTCTCAAACCTAACATTTTATTGCTTATCGATTGTTGTTTTTTTAAAGGAAGTAAATATAACAGACCAAAAATTCCATCAGAAAACATTTTTTTATTTTGAGGAAGATTAGCTCTGAGTTAACTACCGCCAATCCTCCTCTTTTTGCTGAGGAAGACTGGCCCTGAGCTAACATCCATGCCCATCTTCCTCCACTTTAGGGACGCCTAACATAGCATGGCTTTTGCCAAGCGGTGCCATGTCCACACCTTGGATCCAAACTGAGGAACCCCGGCCGCCGAATTGGAACGTGGGAACTTAACCGCTGCGCCACAGGGCTGGCCCCCAATCAGAAAACATTTTAAAGAGCAGGGACACCTGGGAGCACTGGGAGAGAGCGGGTCTTGGAACCCAGATCCCCTTCTTTCCATCCAGGAAGACGGTCAAAGGACCCGGGATCTAGCAAGTGGCCTAATCGTCCCTGAACAAACAAGGTCCTGCCTCAGTTTCCTCAGTCCCGGGAGGACTGCCAGAGCTGTTCTACAGTCTCCCTTCAGCTCCACCCGGACAAGGGCCTGGACTACGATGTAGGGAGTGAGAGTGGGGTGGAGGGAGCGGCTGCTGCACAGCAAGCTGACAAAGGGGTGGACCGTCTGGAGCGGAGCCAAAACATTAATAAAGCCGACTGGGAGCCAGCCTGCTTTTCACGAGCATCACGTGCGGCCACCCCCAACAAGGATAAAATCCTCCTCGCCCGACAGTATTTCCCGGTCTAAGTTATAACCAACCGCGCCATTGCTGTCGAGAGTTCACAACACACACGTAAGGTTCAAATCAGCACCTTTACAAACGTATCCTTTAAAAAACGTTTTCTCCGTGGAGGTTATTCGGAGAACTCCAGTTACATAGTCACCCCCAACATATGTGGAGTCCGTTACACCCAGTGGCTTCGAGAGAAAGTTCGTAACAGGTCAGCATTTTGACTTGCTTCAGGTGTATTTGCATCTCCAACCCCCGTGAGACCACGTATTCCTGCACTGAAGCACGAGATCCCAAGCTTGAGCAGCGGCCGCGCAGGGATTATAAGGAAGCTGAGTTACTTCAATTCCATTATTCCATAATTCAATTCCACGTAGCCACTTGGAGTTTTTATTTGTGTTTAAAATTTAAGACACTGAGTGTGAACTGCAAAGTGTAATATTTTTGCTGGGGAAGCACAACTTTTACTCACATATGCTATCTTTTACTGAGTTTGAATTTTTTTTTTTAATGAAAATTTCTTTTTAAATTGTGAGTTATAGTGTTTAAAACTACAGAATTAAGCAAGAACATACAGCGGTAGATCAGTGGCGTGATTTAGCAGTTGCTAAATTATAGGTAACTTTGGCAGATGTCTTACTTTTATCAAAGTTCATTTATTAGTAACTGAACAATTTACATAAAATATCATTATATCAGGCTGCAACCATAGGACTAAAACTCAGTAGATATAAAAGCGATTTAATAAATAGTTGTGCTTTTTTCCTTTTTTGTACTACAAGATTTACTTTTATTTTTTAAAAAGCTGTGTAGTTATATGTACAGAGTTCAGTAAGACAAACATTTTACCCCCTGTTTCTTTTCTGACATTATGATCATTTCACATTTCATGACTGTTTCTGAAGACACTTTCGTCATGTAAAAGAGGGGGACAGTTTAAATGACTGGGCGTCAAGGGGCTGGTCCCACTATTCTGTGAAGTGGCAGGTGATGACTGAGCAAACCCTCGCCACAGTCCACTGGTCTCAGTCACCCACAGATGTGCGAGAGGATGAGGACTCCTCTTTCCCCAGACCATCGATTTCGCTGTTAATGCCCGATGCTCCTTTCTCCAAACACGGCCTCACACGGCAGCCACAGTGGCAGTGAATTCTAGAACGTAAAGCTTAACAATGTGAAGGTTTGTGATGACTTCTCAGGGCCAGGGATGGGAAATCCAAGAAGGGCCCACAGTGGGTGGTGCCGCGGGCAGCGTCTGGCCCCTGCCCAGGCCTGAAACCAGAGGCTGGCTCTCTCAGCAGCCAGAGTGTGTGGTCCCTGCAGCCGTTGACCTACTTCCTGCTCTTCCGGGAACTGGGCAGCCATGACAAAGCAAAATTAAGCAAATTTGGAGTGAGCCCATGCTACAAAAATTTCTGAACAGCGTTCACCTTTTTCTAGGGATGGGAGGCAGGTGTCATGGATACAGGAAGAGTCTAATCTTGGAAATTAAAAAATTAATCAGTAGGTGGTGGAAAGAACACAGGCTTTAGAGCTGAAAGATCTGGGTTCAAATTCTGGTTTTGCAATTTACTGCCTGTGTGATCTTGGGGAAGTGACTTAACCATTCTGAGCCTCAGTTTCCTAATTTGTAATGTGGGGCTATAAACCCACCTCGAAAGGTTGTCCTGAGATGAAGCAAAACCGTGTATGTGCTCTGAGTACCTGGTACATCTTAGTTCCTTCTCCTTTAGTTTTCAACAGTGACATAAAATATGCTGACAGAACCAAAGCCTCATGAGGCGTATGCACCCCCTCAGGGCTGCCTCAGGCACAGAAACTTCTCTAAGAATGCAGAGGATACAGAACTTTATCCGGGAAGGACCTTGGCTTGCCAGAGGGCGGACAGCTTGCCAGCAGGGGCTGGACACTCATTACCCGTTCCTCTGGGAGCCTGTGCTTCACGGATCTGTTAGCAGCAAACAATGGCCAGGTAATCCTGGCATTGTAAATAAACACGTGCAAACCGCGGGTGATGAGGAATAAATCCCCAGAATGCTCTAGACCGAGGAATTAGGGGACTGGATTGCAGTGGGAGAGAGTGACAGGGAAGAAGGAAGGTCTAAGCTGTGATTTAAAAAGTGATGAAGGTTTCGTTTCTGTTTTGTGGTGGAGCTAACATTTATGGAGCTCTTCCCGTATCTTCCTGCTAAATAGGATACCAGCCTAGAAGGCCCGATGCCCATTTTCACCATCGCCTGGGGAAAGACTACACGGAGAAAGTGGAGCCAAGAGAGGGTGCAGTCCAGGTTCTTGGTGACAATCATTTGAGTGACTGGATCCAGCTGTACCTGAACTTAGATCCATCCCTGACCTTTTAAAATCTGGAAACCAGTAAATTACCTGTTGCGTTTATGCCAGTTTCTTTGGACTTCTGTTACGTGCAATTGAAAGACAACACACCCCGGGTAAACCCTAGACTCCTTTACTGCCTATTTGTGCCCCCCTCACCTAAAGTAACTTTTCCTTATCTGTACGAAGGGTATAATCACCCTTCCCAGGCATGGGGCCTGCCCCCGGAAAGGCACATAATAAAGCTTGGCTGGAATTAAATGTGAAATGTAATGAAATATAAAATTGACATATTGTCACCTGGGAAAAGATCTTTACCATCCTCTTTTAGGGGAGGTTGGGAAGATTAAGTTTTCAGAGATTTATTTATTCTTTCAAAAAAAGTGAGATGGGCAACTGTGTAGTCTGAGGGTTGGAGAAAACTTCCCTGAGGAAGTGATGTTTATGCTGAGACCTGAAGGATGAGTATGAGTTAGCAAGGTGAAAGGGAGGTGGTAGGGAAGAACATCCCATGCAGAGGGATAGCATATGCAAAGGCCCCATGCCAGGAAACTGCAGAGAGTTTTCAAGGAACTCAAAGATGACCCCTGGGGCTGGAAGGTGAGGGAAGCAGTGGTGTCAGATGGGTGAAGCCACTGGAATTTGGGACTTGTTTGTTCCTGCAGCATAAACCTGGCCTTGCTGACTAATACAAGTGGTTACAGTAGAAAGATGGGGGCTGAGTCCAGCCTGGATTCAGCTGAGGAGGGTGGGCATGTTGAGAGAAAACAGAGGTTGCAAAAGTGCTGATGATGCTTTAAAAAAAGTCTGGCTGGGAAGAGGAGGAGAGAGCTGGAGTGGTTGGCCGAAGGGGACATTTGTTTCGTTTTAAAGAGAGAAATCACTTAAACCTCCTAAAGGAAGAAGTCAGAAGAGAAGGAGAGGACAGAAACAGAAGAAGGGAAAAAATAAAGGCTGAGCCAGCTTCCTGAACAGTGGGAGAGGTGGAGGGACGGAATCTGGGACATGGGGTGGGGAGAGCCCGGCCTTAGCAGAGTCACCCAAGAGCTGCCGGGAGGGGCCCACAGAGCGAACTCTGGCCGAGAAGAGAACAGTGCTGAATTAGCATGGGGGACGCTTGCGGCCTCCCACACGGGTCAGGAGAGCAAAGCTCCATGATCTCCCAGGATCTCGACACTTGCTTCCTCCTCGCCAAGACTACCAGATCCCGTAGCCCCCTCCCCCAACACTGAAGGACACTTTGCCCACAACAGAGAACAAATCAAACTGTCAAATCACATTGGTTCTACTTCGAGCACTCCAGAGGAGAGCTCAGGGGTGGCCTGGAACGCATGGGCCCCCCCCCCCCCCCCCCCCCCCCCCCCCCCCGAGCAATTTTTACTTTGAAATTTTTCAAACCTACAGATAAGCTGCACGAATAATACAGCCAGCACTTACATATCCTCCTAGACTCACCCATTGTTCAGATTTGCACCATTTGCATTCTCTCTGTCACTCTCTGTATGTATATGTATAATTATACATACATTTATAATTTAGTTTTAAGCTTAATATTTTTCTTATATAAAAGCAACATATGCACATGTAATCAACTAGAGGAAAGTGTAAATAAAGAAGTACTTACCCGTAATCCTACCACCAGAGACATCACTATTAATATTTTCATATATTTCCTTTTTGGATTTTACTATGGATTTTTAAACACAGTCAAGATTATATCGAATACATAATTTGTACCATGCTCTTTTATTATGGTCAGGAGTGTTTTCCCAAGTCACTTAAAATCCCATAGACATCATTTTCGAATGTCTACACACTAACCTACACAACCATTTCCCAGAGATTGGACATGCGGCCTGCTTCTGAGATTTCCTATTATAAACAACTTCGATGGATGTCTTGTTGCATACATCCTTTTCATGTTTCTAATTATTCCCTTGGGACAGATTCCTAGAAGTAAAATTCTGGGTCAGTGGGTAGCAACATTTTTAAGCTTCTCTATACGTCCTGTTAAACTGCTCCCTGGAAATATGTCCAGACTTTTGCTCCCACCAGCACTGTGTGGGAGCAGACTTGAGTAGACGCTATTGCTGAACTGGGGAGGGACGGAGGGGCACAGACGGAGATAGGTGTGGCCCTGGAAGGGACAGCACTTCACAGATCACCTCTTACGGGGGAAACCAGGGGAGGGGGCGCTGCAGGCGCTGGAGAAATGGCTGCCGCACAGTAAACAAACCCACCACCATGTGTTTCTGCGTTCTGATCACACGTCCAACACAAGCGACAAGGAGAGCGAAGGAAAAGAAAGCGAGGGATCATGGGATGAAACGTGTCAAGGGGCACACCGGCGTCAAAACTAAATGCCTCCTAAGGTCAAATTTTCTCAGGATACTCTGACCCCTGCTTACGCTGATCATCTACAGACCGCCCTCTCCCAGAGCCCCAGTCCCAGCTGAATCCAGCTCCCAAATCCAGGCAGCCAGGAAGACGCGGGAGGAAGAGTCAGGTGTGCCAGCCCCCAGCATTGCCCAGGAAAGGACAGCGACATTACCTAAGGAAAAGCTGGGCCTCTCACTGCGGCTTCTCTGCCAGGACCGATGAAAGAGTGGGCCTGGGCAACAGAGGTGAAAGGCAGCTCTCTGCCCCAGAGACTTGCAGTGGTTTGCAGCAGACCTGCTGTCACTCCACTGGGCTGATTTTTCATAAGCAACTCCTGGTTGCACCCCAATTCCCAATGGGCAGGAGTAGCCCCAACTGGCTGAGATGGGCTGAGTGGGGCCTGCAGGAGGCTATGGGAACACTCAGGCATACATGTGTGATGGAATTGACACGTTGGGCCCAGGGGCTCCCAGAGGCTACACGGCTAGAGAGGGCAGGCATGACATCATAGTCACCCTGATCTGTGAAGTCGCGAGGTTCCAGGGCCCTTCTTCTGCTTTGGGCGCTGTTTTTTGGTCTCGTTTGCCTTCAAAGAGGAAGTGATAGATGAACAGGCAGAGAAGAGTGGAGCAGGGGAAGCCAGCCCATCACTATTCAATATGCACCCCCCTACTCCACACGACCTCTGCTAACGATGATGAACTGAGCAAAGGAGCTTCAGAGTGACAGGTGACTTGAAACCCACGTGGCTCTACACTTGCATTGGAAATGGGCTTTGGAGGTTCCAGACTTTGAACACCTGACGGGGTGGCGAGTAGGAGGCTATGTCCTGGTTTCACCATCTTGGACTGGGGTGGCTTTCTCTCCTCTTCACACGGACTGGCCGGGGCCTGTCTCACAAGTGTGAAGCAGATCTACAGTTGGATTCCAAGGGAGACAGGGCTTGGTTGTGAAATGCACAACAAAGGGCTTGTGGAATCCACAGAGAATGTACTTAAGGACCCAAACACTCAGCTAGCACTTACTACATGCAAAGCTCTTTTGTAAGCACTTTACAAATCCGAATGATTTAATTCTCTTCACAACCCTATGAGGTAGGTATTATCATTATTTCAATTTTACAGAGGAGGAAACTCAGCCACAGAGAGGTTGAGTGACTTGCCTGAGTTCACACAGCCAGGACACCTCAGAGATTCGAACCCAGGCCACCTGGCTCTAGAGCGTGTTCATGAAACCTCACAGCCAATGAAACTGTAGGACAAATTGTCTCAAGGCAGATAACCCTCCCGGGGGTCAGAGCTGAGTTCTAGTTCCTACCAGTGTGTATTATTCATACTAAAGACTAAAGTGGGTAGGTCAAGATTCCACGCCAGCGTGACACTGGCTCAGACAATGAGCAGCTGTCACCTGCGCTGCAGAGGTGAGAAAGACTCTAATGAGAAAGGCTGTGGCTACCTTTTACAGGAGGAACCCAGAACCACAAAGAGCCTGAGGGCTGGCTGGCACCGGGTGTTCCCCCAGTGCCCACACGTTAGCCCGGGACGGCCAGACCACATGGAGGCTGCCCTTCTCTGGGCGTGACACGTGCCCTTGAATCAGGAGTAAACCCTATGGGGCTTCCGGGCTAAACGAGCCATGGAGGGGCCACTGCTGACCTGGCGGTGGCCAGACTGAGTTTGGGGAGCTTCTGGCTCGGTGCTCTGCCAAAACCTCATCCAGACCCTGCATCCCTTTGTTCTGCAACTGTGTCTAGTTCTCCGATTCTCAAAGGCTCTCAGAGGGCAGGCATGTTGTCTCATTTGCGTCTGCTGGTTTAGCCACAGTCTCTCTGACTTGCCCTTTGCTGACTTCTTTGGTCATCTTGCTTGACCTGAGTGCACTTCTGGATTTGAGACGGAGTTTACTTAACTCCATTCTTTCTTTCTGGCCCAGAAGTGTTTCCTGATGGTTCCTGGGACCTGCCCTAGCCTGACCTAACTTCCTGGTGGGGATCCAGTCCCAATGTCAGCCCCACCTCTGGACCATGTTCCCATCCCATTCTCAGTGAAAAACCCTGAGTTGTGAGAGAAGACAGTCAATGCTGGACAGAAGGCTTCAGGTGACACCTGTTCTAGATGTCCTCTCCTTTAAGAGAGTCTTTATATATCAAGATGCCTCAACATAATACCTTTACCGTACACAGGTAAAATATAAAACCGTCTTCTAAGACCAGTGTGCGTGTGTGTGTGTGTGTGTGTGTGTGTGTGTGTGTGTGTGCGCGCGCGCATGCGTGCCTGTGTTTCTTCGCTCTGGGCTTCTCAAGCACCAGGACTGAGTGGTTCCCAAGTAGCCTGGCACCTGGCACGTAGCAGCACCCAGCCGGACAGGCTGGACCTTTTCAAACTTGGAGGCATCACTCATTTGGACACTTGGGCTGGGCAATTAGCAAAATATCCCTGGTTAAAAGATGGCAACCAATAAGCATCAGATGAAAGGAACCCTCAAAGAGCAAAATATAAGGCTATAGGAATGAGCGCCACAGACTCCAGCGTCAGCCGTTAGGCAGAGCCAGAGACAGGATTCGGGGCGTGTCCGTCAGTCAAAAAACTTTTGCTGAGGGTCCTAGGCTTAGGTGCTGTGAACCTCCCCGGGGGAATCTTCCAGTCCCCGCTCCTTACTTCCAGCAGGATGGCACCAGATACCCCAGAGACACACCACACCCCTTTCCCCAAGGTCTCAAAATCCCCACCTCAGGAAGTTCTTCCTGTTGTCCAGCTTGAATTCTTCCAGTCAGACTTTAAACTAGACAAAATGGCCCAGGAGCATAAAACAGTTTTAACATTTCCAAATGAATAACCCACACTTGAAAACAGGGATATTTAATTAAAGTACAATTTCTGACTTATTTTGAAAAGTTGGAATGATCTGGCCACGCTGGGCGCACACTCCCACAAGACACTGTCATTGGCTGGGGGTTCTCCCCAGCACAACCCCTATGTGGGCATTTGGTGACATGGTGCTCCTTTGGGCTCTCTGCCTTGTCCCTTGGGGTAACAAATGATCTGTTGTCACCCATCTAACTAAGCCCTCCGTGAACCCCTCAGGCTCCCTCCAGGCCACGCTGTCCTGACGGGCTGTTAAGGCAGGAGGGGCCGCAGCGTCCTGCACCCTCAGAGCCGGCGGGTGGGCACTGAGAACGCCGAGCAGCCTGCAAGCTCTGACTCAGTTTGTCCTTCAGTACACACCCCCAAAATGGCTGCAGGGCATCGGATCTGGGTCTGGAGAAGAGAATTTTTCTGCAAGGGATGTTGACGGCCCATTCCAGACAACTTCCCACGGCCTGCTCGGCACCAGCTCTCACCGAGTGAGACGCGCTCCAAATTTATGCCCAAATCTAAACGGAGAGGCACGTTAAGGTTCTTTTCCCAGTTCTTTTCATTACAAATCCTACTACGAGGACAACCAAAGGGAAGTTATCCTTAAACTTTCATTTAAAAGCTGGGGAGGGGAGGAAGGAGTAAAAATCTCTGCAATCAGATTTTTCTCACATTCAGATTTGTTCCTGATTAACTGTTAACGGCTTGTTCAGCCTGCTGTATAACAACCGTGCAAAGATGCATACATTTACCACCTGCTGGCCTTTTCGATGTTCATTATGAATTTAATTATTATTAAGTACCCGCAGTGTGCCAGGTGCTAAACGGCAGACGAGAGGCGGGAAGGATGAAGGCTCCGTGTCAGCTGCTAATACATCCGCTCAGCTACTAGTGTTCCCAGGCCTTGCAGCCAGATTCTGCAGAGCCAGCCCCATGTCTCGGGGCCTTCAGATACCTCCTCTGTGGGTCAGGGGCAACTGAGGAGGGCCTGTCCATGGATTCCCAGGCATTGGGAGGTGTCTGCAGGTGACGGGGCCTTTGCAGGCACCCTACAGCTTGCCAGGCAGCTGGTCAACAGCATCCAGTGCCAGAGAGGTGACAGGAGAGCAGAGGGCTGGGGGAAAGCCAAATCTATCCCCCACAAACCCAAAAAAGGAGCCCGAGGCCTAGGATCTGTACAAAGCATGTGTACCACACCTTGTATTGCAGGGGCGAAGAGCCCAGGAAGAACATTCCAGGCATCTGTGTTCTCTGCCTACATCTGGAAGGTTCCTCTGTCTAAGATAGCCAGGTGCCCAGGCTAGCCCATAAAGGCCTAGTAACACAGCATGTGTCTGAGATAGACCTAAGTAACTTTGAGCAGCCAGGCCCATCCTGAGCCCCTTTAAACCCTTCTGAGCTTTAAGCCCCACCTGCCTCCTCCTGAGCCCACCAGCGGGGAAAGTGGGGAGGGGGAGAAAGGAGAGCCAGCTCTGCTTAGGAACCCACCATTTCCCACAAGGTTGGTTGTGGGTCTGGCCACAGGAACTAACCGTGGGCTGAGCTCTCTGCGCCAGTCTGAGGAAAGCTCAGCGTCCCCCTCAGGCAGGGGCAGGTGAGGGGGCAGGATGAGGGCTCTGGCCTCGGCAGAGGTGAGGGTGCACTGGGAGGAGGACGGGCGGGGGGACTGCACTTTTCTCCAGTTCTCAGTGAGTTCTGGCGAGTCTGATCTAAGCGCAAACACAATCAACCTGAGAAGAAACGCTCTGGGGGGGCGCCCCATGGCCAGGGCGAGGGTGGGGAGGTGGCCCCAGGCAGGGCTGAGGTGTTAGTGTCACTGGCAGGCGGAGGGAGCAGCAAAGACTCAAAAACACCAGGAGGTGGAAAATGCAGTTGATGAGATGAATTTTTTCAAAATGATATCTGTGGTTTTTTTCTGATTATAAAAGGAATTCATGCTGCTGCCTGAATTTTTTGATAATGAGAATCTATTCATGTATTACTTGCATAATAATAATAAATTTTAGCCAGACACATAAAATAAATATGGACCTATTGAATTTGGAAAAAAATGTAAGTACAGAAAGCAGCAAATGAGAGTCCCTCTACAACCCACGTTCAGTTCCACAGCCCACCCTCTAGAGCGACCTAAAGCATGTGCACGTTTCAGGGTCGCTGCATGCAGGTCGACTGTGATGACAGGCTATCATGGCAGGTGTTCAGCAGAGTAACAAGTCACCCTTTGTGCTCTGTGCTTTACACACATCACCGCCACTTCTTACAGCAGCCCTGAAAGAGAAGTGCTATTATTCCCATTTTTCAGATGAGGAACCAGGCTCAGAGAGGTTGAGCTACTTACCCAAAGTCACACTGCGAGGAGGGGGCAGCCAAGAGTCAACCCTGGTCAGCCCTCCTCCAAGGCCTGGGCCCTTTCCACCCCATCTCATCCACAATCCAGGATGGCAACAAGAGGTGGGTAAATTGCATCTCATCCATTTCTTGCGTAAAACATGATAATGACAAAATGATTGAAACGATACTTGGGGAAACTTGTTTGAGTGGCTGAGAACAGGCGAGGCAGGTGCAGGAGAGATGAGCATCGAGGAGCCTAATAGTGGGATGGGCTGACTCTGGAAAAGGAAGGTGACTCCAGGACGCTCTAGTGAGGAAGGAAACGGCCGGAGTAGACAGAAAAATGAAGGACTCCAGAGTCAGCCCACTCCAGGATCTCCTGGGTCCACCACGTGAGTGGGCCGAGCAGGCTGGCAGGTCTGCGGTTGCTTCCCGGACGGCGTGTCCATCACTGGAACGGCTTCATGTCCGTGGACGGGAAAAACCTCATTCACCTAACTGATACTTTGCAGCAATAAACGCTGCTTCTGTTACTTAAGTACCGAGGGAAGAGCAAATGGCTGTTCGCCGAGGGGAAGACCATTCCGCCGGGGACACCCAGGCCTCCTCCAGGAACTGCAGACATTCTCTAGGAAAACAGCTATCGTTTCCAACAGGCTGTACGCTTCTCCCTCCAAAAGGGGCAGACACTTCAGCCAGGCTGCTTTAGTGACAGGAAACTTACCTCACTCAGAGCCGTTCTTTGAGAGGTGTATTTTTTGTGGTTTTTGCTTTTATTTTTCTCCTTGAGGGCAAGTCCTAGTCACCAGGCATAAGACAGCGCGAGCGCCTGGTCCTGGCTCCTCGGAGGGGTCACTGCTCGGCCTCAGTGTCGGTGACTCAGTCTAGGCCGACACTGTCCCTCCGAGGCAGAGCTCATACTCCGCAGAGTGAAACGATTTATCAAAATCAGTGACACGAGGGACCCCGGGAGGAGACAGGCAGAGCACAGGAGAGGTCTTCACGCTATGGAAGGAAGTGGGAATGTTCTGGAAAGCTGCTGCTGAGGGGGCACATCCATAAATCAGACCACGTGTCTCAGCAACTGGCCTGCATCACCTTCATTTCTTGGGATCCCAAATGTTGGTGCCTCCTGGCCAGGCGTCCACTACAGACTGGCCCTGCTGGCCAGGTGGGTCTGAGGGTCCTCCTCCAGGTGCCCCAGCCATGGGAGCGAGGCGACGTGGGGCACGGGAGGAGATCTGCGTAGGGAGGAAGAGACCTGTGCTAGCCCAGCTTTGCCATGAACTCACTGTGTGACTCTGAGGAGGTCACTTCACCTCTCTGGGCTTTCACCTCATTTCTCAAGTGGCTCGGGTATCTGTTACAATGCCAAACTTGTGGTGCTTAACGCCTTGTGCTGGCACCTCTGTGGACTGTTCTCAGTGTGACCTCACAAAGCAGGGTAGGTGTG
The DNA here is from genome assembly GCF_021613505.1 of Equus quagga. Classification (NCBI taxonomy): domain Eukaryota; kingdom Metazoa; phylum Chordata; class Mammalia; order Perissodactyla; family Equidae; genus Equus; species Equus quagga. The sequence continues at coordinate 98,922,741 of NC_060277.1, read as the reverse complement.
GGGAGAAGGGAGGTCCCTTCCTCCCCTCCAGTCCCCTTGCCAGATGGTGATGAAGCCGGGAGCCATCATGGGGGGAAGTTGGAGTGACTCTGTCAGGAAGGCAGAAGAGGAGGTTCGGGCAGGGGTGGGAGGTGGGACCAGGGGCCCTCTGGGGGGTTCTTCCACCTCCAGGGTTCTGGGAGTTCAGGGTCCTACAGGCCAAGCGGAGTGACCTTTACCTAGCTAACAGTGAGAGATGCTCTGGCCTGGGGTCGGGAAACTAACACTCTTGCCGTGGCCGTGCCCATCAGCCCCTCCGGAGGGAGCCCACGGGACAGCACGGTAACGAAAACGGAAACGAGGCCCTTGGAGGGCTGGTTGGAACGGCTCTGAGGACTGCTGCTCCTCTGGGTGTGGGAGCGTCCCTGAAGAGCAGGGTCTCGGGGCTGTGCTCTCATGCTTCAGGCAACGTGGGGGATTCTGGGGGAACCCTGGAAGGCCTGTGGAGCAGGGGTGGTTGCTCCAGAAGAGACAGGCAGCGGTTCCCCTGCCCCAAGGCAGGGCTCAGACCAGAGAGGGTCACGCTGAGTCCCCACCGCTGAGGGGCCCAGGTTCTAGAATGGAAGAACCTAGAACCAAAGCTTCCATTTCTTCCCCTTCCGGACAGGAAGTGCACTGAGCTTGGAGTGGCTGGGAGGATGAAACGAGGTCATTTGTGTGAAAGGACTAAGAGAAAAAATAGTGTTGAGGTTGTTTTTGACATAAAAGGATTAGGTATTAAAATCAAAAAATGCTGCATTGCCCAGCCTGGACACAGGGAAACGCGCCCAAGGGGTTCTCACTTGGAATGCAGGTTACCAGGCACTGTGGGGACCAGGGTGGCTCATGGGGCTAGTCTGGGTTGTCATAAACCATGACAAGGATCAGACAGTTAACACAGTAGCTGGCCTCCCCTTGTCCCCCTCCCCCACCCACCTCTGCTTCCAAGGGACTCCGAAAGGTGCCTTCTGTTCAATTACACACTTTATATACGCTTCACACACACGCTGTGTGCGCCCCTGCTAAGTTCTACTCCTACAGCTCATCTGGAAGGTTCCTCTGTCTAAGGCAGCGAAGTGCCCAGGCTCGCCCACAAAGGCGTGGTAACAGAGCCTCAGTCCCCTCCGTGCAATGAGAGGGAGAGGCCAGATGTGAGCTCCTCTATCACAGGGTGTCATGCACGCCTGCATCACCTGGAAAGCCTTTGAAAGAACCTTCTGCCAGATACTTTTATCCTTTTGAAGTATGCTAGGGCCTGAACCTACATATGAATTTATCTTAAAAAAAAAAAGTAAAGGTAATATATGCACATGGCAAAAAAAACCAGTAGCAGAAATGAGTAGAGTGAAGAAGTCTCCTGCCCCACCCCCAATTTCTCCCCCCAGAGGCCACCATCAAAACCTGATTCTCATCTTTCCTTCCAGAGTCAGGCTCCATATATGCACACTCATTCACACGCACTCTCCCTCCGGTCACACAAGTGGGAACACACGATATGCACCTTGTTCCTCACTTAACAAGGCATCTGAGGGAACAACCACAGCAGTGCGTCTGGACCCACTGCATTGATTTGGGGCCACACTATATTTAACCAGTTCCATACCAATTATTTCTAGACTTTTGCATAACAGACAATTCCCCAGTGAATCCCATATATATGCCTTTGCTCATATAGAAAGGGGTAAATTCTCAGAAGCAGCAATGCTTTGCCAAAGGGCATTTGATTTACGGGCCACATTTCTCTGCAGAGTTGGTGGTTTTCCATTCCCACTGGGAGCACAGCCCAGCCGGCGTGGGTTACCACCCCCCTGGATCCCTGCCATCTGATCCATGAACAGTGGCATCTCGCTGTGGTTTTCTCAGCAGTCTTTTTATTATGGGTGATGTCAAGCATCTTTTCATGTTTAGGCCCCCACCCCTAGTTTTTCTTTTTTTTTTTTTTCCTGTAAACTACCTGTTTTCTCTTTCCCAGGCATGGATATTTTGGTAAAGCATCTGGAGGCAGTTCTGGTGTGTCCTAGGACCCCTTGTCTGTTCTGGATGACCCAAGGTCACTTAAAGCTCTAACACTGTGGATTCTGAGACCATCATTAAAAGCCCGAGGGTCCAGGGACGTTCAGGTTGCAGAGAGCCCAACGATAGAAACCCTCAGCAACACAGCAACGAAAGTGGCAACGCAGCCCTGCGTGGAGCCGGAGCCTACAAGACTGATGTCCCGGCACACGACGAGGGGCAGCCCTCTTTGCATGGGAAAGTGCGCCATGTCTGTCTGTAACATTTGCCCCTTGTCCCACTCATCTTAGAGCACGATGCGACAGGAAATGATGAAGACATTTTGCATCTGCTTCCATGGAAAGCTCCTCCTGGCTCCTCCAGAGCCAGCTTGTTCCTGCAACATCTTCCGCCCGCAGCTCCCTTTCAGATCTGCTGTAAAGTCCTTTCCTTCAGCAACCAGGAGTTACCCAGCTGTCCTGCTGGGCCCCACCACCCTGCAGTGAGAGGGTACAAGATTCCCAGGGGCAGCTCAGGTATCAGAAATGCACTGCAGAATCCTTCGAGCTCTGTTAATGGCACTATTTCACGTGATTTATCTGGAATGGTTTGTAACCTCGCCTAGATATATGCGATTAATAGCTAACTCCTGCACCCTTACACTGAGCTTCTGTTTTATAGGACATGCTCAAATGCCTGCTGAAAGAATAAATCATTAACACCTGTCTAATTGCCCCCTCTTTTGTCTGGAGGGTAGTTAATAAAGTTCAAATTGGTTCAGTTGAACTGTGCTTACAAAGACTCCTAGCATAAGGAAGTCCACTTTTGGACAGCCTCAACCAGTTTTCTTGCAAATTTCAAAAGTCCCTTTCTTTAGCCCTAGAAATTAGGGTTGCCAGATAAAATACAGGACGCTCAGTTAAATTTGAATTTCAGATAAACAACAAATAATTTTTTAGTGTATGTCCCAAAGATTGCCTGAAACATACTTATCAGTTTCCTGTGGCTGCTGTGACAAATTACCACAAACTGAGTTGCTTAAAACAACAGATATTTATTCTCTCATAGCTCTGGAGGTCAGAAATCCAAAATCAGTATTACTGGGCCAAAATCAAGGTGTTGGCAGGGCCATGCTTCCTCTGGAAGCTCTAGGAAAAAATCCTTTGATTGCCCCTTCCAGCTTCTGGTGGTTGTTGGCATCCACATCACTGCAATGTCTGCCTCCATCATTACGTCGTCTTCTCTGCCATGTTTTTGATCTCTCTGCCTTGCTCTTCTAAAGATACACGCGACTGCATCTAGGATCTGCTCAGATAAATCAGGCCAATCTCATCCCAAGATCCTTAATTTAATCTCATCTGCAAAGACCGTTTTTCTGCATAAAGTCACATTCACAGGTTCTGGGCATTAGGACCTGGTATCTTTGGGGGACATTATATTGACTACCATACTTATACTAAAAAAAAATTTATTGTTCATCTGAAATCCAAATTTAACTAGGCATCCTGTGTTTTACTTTGCTAATTCTGACAGCCCTGCCTGAGCCTGAGCCTCTTGAGATGGCAGGGACTGAAACGGTGTGTCTTCAGCTGCTCACCACCCTTCCTGGTATGTGCATGGGGACCAGGCCAGAGACTCAAGTCTCATCATCAAAATCTGTTGTCTCTGAAGTGGGGCTCATGATATACAGTGGCATTCCAGTTTTCAGGAGAATCTAAAGGTTTGGATTGATCTGAAGATTTAACTTTTTAAAAGGTTATGACAAATAGTGCATGCATTTCCATTTTTGGCACTGGAAACTCCAAATGCAGACCTGTACCCCTCCACCCTCCAGGAAGGGAGAAGGATGAACAAACATACAAGTTACGTACCTGTTTCCCTTTCTGTTCTCAACTCTCTTTAAGAAAGGCCTTAAGTTTTAATCAGTGTTGAATTCACTTACCCATTTATTCAGTCACTAAACAATTACAGAATGTGCCATGTGCCATGCCAGGCATTAAGGATACAAAGATGAATAAAACATCGCCCAACAGATGGATGCTTTAGGGAGCGTGGTTCCCTGGGGAAGCCCCAAATAGTGGAATCAGATAAAGTTGTGGAAATTAAAGACAAAATAATGGGTGCTACTAAGGTAAAAGCAAAAAGTTTTAATCAATTTGCTTAGAGACTAGTGGTATAGAGAGAAACCCAATTAATTCACTAATTATCTTTAAATTCTAGCAACCATTTTTAGCCTATAGTTACGGAAAAAATAACTTGCATTACAAAATGTGTTACTTAGCCAGGTCTGCCTTAACATGATGGAGATTTTTCCTTTTTCCAGGTCTTCTGGATCCCTGGAAATGGGGGTGATGGGGAGACAAGTCCTCTGGCCCCAGCAGTCACACTCTGGGGCCTCCACCTCCTGGGAGACCTGGCAGGGCAAGCCCACCGGTTCAGCCCAGAGCAGGGCTGCCTGACTCAGTCATCTCTCCCTTCACCTGTGGCTGCCTCCTGCTCCCCATTCCTAGGGCACAGGGAATGCACACAAATTATGTCCTCTCCCCCAAACACATCTTATGCTGAAGAGGGTTTTTTTAAGAGGAAAAAGGAATCTGTTCATTTATGTATCGTAAGGTATAAGACCTCAAGGTAGAAATTCCAGGTCTCTGCCCTATCAAAAAAAAAAAAAAAAAAATCCAAAACTTTTTCCTTTGTCCTTGGGAGGAAGAGAGCAGCGTCTCCTGTTTCCCCCTTGCCCAGGCACTGGCAGTTTAACAAACAGCAGGACCCCTCAGGCTAATGAATGGAAAAGCCAGGTGAAGCTTGCCCTGGAGAGCAGCAGCCCAGGCTTGAGAAGCAGAAGTTGTCGCCTGTTCGAATCCCCTGTCGGCCTCAGACTAGCCATGTGGTTTCAGGCATCACGTAACCTCCCTGAACCTCAGTTTCCTAATCTGTTCTTAACTCACAGGTTCGTGTCAAGAATTAAAGGAGATAACGTCAACAGTAAAGTACTACCTGCATGTTAGTAATTTGGGGAATGAGGAGATCTCGCAGCATCCTGAGATCACCCCATGTAGCTACCCGAATGTGGGGCCACCCCCGTGCCTGTGTTTAAAGTGCTCCCATGCCACTCCCCGCTCCCAAACACCTAGAGGCTGATGTCCAAATAAGAGCATTAAAGTAGCTCAGATTTTTAATTGAGACTGACCATTCCCTAATTAGTCCAAATTAGAACAATATTAATGTATCCAGAAAGCCAGGCTGTCCCAAGCGTTCTTTGTAAACTTTGGGCCCACTGGGGACAGAGTTTGTTCCACCAGAGGGTGGCAATCCCAGGAGACTCAGTAGTGGAGACCCAGTGATGTGGGATCCGGTGTCCATTGTGTGGCCATAGCCCTTGACGATGAGGTCCCTGCGCCCGGGGGCACAGATGCGGCCAGCATGCCCTGGGCTGTCCACTGGGCGACTGAGAGAGTTGCCCCTGCCCAGCATCCTTATGGTCCTCAGTTGCATCCAGGGCTGTGTGCACACCCCGCAGCTCACGCCTGGATCCACGGGATCTCAGCAGGCCTGTGTTCAGTGCCGAGACCAACAATGTTCCTCCAGTTCCGTCAGGTTGGGGTGCTTTTAAGAATTTTCTTGAAGAACTACTCACCCTAAATACAATTTATAGACTGAAATGATCCCTGCCCACCCAGCACCCCAAATCCAACAAAACAGACTCTTGGGCGGGCTCTTACATACGGTATCCAGGCTTTATGGCCGGTGGGTTTTTAAAAAAGGTTGGGGGAGAAGGTGAGAGGCAAGAAGAGAACTGAGAACTGACTCTTGTTTTAGTTAGATGGAAGAGTGGCTGTGGGAAATGTATTTCAATACCATAAGAGAGCCCAGTGAGGCTGCAAATTCTAGTAATGCAGTATGCATAACCCCAGCCTCATCTGTGTGAGCCCCTCACTTCTCGGCTCCCCATCATTCCCCGTGCTTCTGCTCCTGGAGTGTGGACCACAGTGCTGTAGACATGGGGGAAGTAAAGTGGATTGTTGAGTAAAGGGGATGGGCAGTACCGCAGGAGGCTGGGGGACGCAGGCTGACCCCCCACACTGTGACCCTTTTCCCTAACAGCAGGGGCTTGCTTGCCTGCCTTGCTCAGGGAACCCACCCTTCTGAATTCCATTTCTTCCCGTAGACACTGCCTGGGAACCTGAACATCATCTTCCCTGAGTTCACACACTGGGCTCCTCTTGGCCACAATTTCCAGCCATCGGTCACACATACCCTCCATGGAAGTGCGGTGGGTGAGAACGTTTTTCATGCTTTGTATGAGCTGGAAATAAAATGAGCTTCTCTACCTGATAAGCGTGGACCTGCCCAGGACGCTAAATTTGGTTCTGCCGTCACCGGCGACATGAAGCAGGAGCCCAGTTTAGCGGCTAGCTTTCGGTTTAACATACTTTCTCCAGGCTCATGTTACCCACGATCCATTCATAGGAGCTGAGGGCACAGCTTCTCCGGTCATTAGTACTAAAGACATGTCTGTTGGCCTGGATGGTGGAACCAGAGTGGAGGCGCAGAGGGCGCAGAGGCAGGAAGGCACAGGGGGCGGGGAAAGCACGCTCCGGCCCCCTCCCCAGCTGTGAAATCTCGGGGCCTCAGTTTGCTCCTCTGCAAAATGAGGATGATAATCCCTACCTGGCGGGGGAGTGAGGGTTAAATGAGGCAATGTTTTTAGTAAAATAAATGCAACCTGCTACTTCCATTATTATCAGCCTCTTCACACAGCAAAATCAATCTAGACCAACAGGGAGTGTGTTAAGTTGGTCTGAAGTAGGGCAAAGCAACAATTATAGAATATCTTAAAGGAAATGTAATTTTTATTTTCAAGTATATGGAGCAACAGAACCGTGTACTAGTAAGTAGAGAACTTATATTATTTAAACAGGTAAAACTCATCTGATGTCAGCCTGTTTGATTTATTAGCATCCAACTGCATGAATCAAGAGTAATTATTATTATTTTTTTTAAAGATTTTATTTTTTATTTTTTTTCCTCTTTCTCCCCCAAGTTCCCCAGTACATAGTTGTATATTCTTCGTTGTGAGTCTTTCTAGTTGTGGTATGTGGGACGCTGCCTCAGTGTGGTTTGATGAGCAGTGCCATGTCGGCGCCCAGGATTCGAACCAACGAAACACTGGGCCGCCTGCAGCGGAGCACACAAACTTAACCATTCGGCCACGGGGCCAGCCCCTCAAGAGTAATTATTTTGAGCTACGTATGTGCCCTGCTCTGTGACCAGGCAAGACACTCAAGGGAGCAGGAAAGCCATATAAGAGACAAGCCTTGCACTCAGAGGAGGTACAGCCCACAGGGAGATGAGACCTGCACACACAGCAAGGCAAGAGGGAAACAATTACACGTTAACCCGTGCAGTGCTGGTGACTGGGGAGAGATGAACTGTGCGGAGGCTGCCAGCTCTTCCTGAGCACAAAAGCCAGGGAAGGCTTCAGGGAGGACAGAGACTGGGGGAGGTCAGGGTGACTGAAACGGGGAGGGTGGGAGAGGGTACCATGGGTGAGCAAGGGGCAGAGAGAGCATGATGTCTATTAAGGACCGAGGAGACAGGCTGGCCAGCAGTGGGACTGGACAGGGAGGCAGAGGTATGGGGACCTGGGCAGGCAGTGCCAGGTGGGGTTTGGCTTAGCAAGGGACAGAGAACCCAGTCACGGACTTGTGCTTAGACAAGGGCAGAGCAGATGACAAGGCTGCTCTGGGAGGAAGAATTTGGCAATTGTCTGAAAAATGGGTTGGATGTGAATTTTGGAACTGAAATTGGGAATGCTTTATTATTGTTCCCATATAATGATCCAAGGGCGAGGTGATAAGGCCTAACCTCCTTTTAGCACTGGTGAGCACGGGCCTGGGAAGGGGGGCAAATCCAGGCGATTCTGGGAGGAAGAAACTGATGGTTAGCTCTGTTCCAGGATGTGGAGGAAGAAGAGTTGAAGACTTCAAGGTCTGCCACGTGGGGACTGGAAGATGGCTGGTTCCAATGACCAAAGTGGAGGGGAACAGGGTATAATGAGGGCGTCTTTAGAGAGAGCAGGGTAAGCAAGGGTTGAAGATGTGGGGCCACTTGACACTCAGTGCTCAAGGTCAGCCCCAGGGTCGTCAAGCGGTCAGGCTGTCGTCAGGGTGGGGCGACACACATGCCCTGAAACACTTCCCACCACCCAGGCACATGAGACACCCTCCATTCCCAGGGCAAAGGTCGAGAGACAGTAGCCCAGCTCCAGCTCAACTCAAATTCCAAGTGCAAGTGGTTCAGTTAATGAGACTCTCACCACCGAAGAGCCATCAGAATATTATACCATCAAAGCCAACTCCAGCCTTTAATCACTCTGGCCTTAATCAATTCCCAATACACCGCTAAACGTGAGTGGTGGGAAGAGGCTGCCGCTGGGCAAGATGAGAATGTGATTCTGCACCAAATCCCCGTCTGATTAGGAGGAAACTGAGACCCCAAGGAAACAGAAAGGCTCCCAGGAAGTTCCATCCAAGGGTCACGACAGAAGCCAGGCAAGTCCCAGCCCCTCTCCGGAGACGCTGGCACGTGCACGGGCAAGATATCACTTGAGGTTACGCTAAAGGCCCCCCCACCCCCGCACTGTCCTACACCCTGGCTTTAGGCCTCTGCTCCAAAGAAGGGACAGACAAGACAGGACAGGCTGGACTGTGGCCATGTGTCCACCCATCCCGGCAGGTGTTCACCCCTGGGAACCAGCCTGCACTGTCTGGCTGGCTCTAAGGGAGCGAGGTGGCGGCAGGCAGCCGACTATTTCAGGCGGCAGGCTCCACTCAGCTCGAGAGACTTCAGACCGGGCACCTGACTGCGCCTCCCGAGAGGTGTCCTGCCTCCCTGTGACACTCATCTCCTGAGAAGCTCCAGGAATTCCCATACATTGTTTTATTTCTGTTCTGTGACTACTCAGTGAGAAGAGAGACGAGCTATTCTCTACTCTGAGAAGGGAGAGCACATGATCCTCATTTGACAGATGGAAAAATGGAGGTATGGGAAGTCTTAGTCTTTGCCACAGGTCTCTCAGTTGGTAAACAGGAAGGTTGCAATTAAATTCAGGGCTTGGTAAGCCCAAGCAGCAGGTGATGACAGAGGCCCACAAAATTGGGGTGGCTACCTTCTGGAATTCAGTCTTGTCAGCAATAAATGATACGGAGATCTTTTTTAAAGTTTTTTTTTTCTAATTTGGCCCAGATTGGCAATTTATGACATGAATCCTATTAGTTAAAAAAATTGTTTATCCTGCATTTCCCATCAAACATCAAACACTGGTTCACAATTATCTATAGCACTTTAGTGACATTGAAAGGGATTTATTTCAATTAATTCAGTTTTTATCAACACTCTGCAGGGAACAGAGCATAGCCATCACTGCTGTGATGCCAAGCAGGGAGGAGTTCAGAACCAAAGAAGGAAGAACTGAACCCAGAGGAAAGACGCCCAGGAGGCATGGTATCCCCACGGGATTAACCCCGGGGAAAAGATTAAACAGGTTTAAAGAAGGTTCAGGTGAGTCTGTGAATGATCACTCCATTATTCAAGCGGATTTAGGGATGTTCTGCGAAATCCTTCATTTCTAAGCTGCCTCATGGTGACAGCAGAGGCAGAAGCTGAAGCGCTGTACCGCGGGTTAGGGCCAGCATAGAATGTCCCTGTCCTGAGGGAGAAGACAAGACAGAAGATGGATGGCAGGAGGGCGAGTGACTCTTCGAGATTCCTGGAGAGTCTTGGCCATGGGCAGCTTTGAAAGGGACAAGTTCGTACGAATCTACACCACAATTATTACCATACCCCAATTAGCACGTTTATAGACAACTATTCCATCCGTATGTACAACCTTTGCTCGGCTTATTAACATACGTTGATTTAAATTCTGATGATATATTATCAATACGAAAGTTGAAAGCTGTTTAGGTTTTCAGCAAATCCAATGTGAAAAATCTAGACATACAACCAACAAGGTAATGAGTATTCACATTTAAATATATTTTATGTTTATATAAATATATATTACATATAACACTATATGTACATTATTTTAAACCAAGGAGGTTCTTTAGATTGTAACCCTCCCTTGGGCATTTGAGGATTTGGCTTTAGATTATTAATTATCCACTAAGCACCCCTTTTTGAGGGGCAGGCCATGGGAGGGGGAGCGAAGTAAGACAATGGTTCGGTGCCACCATCCAATTAAGAACAACTAGAAATAAGCACCTCTGAAACGAGCTGTAAATCAATGGCAGAACTGGCTTTGATCCAGGACAGAGCTGTTGACACGCAGTTTAGACCACTGGTTCTAATTCAGGGGGAGGAGCTGTCCACAAATCGGTCCTTCTTAGCACTTCTTTCTTGGCCTTCTGTGTTGGCTGTAGATCACATGACAGGCAATTATGGACCCAGGGGTCTTCTAATACCCTTGGTGTCCTGGGGAGGAGGACACGAGGATGAAAGTGTGTTGTACAACTGCGGACTAGGTCCCGAGAGAGCATCACCCAGCCTTCCCAGGAAACCAGAAGACTGGGCCATAGGCTGGAAGGAAAACTAGCAGCTGGGACCAGAGATAATTTATGTTCCTTCTCACTTTGATGCCTGATTTAGCAGTGGAACAGACAGGACCAAAGGGAGGGCCATGAATGAAACATCATTATCAATGGCTTCAGATTTAATTCTAACTTGCTGACTTAAAACAGTTTTTTAATTATTGGACCTTGATCTAAAATTCCTTCACTAAGGGGAGTTAATTCAGTAAAGGGAATTTAAATTTATTTTGAGTCCTATGGGGAGAATTTTTTTTTTTTTTAAAGATTTTTTATTTTTTCCTTTTTCTCCCCAAAGCCCCCCAGTACATAGTTGTATATTCTTCGTTGTGGGTTCTTCTAGTTGTAGCATGTGGGATGCTGCCTCAGCGTAGTTTGATGAGCAGTGCCATGTCCGTGCCCAGGATTCGAACCAACGAAACACTGGGCTGCCTGCAGCGGAGCGCACGGACTTAACCACTCGGCCACGGGGCCAGCCCCCCTATGGGGAGAATTTTGCAACACCTCCTGCAGCTGGGATTCTTGGTGAATGAATTCAAAGTGTCCTCCTGGGCCTGGAAGACAGGTGTAGAGATAGGAGGAAGATGCCCCCACTTACTTAATACAAAGGTCTCAATAGCAGGCCCTCAGACACCATTCAAGAAGCAGAAATGAAGGACTGCAAATACTCAAGGCTAGGCCCACAGGGCCTGATGTCCACAGCCAAGGCCTCCTCCTACCACAGCCAACCTTCTGGGTCCAACATACTTGTTATAATAACCACATAACCTAAACAAGGTGCAAGTGCTAAATGAAAGACGAACTCTTAAAATTATTAATTGATTTTAAGAAAATCAAGTTGAATGCTTTAGAAAGACTTCATAAAGGTGAGTAATTTTTTACTGTCAAATGGGATATTAAAGATCATGAGAAAAATAGTAAAACTCTAGAGGGATTGTGCATTCTGATTACTCAGCAGTGTAAGTCCTTGTTCTAAGAAACTGAAATGGGAAGTCCTAGACAGTGCATTACGAGTACGGCTTATGCCAAAAGGACAAGGAATTCCAACCAGTGGAGCCAAAGATCAAGAGAAGGCCTGGGCTCTCTACCAAAAGAGGGGGCGATAAATGTGCATGTATCTGGTTTAAGTTAAAGTAAAATGTTTGAAATACACATGTATCATTTTTTACAATTTTCTGATTTAATGACTTTTTTTAAACCGATGTATTATGACTCTCAGTCTTCATTTCACGGATAAGAAGACTTCTTAAACTGAATTTATTAATTCAGATATGACTATCCTTAGTAGATGCTTGGAGTTCCCCGGACTAAGAATATGCTGAGTTTACTTTATTTAATGTTTTTCTACTTCACTCTCAGCTGTCCACCATGAAGCCTGCCTGCCAGCTCACCAACTTCAACACTCTGTTTAATTATTTTATTTGTAAAGTCTCTTCTCCACGGCCTTCCACTGCTTCCATTATTTCTCAATCTCATCAGTGCTCACTGTTTATTCAATGAGTAAACTACTTAGATCTCTGAACCCAACACACTGAGCCAGGTCACCAGCCCCAGGATGGTGGGAGGGGGGTGGTTCGGCTCAGGCTGGTGTGGAGAATGCGCGGTCTATTCCTGGTGTGGAGTGGGTTTCAGGAAGGAAGAGGACAGAAGCCGGGACAACAGGTGGGAAGTCACTGCTTACCCGTGACAAGAGTTCTGCGTGTACATTTAAACATGGGTGTGTGCAATCTTCTGGGGGGATCCGACCCACCCAAACAACAGCGCCTGGTTCCAGATGAGCTGGGCAGCTGCCCTCTTCTATCTTGACCCCTACTCAGTGTAACGATTTATCTGTTCCAGCTGATTCTGTCACCAGGGACACTAGCCGCCTTGCACGTTCATCCAGTCACAGGTGTCGATCCAGCGGCTGCTGCCTGTGAGCCGCTCCCTGAGCAGTTACTGTGGGCCTGGGCCAAGCACCGCATCACCCGTTTAAACCCACAGCAGCCTGTGAAAGAGGTACGGTCAGACCCCAAGTTACAGACAACAAAAAACCCTCCAAGAGGCTCAACAGCATGGCTGAGGTCCCCCTTGAGTGGAGGAGCTGGGATTTGCGCCCAGGAGATCTGGTTCAAGCTCACACCCTTACCATTAGGCCAAACCTAACGCCTCTACCTGCAGGACACTACCCTCAAGGCACTCACAGACCCTCCTTGAATAGCTGAGGCACAAATACATTTCTTGGGGATGAATTCTATAGTGTCTCTGATTGAGGCAAGCACAGAGCCCATCGAAATACCAACAAAGCCAAAAACTTAAGATAATCCACCTGGAAGTCATTCACGTTTGCATTTAGTGGAAGCCTATTCCATCTGCACAGCTACAGAACGTTTCCCAATCAAAGAACCCAAAAGCTCAAAAACCATCCTGAGCCAGCCTCACACTGCCTTCCCACACTCAGATCGGGGCCATATGTGCTGGAAAGGAACCTGGCAGAGGTGGCACCAGCACGGCGCCTGGAGACAGGAAAAGAATTCTTGGACAGCAACCCCTTCGGCAAGGTAGGAGGGGCGAGACGGGCGTGTATGGTTTACGTCCCATCGTCCACACAGGCAGTTTCAGGAGGCGGCTGAATTGCGGCCGCCTCGCACCTTCGCCTGGGTGGATGGCAGTGATCCTGTGGACGGAGGATTCCAGGCAGTCTTTCAATACCACAGTATAATGGAATATTTACTGCAGAGCCTGGGCCCCAAGATGCAAGAGAGGCCTCCAGGACCACCTTTGCCAAGGGAGACCTGAGATTCTTGCATGAGGTCCTTCATCTGCCTGCCCAACTCATCTCACACCCACAGGGACAGAGCTGGGTCCCATCAGTGGCTGCCAAAGCTTCAACCTCTCTGAGGTGCAGAATGTAAGATGGGGATCCGAGGTCCCTAAAACTTCAGTGATTTGACCCTGACCACAGCTGAGTCTATGTCATGATCCCCCAATCTTGATTTCCAGCCCTCTGTGAGCCACTCAGACCCAGCTGCTCCTTTCTATGACACAGCGATCCTGAAGTCCTGGATTTGGGGGAAGAGGTTTAGGGTCCCCGGGATATTTTCTCTTTTTTTTATAAACAGAGGCACAGAGGTCACGTGAAGTCCTTTGTTCCAGGTGTCAAGGCAAGAAGGGAAATTGCAAGCTTTACACTGTGCCCCAGTTACAGACTCTTGCAAAAGTTCATTTGTGAGTAAGTGGTTTTGGAATCAGAATATTCCACTGGGTCAATGTTACAGATCAAGCTTGGGTTCCCAGGCTAGCCCACAAAAGCCTATTAAGCCCACATGTAGTGAGAGAGGGAGTGGTCTAATGCCAGACACCCAGCTCCACCACTCACTGGCTGTGTGACCTTCAGTGAGCTTCTAAACCTCTCTGTACCTCAGTTTCCCCATAAGTGACGCAGAGATAATAAGAGGACCCACTACGTAAGGGGGCTTTTGTGAGGACTAAATGAAATCACCTCTGGGGAGCACTTAGAACAGTGCCTCCTAGCAGACACTCAGTGCCTGTGAACCCTATTAAGATAGCAGTGCCAGAGTAACCACGGTTCTAGAGCAGGGCTTCTCAACACTAGCACGAGTGACATTGGGGCTGGATCATCCTTTGATGTGCGGGACTGTCCTGTGCCTCGTAGGATGTTTAGCAGCATCCCTGGCCTCTGCCCACTAGATTCCAGTAGCATCCTCCCCCAGTTGTGAAAATACAAACTGTCTCTAGACATCTCCACAGCCCCAGGGGCTGAGAACCACTGTTTTACAGGAAAACAGCTGGGAGTCCCAGCTGGAACATCGGGTTCCTCTCCCTGCTGCAGTGCAGCTGGTGAGGCTGGGGGCTTCTCTTCCCCATGCCTGCCAAGGTGCCTCCCCAACACTAGCTCCACGTCACTGACAGAAGCACCTAGGGCGTCAAGTTCAGAGTGGTGGGTCAGGTGGGCATTTCTGGAAATGTGGAGGCATGGCGGGGGGGGGGGGGGGTCTCTGAAGTGGGATGATGAGAAAAGCAAGGTGGGAGGAACGGGAAGGAGCAAAGGCAAATGGGGTCTCCCAACTTCATCCTTCTGACCTTCTTGCAGGAGGAGCATGTGGCAAAGGTGGAGCACGCAACCCAAAGGTGGCAGGGCAGGGGCTTCCTCCCCCGGGGTGGAGTGTGGTCTCTTCCTTTCCTTGTGTCTGTGCCCTTCTGGCCCATGCAGTGAGGTGAGCAGTGGGGACCAGGCAGTGGGGCCATAAGCCGGGAAGTGGGAAGGCAGAAGACGTGGAGGCAAGGGAGGGAGGGCCTGTGGTGCACTGAGAAGCTCAGGCAGCTTTCTGGGTGTCATTTGGACACAGCGGGGGACAAACTGGATTTGATTTGTCCCCAAACCTTCCTGATGCCATGACCTTGAATAAAGCCCTCCTCCCATTCTGTTTCCTCTTCACCACCTTTTGGAACTGCATCTCCTCATTTTATTCATTTCTTAGATGAGTATCGCCCACATCCCTATCAGATGTCCAGCACTGTACTAAGCCCCTCAGGGTGTTTGTGCTTTTGAGTGATTCTTTTTCAAGGTGGGAGTAAGGAAGATACTATCTAACTGAATAGAAGGGACAGTCTAGTTGGAAAACCATCATGTGTTTAATCAGGAAACTAACACCTGTTAATACATGCAGCTGTAAGGCCACTCAAACCATATATGTAAATGCTGAGGAAAGGTGGAATAAAACACAGTTTCCTAAAATTTTCAACAAATGGGCTTCATGAACTGATGTTAAAAGGGCAGAAGGAAAATTCAGCCTAAACAAAGGGCACCACAATCCTATCACATTCCAGGCCAGCACTGCCCTTCAAGGGCACGTGGGTCAAAGGGGTGTTCAACAGAAGGCGCTCTTCCCAACTGGAATAAACGTGACCCTGCCTCAACCTAATAACCCACTCTAAGTTTGCTTCTTGCAATTTGAAGGAATAATCCATTTCTTTTGTTCATGTCAGGGGAGCTGATACTGGAAACCACTTAAAAGCCACGCCCTTCTGCAATGGGCGTGTGCAGACGAGGTCTGCGCAGGGCAGGGACACACAATCGTGGACTGTCACTCATCCAAAAACAGCAAAGCCAAGAAACCCTTCCCCCAAATTGTCCGAAGGCCAAACCCACGACTGAAGCCAGGTTATTGCAGTAAACACACCTGTTAGAGAAGCAAACGCAGGCCAAGGAATTGATTAGCTTCAAGAGTCACTCCCGACCGCGCGCTGGGAAGGGGGTGTCATTTATTTATTCGTTTAGAGGGAGGGTCTGGAGACGGGGGAATGGATAAGGAATTCTTATGTGGTAAACATAAGCAGCATCCTAAAATGCAAAAGAATACCTTAATTAATTATGGTAGAGAAGGCATTTCTCTTTCTGTTGCAGGACGGGTCAATTGGAGGGACGGGGATCAGAGAAAACTCAAAGCCGTCCGGCTGAGCGAGGTGGCCTTGGAAGGGTGGGCCGGGCAGTCGCTGTCCCAGGTCCCACCATCCATCCCAAGCCGGACCAGTCGGGAACCTGGGCATGGAGTTACAGGTTCCTGAGCGCCAGACGCCAAGTGGAATCTCCCCGGACGTACAAGAGCCTCTGCCTGCTGGGGATTCGGGGACAGGAGACGATGGCCCTCGGATCCGTGCCGGGATATTCCCCCAGGCGCGGCGGCTGGCTCAGCGCTGCACCGTCAGAGCACGGGCGCAAGCGCTGCATCCCTTGACATCTGAGGGGAAGCTGTTTCGTTAAAGCGCGCGCAGAGCCAGGCATGGCGTTTCCGATCTGCGCACGAAGGACCATCCCCCAGCCCCCGCGGTTCCTCCATTAACAGCCCCCAGGCCTTGCCGACCCGAGAACCCCACCACACCGCCAATACATTTCAAAATGGAGCGAAATCACGGAGGCCTGGATGGCGCTTTGTTCCCGGCATTGGGCTAAACGCGCTCGCCCCGGCCGCACTCCCCTTCGCCCAGCCGACAGGAGGGGACCTTTCTGCCCGCGGTCCGTCGCCCCACACCGCGGTCAGCGCGAGCTCCGCTTCCCAGGGCCGCTCCGAGACCCTCGCTCTCTGAAACCAGAATCCTGCGCCCAGATTTATGAAGGGGGTTTAGAGAGAAGAGAATATACTCGAATCGGTCCTTGAGGCTCTCCTGCAACCCACCCGCGGCGGGCTCAGCTCCGCAGGGAGGCCTCGCAGCGCCGCGGCTCCGACCCCCGAAGCCACAGCCGGGGCGGTTCGGCCCGGCCCCAGGCAGGCTCTCGATCCCGAGCCGAGCCATTTCTTCAGCTCAATCGGCGCGGCTCGCGTGGATGGTTAAACCCCTAAAATGCTCATCCCTCTCACAACTGCGTCCTCGCACCAGTTTTCAGCGATAGAATTAACCAGAAAGCCGCATGGACCTGGCTCATCGCAGGAGGGCGAAGCTCGGACTTGTTGGCCAGAGGTCGGTACCCGCAGCCCCGGCAATACCCCCTCCCCACCGGTTTCAAGGGCGTCGGTGAACTCAGGCTTTTTAGTGAAAATCCCGCACGTTTCTGAAATAATATTGGGCCACAATAAAAAAAAATACATGAGGAACGCCTATATGGGCGGCTGCGGTCGCCGGAGGCCAATTGGGAAGAGTCACAGGCTCAGGGTTTGCGGGGAGGGGTCTCCCCTAAGGAAACCGAGGGGGCGCGGCCCCGCCTACCCCAGGATTCTTAATCTCTGCTGGGAAGGGGCGGGGCCCCCCAAGTCCGTTCACCGGACGCGTGTGGTTTCCATGGCAACCTCCCCTCAGTGCCCCCCTTCCAGTCCGCTCGGGAAAAATGGGTGTGGCCTGCAGCACCGGAGAAAACCTCAGGCCCCCTCCTCGCATTCTCCTGCCTGGCGAAGCAACAGGGCGTGAAGCGGAGAGCGGCCCCGCCTGCAAACTACCCCCCACCTCCCGGGGGTCGCCGGTGACCCCTGGTCTGCAGCCTGGTAGGGCGTGGCCCCCAGGAAGCTCTGGGTGTGGGGAGGGGCGTCGTCCCTCTGCGGCCACCCGCACAGCGCGCTGAGACCTCGAATCCCACCCCTTCGGCCCCGCGGGAGGGGGGCCGCGCCCGTTCCAGGCGTGCCCCCCGGGCTGTGACCCGAGTTCCTCGACCCCAGCAAGCCCCGAGATCTAACAAAGGGTTCGGAAACGAGGGGCGAAAAACGGGGGGAGGGGCGGGAGCCTTGGTTAAACACCCTCATAGAATAAAAGCCAAAAAACCAGGGCTGGCAACGCAGGTCACGTAAGCCCGACAAACAAAGCAGCGAGACCCCAAGGAAGATCCCGGGTGAACTCTCCGGGGGCTCAAGGCTGCAGCAGCAAAACGCCAAGATTTCATTGCCGATTGTCCCTCCTTTCCTTTAATGACAGCCTCTGCCCTGTCCTCCGAAACCCAGCCACCCGGCTTGGCATGGTACTGTAAAGAGGTGACACACCGCAAAAAGATGGCACCTCGCGTTCGGAGAGGAAAAAAAGCGGGGGTGGGAGTGGGAGGAGGCACAACCTACCCTCCCCCTTCTCGCCCACCAGGGTCCACACCCACTGCCGCAGTGAGGGGCGAGTCCTGCGCGCCAGCCCCGCGCCTCCGGCAGGGAGCGCTCACGCCGGACGCCGGGCGCAGAGCAAACGGCGCCGAGCGCAGAGAAAGGGGCCCGCCCCGAAATGCACCTGCAGCCCCCGCGCCCGTCTGTGCCGGGCTGCGGCTGTGAGCGCCCGCGAGCAGGGGTCAGCCGCTGCCGAGTCCTTCCACCTCGCCAGGCCAGGTGACCCCTGCCTTTCCGAGCCTCCACACTGGGATCCGCGCACTACCTCCTCGGGCACGGCGCTGCTCGAGTCTTGGTGCCAGGCGCGCGCAGGGGGAAGGGCAACTAAAGTGACAGCGCCTGGACCCCTCCCCATCTCCTCGATTCTACTCCCAGCCCCCAAATGTCCCCTGCGGGTTTCTGAAGGAGGAAAACGGGGAGGGCGTGGGCCACCGCCTTAAATCATGGGCAGCGAAAACCGCTGGAATTGCTGCCGGGGAGGTGTAAGGAGGGGCTGGCAGGGAGTCATCTTTTCTAGAACCTGATCCATACCTTCCTTAGGGCTGATTGCAAACCGAGACAGAGAAATCGGCTAACAGGTTCGGTTTCGGGGGTCGTCATTGAACCTCCCCCCATCACACACACACATAGACATACGCCCATTGCCGCAAAAGGCGGCGACCGAGAGCGCATAGAAGCCCCTTCCCCCAGGTCACCGCCATCTGCACCCCACCCTGCGGGCACAACCTGTGCCCAGGTCCGCGCGAAGCGGGTCCTCTGGACCCCCCCAACACACACACACAGTCACACGCGCGCGTGCATCCCTTGCATGGGTCCCTTTCCAAACCGCCCGGTCCCAGCCCCGGAGCGCTGCGGGCGCAGGGAGGGGCCCCCACCATTGCCCCCGACCAATGCCCACTTCATGAGGCGGGGGCGAGGGACGGCGGCATGGGGGTGCAGCGGGGCGGACGGGGAGGCAGATTTCCGAGCCTCGCGCTTACCTGATAGTCGACAGAGGGCGAGGACAGTAGAGGAAAGCAAAGGAG
Organism: Equus quagga; assembly: GCF_021613505.1. Classification (NCBI taxonomy): domain Eukaryota; kingdom Metazoa; phylum Chordata; class Mammalia; order Perissodactyla; family Equidae; genus Equus; species Equus quagga. Next base: position 98,903,541 of record NC_060277.1, on the reverse strand, counting down.
AAAGTGGCTGTGGTGGCGGCGGCAGAAGGTGGGCGGCGGCGGCGACGCTGCTGCTGGTGCCGGAGCTGGTGGGTGTCGGAGACTGCGAGCGCGCGCACCAGCGAGAGGGCGCGCTCCCGAGGCCGGCGGGCAGCGCAGGCGCGAGCAGCGGGAGCGCGAGCCTCCCCAGGGGAGGGGCGGGCAGCTAGGCCTCCGCGGACGTCTTCTCCTCCGGCCACCAGTGGGCGCGCGCGAGCGCCCCACCGCTCGGCACTCCTCTGCCTCCTGGCTCGGTCCTCTCGGCGCTTCCCTTCCCGGGTCTCCCCTCCCCCTACGCCCCAGGCCCCGCGCTGACCGCCATGCGCACGCGCGATCTATGGCGCACGCGCACTCTGGGTCTCCTCCCGCGGCTGGAGCCTTTGTCTTGTTTGAGGGGTCTCCTCCCTCCGTAGGGAGGCTTCGTTACCCTCTGTGGTCGGAAAGAGGGTGGGTTCTCCACCCCCAGATGTGCTGCCCCTTTCCTTCCCGTCGACCCGGGATGATGTCCTATCTGGGAAAGGTCCCTGGCGGGTTTCCACATGGCCGGCTCCCCAGTCTGTTACCCCCGGACCTCAAGGCCAACCCCAGGTCGTCCTGCTTACCGCTAGCTGGACGCCCTGACCCTCCCGACTTTCCCCAAAGGGTCCGCCTTGTTGGAGATCAGTTTCCCTCGGTCTGCTTCCTTTCAACCTGCTTGCTTTTCACCTTTTTTGTTATTGACCAAGGTGAATTCTTAACAAATCCACTCAAAACAGGCTGACTCAGTTGTCATACGGTAGTGCAGGTTTTTTTTATAACAAGGAGTGTTCGAATCTATCTAACTGTGACCACTCTAAAATAAAATCTTAAATTAGACGAAGATTTAAATGGCGCTTATCGCATTGCAGAGCATTTTCACAGTTATTTTTACCTCGTTTGTTGAAACACCGTTATACTGTAAGTTTTAGAGTCTGAGATCTGAATTTCTAAGCGCCTGCTGGGGATTCTCCCTCGGATAACACAACTCAGACAAACTCACCGGAGGCCTTCATTCTCCCGGTCACCCAGTTCCCCCGTTGGCCTTGGCTGGGGCTCCCCAACGTCTCGTTTAAGCTCTGGAGGTGGGAGGCTTCATACGATTGGGGGTGTGGGGGCAGCCATCTTGTCCTAGGGGATGGGAACTTCTATCAGTTTTAATTTGCGTAGCTGTTACTATAGTCTTAAAAAAAATTGTATGTTATAGTTTAATACAAAAAGCAAATGATTAAAAATGTTTTATTCACACGGGTTCAATATATTATTATTGGGGGCACTGGGTGGATGATAGAGATGGGGGCTAATTTCTTAAGCCACTGGTTCGGAGTCTCTGGAATTGACCTTTTTGTTCTTGTTGTTATTCCAACTGCCGCCATCCTAGACCCTTATCTTGGCTCTGGACATTTAGTGACCTTACTGGTCTCCCTGCTCTCTGTTTCTCCCTCTATCAGCCTACCCTGCACCCCCTTGTCAGATCAGCCTTCAGAAGCAATGATTTTAATCACGACACTCTCTTGCTCAAAAATATCTAACTGCCCCCCCAAGTGAGGTTCAACTCCTTAGCCTTAAACTCCCCAGCATTCAACCCCGCCTGCCCCATCCCCTGACTCCCTGTCCTCTCCTCTTTGATCTCTCATCTACTCTGCAGCCACCTGAGCTTGTCTGCAACTCTTCCCCAGCTCTACTGTGTTTCTTTGCCTCAGAAGTCCTTGCTCTTTCCCCACCCACCAATATCCTACCTAACTTTCAAACTGTAGCTCAAATTTTACCAAAGCCTCACCTAATCACCCCAACTGGAATGGATGTTTCCAACCTTTGGCAGGAGCTTAGCAAAGCTACTCATCTCTCTGAAAGTGAAGAGGGCACTGGAATTAACATCAGTCTTGCAGGACTGAGGTTTTATTACTGTCCCCAATTGTTGCCTTTCTCCTTTTCCTGTATGGGGATTGTATGTCCTGGCCTATTTTGGTGAGACCTGCACTGCTCCCAGTCTCCACTCCCCCAGTGAGATTTGGCTAGGCTGTGTGATGGTCTTTGTAGATTGTCCAAGCAGAAGCTTTAAGAGGCATTGTGAGTTCCTACCCCTTTTACTCTTCCCCACCACCACCAGAATGGCATGTCCCTATAGGGCTGCTCCTTCAGCCTAGGTCCCAGAATGAAAAAACACGAGAAAGTACATATCACACTAGCAGGAAGTGGACACTTACTGTAGGAATCACTGAGATGTTGAAAATTGGTTGTCACCACAGCAAAGTTGACTGATACAGGGATTAAATGAGAATATACAAATTCTCATTTATATACATAGGAAAATTTCTTACACAGCACATGTGTGTAAAGTTTCTTACACAGTGCTTGACAAATAGTGGGCACTCTTTAAATGATAAATAGTAGTTATTTATTTCAACATCATCTTCATTATTAATGCTTTTGCTACACGTTATTTTATTTCTATATGTAAAATAAACTGTAGTAGTCAAATTAACACTACCCCCCATTCAAATTTCTCAGTTTCTTTCCTTTAAGATATAGGATAATTGTGAACTGACAGGGCCCTTATGACACTGTGGTCCCCTGATACTGAATGATCACGTTTGCCTACATTAAATTGAGGTAATGGATGCTTGAAACAATCTTAAGCAGATCTGTCATCTAACTGTATGTAATGTGGAGTTCTGAGTGTTCATTCCAGATAATTTAATCACTGTAGGTACTAAGGGCTCACTAACTCAGGCCAAGAAAATGTATCCCCTCCCTTTCTCACTGCCCCTCCCTTTTGCTGAAATAGAAATCTCACGACCACATTCAGCACACCATGCCCACCATACAGAACCATAAAAGGTAGAAAGACACAGGGAGAGCAAATAGTTGGGTCCTAATCTTAGCCATCTTGTGTGATCTTAGACAAATTGATTAACTTCTCTGGGCTTCAATTTCTTTATGTAATAGTGTCCCAGGTGGCACTGGAACTAAGATCCAGGTACCCATAGAATTTGGGCACTCTGCTACCAAATCTATTCACATACTATTTCAGTCAAGGTAAGCTAAACTGTTGTAACAGACCCCAAAATGTAATGCTCAAACACAACTCACCTGACAGTCTAGCAGGGAGGGTTCCAGGTGGGTGGGTGGCCTCCTTCACTTGAGATTTGAGAACCCAGGCTGCTTGCATCTTGTGGCTCTGCCACTCCTTAGAGCCCTGTTGATGTTTGCTTGGTGGAGGCTGGGTCATCACATACAGGGTCCAACTGGCAGAACGGGAAGGAACAAATGGCAGAAGCACACTGGCGATTGTAGAGGCTGGAATTAGCATCTGATCATATTCTACTGTTAGAATATAGTCACACAGCCATCCCTAACTGCAAGGAGACCAATAAATGTAAGAGAGTTGTGTGCCAAGGAAGAAGAGGAGAGAGGATTTGGGTGGAAGTTAACACATACACACCTTGACTTACATGGGGGTGAAAAAGACCCTTAGGAAAAGAACCTGAACTTATCTATTGTGTGATTCTGACATATTTGAATATGTCAGCAGACCTTGAAGTGGGTGGTGGGTAACTAGAGAAAAAGATGAAAGCCAAATTTCAGATTAAGTTCCCGAGAGAGAAGACATCATTGTATACCTCTATTTCAGAGAGTTATTAACCTTTTTCCCACCATGTAACCCTTTTGTAGTCTGATGAAACCCCTTCTCTGAAGAACATATTTAAATGCACAAAACAAAATACATAGGATTACAAAGAAAACCCGTTATGTACCGTTATGAAAATATTTAAGTATCTGTGATGTAGTGTGTGATGGACATGAAGCCATGCTGCACAGATCGCCCTTTGAGGAAGGGCTAGTTTTTCTTGCTCTCAGAAGTGCTGTCGGCAGACAGGCTGCAGCTATTGGTCCCTTCAGGGATTGCCACGACTGTAAGTCACTCCATTCTAGGGAAGCCCACGTCCAGTGACTGATCGAGGTAAGCAATATAAAGGCCCCGTCATCTTGACCCCACACCAGATAAGTCTGATGGGCTGTTTCAACTCCAGAACTCCCTATGGGGCCGACTGGGCTGTTATGGGGCTGAATCATAACTGAGCTTCTTCCTCTGCTCAGTCCTGCTTCCTTCTCCTGCTTCCTCAGGTGTTGATTGCGTGTTCTAAAAAACATACTGTATCCTAATCCCTGTCTGGTTCTTGGGGATTCAACCCAGGACAGTTGGTGTCAGAAGTGATTCAAGAAAGCAGAAGATAAGATGGGGTTTTTGAACTGGATCATTTGCCACTTGGCTGTCAATGGGGCCTCATTGCTGGCGGTGAGTGGAGCACAAATAGCCCCTGGCACAAGGTGGGTCCAGTTATTAAAATGGTAGATTGGGGTGGTAAGCTGGTGAAACAGAACACATTAGCTGGCGTGATATATCAGGTGTTCTAGGAATGTGGGGGAAACTGCAACTTAGGACAATGTAATTGGGTGACTGTTGCTAAATTCAATTGAATAGCCATGCTCCCAAGAAGGCTCAACTTCCAGCCAAGGCAGGCCTGCTAAGACCAGGTTGGAGACTTTGTTGGAAAAGGATGGGTTCTGACATATGAAATTGGGACATCTTAGTTGATACCCGTGAAAATCTTGGATTCCCAGATTCCTGTGAACCCTCTGAGCCTGCAGAAGTGCCCCTCCCCCTTGCTTGAAGAAAACACAACATCTTCTTCCCACAAGTCAACATGCAACCCCTTCAGGATGTCCCCTCCCCTCCCCTCTTGGCCACTAAACATAACTAAGGTTAATTCAGTCAAGGACTTAACTCAATCAGAGGCCTGATGGGTATAATAAGGGAGGAGAGGAGCTATACCCCAGGAGCTGCAAGACCTGAGCAGCATGTACCAGCAAGAACCTGGAGAGTGCACGTGGGACTGGATTCTGAGGGTGCTGGATCAGGGGACTGGGAATTTAACATCCCAGCAAAGACTCCCAGAGATGGTATGAACTCATCCTAGAAGCGTGAAAAACCAAAAGGCCACGCTAAGTGGGATAGAAATGCCAGAATTGCCATGGTGGACAGTGAAGGAAGGTGTTAAAAGATTAAGGGCAGTAGATAAACTGTGTAAGGTCCAGAAAACCCACCAGATGATAAGGTTCCACAGGCAAGAGCAGAGGATGACCGTATCAAGACCATAAGGAACGTGCTGATAAGAGGGACCCCAGCACCAGTAAGAAGTTCAGAGGTAGCTCTCCTCTAGGCCAGGTCGGCACAGGGGAGGTTCTTACAGAATTGGGCCTGCTGAGGGCAGTGGGAATGATAGAACCCAAAACCACAGAGGCCGGGTGTGGCCCTTAACTACGTGTGTTGGAACAGGCTTAATTTTTCCTGGTTTTTGCAGCCCTGAGCTGATCTTCAGGGGACCCTAAAGAAATGGTGCTGACCCTTGACCTATCCAGAATGGAATTTACAAACTAGTGATTTTAATGTAGTTCTGTGCTGAGTCCAAAAAATACTAGGGACAGCCTGAACCAGCTTGTCACCATCATCTATGGAAAATGTACAGATTGATTGTTTGCACCTGATTTCTGCTATGTAATCTTAGTTTCCGTTATTGAACCCAATCATACAGGTTGGTTTTGGCTACGTGACCAGAAGGATACCAGAGATACAGCTTCAGATGAGACTGCGGCTTCCCTGAGACCAAGGCATTCTGCACATGCCCTGGTGGTTTAGAATCCTGAGATGAAGTACATCGTATGTGACTGACAGGAAGCTGCACCTGGACGTCTTGGACTTCTCTGAGGTTTGCCTGCGATTTCTTGATCTGCTGTATTATTTCCTTTACTTTTATTAATGTCTTAAGTGAGTGTACTTTCTGGAGTCTTGTAAGTCCTCTCAGTCATCCAAAGAGGCGTAACTGGTGCACCATCAGAGGCCAGGTAGATGGATGCATTTATCATATGACTGGTAAAGTTGGGGTGGCAGGCGAGGGACCTGACCTACAGAGAATTAGGGAACTGGGTAATGGAACACAGAATCCCTGGGGGCAAAAGAGGTGGGCAGCCAGAAAGGGTATCATTCAACTTGTACCATCAGAAGAAATCAAGGATGAATGATCAGGAAGCTAAGGCAGTCCCCTCAATAAAAAGTCATACTCCCATGCCAATTTTCAGACCTGAGCCAGTTTTTGGATCCAGAACCAATTAATTGAAAAGAAACTTGACTATCTCCATTAAGAAGCACCCTGCAACACTGTAGCAAGTGTATGTTGGGGAAAGAGGAATACCCAAATATTTTGAGGACTGTTGGACACAGGGTCTGAATTGACATTGGTACCCAGAGACCTGAAGTATCATCATGACCCTCATTAGAGTGGGGGCATCTGAAAGCCAAGTAATAAATGGAGGCCTGGCCAGGATCTGACTGATAATGAGTCCACTGGGTCCATAGACCCCCACCTAGTCACCGTTTCCATGGTTCATATCTCCTTCTCTGACTCTGACACTCTTGCCTCCTTGTTTTGCTTATAATCCTTATGATTACATTGGACCCACTCAGATAATCCAGGATAATCTCCCCATCTCAAGATCTGTAATTTAATCACAGCTTCAAAGTCCATTTTGTCATATAAGGTGACATAGTCACAGGTTCCAGGGATCAGGACATGGATATCTTTGGTGGGGCATTATTGTGCTTACTGAAGAAGGGCATGGTGACCAGGTCATAGACCCCCTCAGAGAAGATGGTAAGCCCTGAGACCAGCAGAGATGCTAGCTAAGGACAAGGGGAATCTAGAATGGATAGTGGAACAGGGAGACGATGAGTATCAATTATGGCCCCCGAGACCTTTACAGCCATGGAGGGCTGAGAGTTAGTAGGGAGAACTAACCTTCCTGTTCTAAGTTTCCTCCAAGAAGAGAGGCCTACTGGAATATTGAAAAAGCTGCTTCCTGATCGTATATGGAAAGGTGGATCTGAGTAGTGCGAAGGGTGGACTTCGAGGGCCATGGAGGTGTACTGTCCAGATCCCCTCTAGGGAAGGACTTGTTGAAAGCTACTGGTTGTGCTGCAGCTGACGGTCTTCAGCTGTCATACCTTTCAGGGATGGCCTCAGTGGCAGAGTGCTGCCTTCTCCAAGGCCACACCCTTCCTGGGTTGCCCCCCATCTAATGGCTGACCCAGGCAGGCTGATAAATGGTCAACGTGGGGCAACTCTGATGGTCCATTTTAGCCCCAGAGATCCCTATGTGGTCAGCTGAGGCTGTTGGTGGGCCTGCATCCCAGCTTGACTTCTCCTTTTGTACAATCTGCTTTCTTCCTTTCCCTTCCATGGTGTTGACCCCAAGGGCACTACCTCAATATCTCACATGCTAACCTCTGTCTCAGAATCTGCTTCCTAGAGAACCCAGGCTGCATCTTCATTAATTTAATGCATTAAATAACAAAATCTAGCAGTGGATTTAATGACTTTTCTAATTTCAAATAGGGATAGATATAAATGATATGTTGAGATATCTATAACACATGTGTTGTGATGTGAAAATATCTATTAATGACAAAAAGTCACAAGTACTGTTAATACTCATTCATTACTGAAATGTTAAATTCCAGTAGAGGCTGTAAAAATAAAGATGAACTTTTCCCTTCTAAGTTCATGGACCCTCAGGTTAAGAATCCTTATCTTCTTTTTCTATATAACAGGGTTTAATAAGTCCATTTAATTGTATGAAATAAAGGCTACAATGAGATGGAATTAATATTTCCTTAATGACTGGATCAGTTAGTCTTGGATTCAGCTCTGAGTGACAAAAAATGCAAAGCAGCAGTGGTTTAAACAAGAGAAAATTTGATTTCTCTCTTACTTAGAAGTGCAGAAATAGGAGTCAAGGGCTGTTTTAGAAACTCCAACACAATCTTTGCTTTGCTCTCGTATCCATCTACTGGGTTTCTCTACCATCCTTAGCTTGCTGTCTCATAGTCCAAAGTGGCTACTTGAGCTCCAGGCATCACATCCCCAAAGGGGAGGAAGAGATAAAGAAGGGAGCATCTCTATCCTTTAAGGACATTTCCTGGAAGTCACACAAAACATTCTTGCTAATCTCCTATTGGCCGGAATTTACACTTGACCACACATAGTTGCCAGTGAGGCTGGGAAATGTAGTTTTTATTTGAGAGGGCCTTGTGGCCAGCTAAATACCAGCTACAGAGGGAGGTGGGGACACCGAGTAACAGCCTCGATAATGCTAAGAAGCCATCTTACTTGGTAATTCCCCCTAGCCATGAATGATCACCCTATTCTGTCTCTTTGACATAGTTTCCTGAAAATACTCTTCATAACAAGGCATTTTCTACTGAGACAGATGACAGCCTTCAAGACCAACGTTCCCTTATTTTCAGTGATAAAGTCAGAGGCCCAGATTCACGGCATATTTAGACAGCTTCAAATGTATTTGTTCCGCCTAATTGTCTGCTAGGCAAGCTGCTTTGACGGGACACCTACAGTCCTTTCTCAAAGCCAACATAGAGAAATATCAATATAATAGAGCTACATCAGGAAGTGACTATGAACCTTACAGACAAATGCTTCACTATACCAAAGGAGCCATCACTAGATTCTCCTAAATGTCAGTTCCCTGTTGCGGTTGAAATGTGAGTTGATTTACATGCAAATTTGTAAACATCTCAATTCTATAAAGTGAGGCAGATCCATGCCTTAATTTCTCTCAACTTACCGCTCCGCTCCCTAATTATCGTTTAGGCTCAAGTTTTCCTTTCTGTCTTCATGCTTCCTGAATGCCTCTTACCCACTTCTCCCTCCCTCCATTGCCCTGGATGCCATGTCCCTCGTCCGCATTTCCTGGGTTCTGGCAAGAAGTGGGAGGAACTGCAGATGAGGCTTCGGTTACACATGACTCAGCAGCGTAGCTCTATTGTCAAAAAAGCAAAGATGATCCTGGGGCCCAGAAATAGGGACAGGGCATAACGGATGCATGAGGTCATCCTCTCCTTATATTTGGCTTTGCCTGGACACTCTGGATATCCCCACCTCAGGGAGTGTCAGATAATTTGGGGAGTGCTCAGAGAGGAGCCCCCAGTACAAAACTTGGAAAAGTTGAGCAGAATTCCTTTCACTTAAACCCTGCCATCAGTTGTGAAATCCCACTCTACGGAAGATGTCAGGATTCTAAAACTTACTAAAATATTAAGATCTGAATCAGATCTCACGATCTATATAGGTAAGGAGATGGTCTTGCATTTGTATTTGACTTTATTTTTTACAAGTTGTTCTTTATTCATAGTAAATATCAATACCATTTCTTTTTCTAAGTAATAGTAAGTTTGAAGTACTACCACTGACTGTTATTAGTGTTCTGATTTTTTTTTAATCAGAGAAGCATCCATTGATCCTTTCAACAAACATTTGAGTGCCTGCTGTGTGCTGGGAATGCAGTGATGACCAAGACCGCAAGTTGCTCACAGCATAGCGATTTGTAGGTGACTTGTTAACTGATATTGAGCTTACACATTCAGAGTTAGCCGATTTGAAAAGGCTACATATGGTGTGATTCCAACTGTATGACGTTCTAGAAAAGACGAAACTATGGAGACAGTGAAAAGGTCAGCAGTTGTCAGGGGTTAGGGGAATGAGACAAAGCACAGAAGATTTTTTAGGGCAGTGAAATCATTCTGTATGATGCTGTAATGGTGGGTACATGTTGTTATACATTTGTCAAAACCCATACAGTGTACAACACCAAGAGTGAACCCTAATGTAAACTGTGGACTTTGGGTGACAATGATGTGTCAGTGTAGCTTCATGGACTGTAACAAAGCCACCACTCTGGTGCCAGATGTTGATAATGGGCAAGGCTGTGTGTGAGGGCAAAGGGTATTGAAAACTCTCTGAACTTTCTACTCAGTTTTGCCGTGAACCTAAAAGTACTCTAAAAAATAAAGTCCATCTTTTAAAAATTAAAATAAAAAACAGGGGAAATGCAAAAAAACCCTGGTGTTAGATACTACTGGGGCAGTTTATAGCACACATTCTTTAAAAGTCAAATTCTAAGTAATGATTATACTCTTTAGTGATAAAGGAAAGTCCCTGATGAAGTCAGTGGGTCAACTAAGAGATTAGACTCTGAGGAACTGTGTTCTAGAACTTCCTTTTCCTATATAAGACTGCCTATATTTCAAAATATTGAGTAAAACCTGTCAGTCCCTGTCTAGCATTTCGAATAAATAATTGCCCTGGGAGGGTCCCTGGGACTTTGCAGCTCAAGGATTTTATTTATCACTCTGTCCAAGAAAATTCTGAAGCACCAGGCTGTGCAGACTATTCTCGTAACACAGTGCTGGGCAAAGCCTTCGCACTCTGTCGGCAGCTGGCAGGCCCCGGACACCTGACTGCCTGATGCTCTTCCACAGATGAAGACAGACAGCGTCGATGCTGACAGCGGACATAGCAGAGAAGCCCTCTGGGGCTCTGGGGCGCTCTGCTTTGCTCTGGTCAGGAATGATTCTGCTAGTTGAGTAGTCTGGCTTCCCTGGCGTCAGGGAATGAGCTATAAGTCACCCTCTGACAGGCTGTCCTTCTAGAATGATGCAGGATGGTCTGTTTTAAGCACTGCTGGCATGTAATGTAGCTTTGCGTGAGTTCCCAGATCTTTGCATAGCTCATAGATAGCTTTGGATAGATCATAGCTAGCTCTGAATTCGCTTTCTCCTGCATTCTAGGAGAAAGCAAATGGAGAGAATCCAAGCCTTCTATTGAATATAGTGGTCACTGGCAGTGCTGAGAGTTTGGGTGTTTGTACTCATGTTTTTGAAATACAGATTGTCCTCATCATTCACAATTCCTTATTTGTGAATTTGCCTACTCCCTAAAAGGTATTTGTAACCCCTGAATCAATACTCGTGGCACTTCTGTGTCGTTCACAAATATGAGCAGAGTGGTCCCCCTGTGCGCATTCCTGAGGTCAAACCAGCCCGGCCCTCTGGTTTCAGCTCTCATCCTGTAAGCAAGTGTCCTTTCTGTGGTCTATTTAGTGCCATGCTTTTTGCATTCTCGTGTTTTTTGTTGGTGATTTCAATGTTTAAAATGGCTGTCGAGTGTTTCTTAGCACAAGAAGCTGTGATGTGCCTCACAGAGTTAGATAAGCGTCGTTCAGACACGTGTCACACGGCTGTTGGCCGTGAGTACAACATTAATGAATCAGCAATATAAATTAAATTTTAAAAGAGAAACACACATAAAACAAGGTTCTATGTTGTCCAGTTGACGAAAATGTTGCGACCAGAGGCTTGCGGGAAGCAAGGCCTGTGCTTCCCCTTGAGCCGTGGTTCGGTATTTGCTAGTTCAGTGTGTGCGGGGACTTTGCAGAACATATCTACTGTGAATAATGGGGCTGTGAATAATGAGAACGATAGACTGGTAATGAGGGCAGAGGCCCAGGGCAGAGCTCCCTGGCATGGCAGACGTGGGTCAGGCGGCTTGGTCATATTCCTCGCCATCTCCTTTCTGAAAGCTGCTTTCCAATCACAGTATACTCTATAGGTCAATGAATCACCAAACTCTCTCTTGCTTTTATGCCTTTCATAAACCTGGATCATTCTCTCATCTCTGCCTGAATAATTCCTACTTGTCCTTCAAGGTGTGGCTCGATACCTCTTTCTCAGAAGGGCCCCCAAGTTCTCCCTTTCAGGGCCAGCTGTCACCCCGGTGTCCCGCTTACCACAGTGGGGCGTGATCGCCTGTGTACATGCCTTTGCCTGTCAGAGTGTCATGCCCCGGAAGGCCTGGACTGTATTTCATCCACCTTTGTACCCTCAGCCTGTAACACAGTACTTGCCACACAGTGGGTGCTTCATAAACAGCTGATGCGTGTCTGGCAGACTGGATGGAGAAAGGACAACTGGGTGAAGTTTTTCTGAGAAACAGCTGCTGACTGTTAACCTGGGAGCTGTTTATTGGCAATCTAGAAAAGTGCTAATGTGGTTAAAAAAAACCAAACAGGTACAAACCTAACACAAATGAAAGGTAGGCATAAGCCCTTTTTGGGGACCTAGCGTAAAAAAGACCGTTCAGCTTTCCGGCTTTCAAAAAGTCCTGAGTCATGGTTTAGACTCAACAGCCTTTTGTTGAATACCTCTCGCTCCCTTTCAAGTTCACCGTCAAGCTTTACTGGGTGCTGCGATGGCCCAGGAGGAGATGTGGGTGGTGAGGAGCAGGAGCATGGCTCCTTTTCCTCCTCTGGCACATATCTTTTGATTGCAGCTGAACAAGAGTCAAGAGGCCAATAAAGGACCAGCAAACCTAATCATCCTGTGATAGGGGTTCTTTTTAAGCTTACAGGCAGATTCAAGTGGAATTGAAACTGTTCAGTTTCTCTTGCCATTAGCAAGGATACAGCAGAGTCACATGCACACATACAAGTACAGAGGTCCTGCCCATTCTTGGGTACATTGCTCTTTTCTCTGTGTACATTGCTTGCTATTTATCTTCTTAACTTCTCCTTCAGAAACCCTTTCCCAGCCCCTTGTCCACCTCCTCTTATTCCTTAGGTCACAGGTGACTCGTGAGTGGGGAGGCACAGGGTCATCAGGACATCCACGGCTGGTGCCGTTCCCCCATCCTCCTCTTTCCCAGCCACCCCACGGGCGGCCAGACCTCCACACTCCATGGTCCCCTCATTAGCCCCCTCCTGTTATCTGGGCTGTCCTGCTGTGCAGCTGAATCCTCACTCCAAAGCCTCTCTGGGGAGAGGGCAAGGCTGTGACTGGAACAGTGTTAGAATGAAAAATTCCAGAACCGGAGCCTGAAAGCCTTAGAAGCTCTGAACCAACTTTAGGAATTGGCCTGCTCAATCCTCCCATTTTACAGATAGGGAAACTGAGGCCCCTAGAGGGAAGGCACTGAGTCACTTAATGGCACGGCTGGACTTAAACTCAGGCCTTACAATCCCAGTTCAGGGTTTGTTCCTCTGCAGCGCAACTGACACGGTACCCTCGGCCCACCTGGAAGCCGTGTTGGAACAGGGTTCTCCACTGGGGGAGATATTGCCCCGGACTCTGCCTGCTGGGGAAGGAGAGCTACTGGTGTTTGGAGAGTCCAGGCCCCTTGGAAGCAGTCATCAGAGGTAGGACCTGGTCACTGCCCTGCACGGGACCCAAGGCAGCCCGCCTCACACACGGACCTGCAGGCCTCCTGCAGATGGAGCAACAACCTCACGGCGATGCAACGTGTAGGGCCGGAGCCCAAGGCAGACTCCTTGTTCGTTTTGGTTTGGGGGTTTGTTTTTGTTTTCTGTTTTGCTTTGTTTTCAGAATGTGAACTTTGCATTACTCTAGTATAGGGCTTCTCAACGGTGGCACAGTTTTGGACCATGGAAGTCTTTGTCGTGGGGGCTGTCCTGGGCATCGTAGGATGTGTAGCAGTGTCCCTGGTCTCTGCCCACTCGACACCAGTAGCACCTCTATGACATTCCCCCACCCTGTAGAGGAACAGGTGAACTTATTTTTTATCATTAAGATGTAACTTGTATACCATAAAATTAGGTGAAAAATTTCTATGACTTTGGTTGTCCTAATTCCTACTCCTTATGCCTCAGTCCGGTTCAGGCCATGCCCGTAGTTGGGACTTAAGTGTTTGACCACTGAATTTGGCGCTGGGCTCTCCTCAGAGAGGCATTCTCCTGGACCCGGAATGAAGGTGGGGCTCTTTGGAGCCATGTGTGTATATGCTGAGTGCGGCCAGAGAGCTGCTCTCTCCTCACGGGGAGCACACGGAGCCCTGAGCTTTCTGGCCCCCTCTGGTTGCATGGGTCATGTGACCAGTTCAGGCCAATGAGTTGTGAAGGGAAGTGGCAGGTGCCGCTTCCCGGCTGCAGCCTTTGATTGCCGTGCAATTCCCCCCAGAGCTCTCTGCAGCTGCTGAGATGAGTGTGGAAGCACGTCAGGATGCAGCCTCCTTACGTCAGGGTCCCTGCGTGATTACTAAAGCTCCAAGCTCCCTCCTGATCCTCACAAGACGAGTAATATGAGCACAAAACAAACTTCTGTCAAACCATTGAGAATGGGTATCATTTGTTACTGCACCGCACTGTAGCCCATCCTGACGGCTACGAGGCACACACGCAGAAATAGATCGGGCGTATTCAAGAAAACCATCCGATTCAAACCAGCCAGTGGAGTCCATTCAGATGAAGAGATAATCTGGGGTTAGAAAAAGCTCATGAAGTTAATTAACAAACATTTTATTGAGTTAAAAACACCAGCAAGCTAAAAAAAAAAAACAACTTGTTTGTGTTATCTTTTGGTTGTTTACAAATTCAAGGGGGTCAAACAGAGCGTGAGCACAGTGTGCGCCCTTTTTCCTGTGCTGTGTGATGTGGGGATCAGCTCTCCCGGAGTCACAGAGGGGCCTTTGTGCGCAACGACAGCATCTCAGAGCCCACGTGCTTTGCTTGTTCATCCACAATAGCTGCTTTCCCTCGCAAGTTCGGCCCAATGACTTTGGGTTTGGGATATGGAATAAAACTCATGAACAGACTAAAGAAGAAAAATTGTACAAACATTATAAATATAGGGGTATATGTCTCTTTAAGGAAGACAAATGTGAAGATCCAGGAAGACTGACCGATCGAAGCAACTCTTTTGCGAAGAATTCTTGTGTCTAATTCCCTCGGTGCCCGGAAGTGTTTGCTTACAGGTCATGGGAGGTGGAGGTGAAGGGCAGAGAAATGGAAAGCTAAGATTCACTGTCCAGTGAGGATCAGAGACATGTAAAGATAAAGCATTTTGTACAGGAATGCACCTAGGAGAAAAATTAGATTTACTAGTCACGTAGTTAAAAAAAAAAAATCTATGGCTTAAACTTTAAGCCTTAAAAAAAAAAAAAAAAAAAAAGCGAGGCATGCCTGTCCAGAGTAACTTTTTGTTACCACATTTTTTCTTAAATGGTTTGCAAACATCAGGTGGAAACCCCCAGGGTTGACTGATTTTTAGGATTCCCTTATCACCAATGCTACTAACTAGCTGGTATAATTGGGCAAAATGCTTAACTTCTCTGTGCCTCTTGCCTCTTTTGTAAAATGAAGGGGTTAGAATAGACCTGCAGGGGTCTCTTAGCTCTAAAAAAATTTGACTCTTTGAAAAGCGCTATCCTGGAGAGAGGCATGGGGCATCCTTTGTGTACAAATAGTGCATTTTCTGAGATAATTGACCCCCCGGATCTGACATTTTAAAATCTAAAATAACTTTCTTCCAGATACGCTGGTTGTTGGAAAAAGTCAGATTTGGCAGCAGCCAAGGTTTTCGGTGTCTTAGAGGTGCACGCCTTGAGCAGCGGCTGATGGAGCCAGGAGCTCGTGCACTCTGGGCCCGTGCTGTTGATGGCAGCAGCTGGGTGAGGGGATAAAGCAAGAGCGACCGGCAGTGCCGGCCAGGTCTCCCAAGGTCGTCCCTGGCTGTGGAGGAACCAGTCTTCATATAGGTCAAAGCCAGGCCGTGGGCTGAACATGGGGCCATGCGAACCTTGTGGCTCGGATCAGGGGCCCCTGTGACGGTGTCCACCGCTCTGGTTGTGCGAGTGGGCAGGTGATCTGAGTGGGGCTGACCCCTAGGCTCTTTCTAGTTGGGACTGAAGGAAGAGGCCCCCTTCTCCTCTGGTGGCCAGGGTCCTAGCCTCGTGGGGAAATTCCCTTCTAGAAACAAACAAGTAGGGGAGAGGCCTGAGGGGGTCTGAGTCCCTGGCTGGACCTTTTACTGCCCTCTCAGCAGCCTGTTATGAACCAACAACTTCCCTTCTCTACCCGGGTGAATTGCAGTTAACCATTTGCAACCTGTGAGGCTGGACCTGTGGGAAAGAAGGAAGAGGGAGGAAGTCCTAGAAGCTTTTCTGTGTGATGGGCCTGGGGAATCCAGCCTTGGAAGGTGAGTGGAGCCAAAGCGACGGCAGATGAGGGCAGCTCAAGGCCACTCGGGAAGGACAGGCAGGACTAGCAATGAAATCCCCCTGGGAAGAGGATTTATCGAAGGATGGCAAATCTCACTCAATGAGGAAAGAAAGAAAAGGAGAGGGAGAAAGAAATAGCCAAAGTCTTAGGAAGTTTAGGGGAAAGAAGGTGGGTGGAAAACAGTGGTCAGAGAGAGAGACAGACAGAGACAAAAAGAAAAAGCAGGAAGGGGTGATGTACCGTTGTGCTGATAGACATTTTCGAGGATAAATTTGGGTTTCAGTGCAAGGATCTGTGAAGGGGTCGAAACAGAGTGAACTTAGGAGGAGCATGAGGTATCCAGGAGGTGGAAAAACACTGCTACGAGTGTAAACTCCCTTTACCAGGAAACTCAGTTGAAATAGACTCACTCTGACTCTTCACTTCTCTTCAGCTCTGTTTACCTTGGGACGACCCCCAGTTGGTTCAAGACACATTCTACTTTGTGTTCTATGCTCTACCAAGATCGGATCAGACTCACGTTGGCTTTGATGACCGGGTCATCCTCACGCCACCCCTCCCCCTTCCCCACTCCCCACTTTAAACTGCTCCCCCCTGACCATTTAAAACCCTCCTGAGGTGTCCTACCTGCCTGAAGCTGAAATCCTAACTCCGTGCCCTGGTTCCCAGGCCCTCTCTGCTCTGGCCCTGACTTTCTCTCCTCCCTCATTGTTACCTTGGCTGGTCAGGGAGGCCTCCCCGACGAGGTGACCATTAAGCTGAGCTATAAGTGACAAGAAGGGGCTAGCTATGTGAAGATGTGGGGAAGAGTGTGCCAGCTGGAGGGAACAGCAAGCACAAAGGCCCCAAGTCAAGAGTGAGCTGGAAAGTGTGAGGACCAGAGAGAAGCAGGTGGGGGCGGGGAGGAGAGGGGTCAGCCTACTGCCCAACCTCAGCTTCAAGTTAAAGAAATTCAGAGTGGGAAACACCTCTGAGGGGCTCTCAGTCAACTCCTTTATTTATTTTATGTATTTTTAATTGAGATATAATTGACAAATAACATTGTATTACCAACTCCTTTATTTTAAAGATAAGGACACTGCAAGTCAGAGAAGGTTAGCACCTGTTTAAAAAATTATTTTTAAAAAACTGCACAAGTAATACATGAAAGCCTTATAATTAAAGATTCAAAGAATACAGAAGAAGCTAGATCTCCTTTGGCACCATCCTACACACTGTGCTCACCCCAATCCTGTCCCACCAACCTCCACAGAGGGAGCTTCAGCCAGTCAGGAGGGTATCTTTCCTCACTTGGGGGTTGGCATATACATCTGTATCCATCCATTTAGAAATGTATGGCTTTATTCAAGTTTTTCCTTTACATCAATGAGCTCACACTCTATATATTGTTTTGCAACTTACTCGTTTACTTTGGAAAACTTCTCCTTTCGGTTTATGTGGATGTACTGCCTTCTTTTTGCCTGCTGCATAGTATTCTGTGGTTAGATGCCCTATATCATTGAACCTCTGTTGGTGCGTTTCCTCTGTTTGGGCATTTGGGTTGCTCTATGACAAACAGGGCTATGGTGAACACCCTTGGGCACACCTCTTTGAATACAAGTGCCAGGATTTTGGGAGGGTAGATACCAAGCTGTGGAATTCTTGGATCAGGGGGCATGCATGATGAAATTGTAATGGATGCTCCCAAAGTGCTCTGCAAAAAGGTGGCATCAAGTCAGCCTCCCACCAACAGTACGTGAGACAACCTGCCTCTCCTCTACAACCCCACCTTCAATGCTGGATCTTAGTCATCTTTTTAATTCTTGCCCCTCTGTTGGGGAGACAGTGATGTCTCTGTTGTTTTCTGCTATTGCTGAGTAGCAGTTGTTGTTGACCTTTTTATTTTGAAATAAGTATAGGCTTATAGAAAAGTTGTGAAAATAGACCCTTATTTTCATAGACCCCCCCACCCAGCTTCTCTTAATGTTAGCATCTTACATCACCGTAACACAATGATCAAAATTATCGGTACAATGCTGTGAACTAAACTGCAGACTTTAGTCAGATGTTCACTAATTTCCCCGCTTGTGTTCTGGCTGTTTTAAATTTTGTTTCCCTAATTACTAGAGAGATTGAACATCTTTTCATATGTTTTTTGGCCATCTGCGTTTCTTCTGTAAAATGCCTGTTCAGATTCTTTGCCCATTTTCCCCCTCTTGGATTGTTTGTCTTTTTCTAATGATTTGTAGAGGTTCTTTATGTAAGAACTCTTCCAAGCTCACACAGCCAATTAGTGGCCGAGCTGAAGAGAACTGAGTCACACCTAATGGCCTATTTCCTGTATAAATGCCCTGTCCTCAGTTCTCCTGCCTCTCAATTGTTCCCTTTCTCCCTCGGTCCAGACTTAGTGGTTCCCAGCTGGCAGACTACGTTCTTACCAGCATCCCTCAGAGAAGCACAGTGGGGCTGGGGCTGCCCATCCTCATTTTACTTATCACCACTGGATTAACAACATTAGAGGCCATCCGGGATGGGCCCTTTCTGGAGACCAGCTCGCTTTCTTCAAAATCTCATCTCCCTTGGCCCTGAGACAGGTCGCACAGAACGCCGGCTGCAAAGGCCCAAGAATGAACCATTTGGCTGATCGTCTCCTCCTTAATTGCCATCCTGGCAATCGTAAAACCTCTTGCACTGGCAGAACGGAAGCTGCAGAATGGAGGGTGTGCACATCTTGGGAATGCGGGCGGCCCTGCAATTCCCAGAACATCATCCAGGGTGCTCCGGCCCCCTATCAGGGCACTCTCTCATCCTCCAGCTGCAGCTCTGGAAATTGACAGGAGATGGTGGGCAGGGGTGGGCACTGCCATGGGCGGGGTGCAAACGTGGCACCCCTCTTGGCTGCTCTGGTCCCACCCAACCATCAGTTCCTTAAGGAGAGGGGCTGTGCCTTGTTTCTTTGACATTCTTCTCCCTCTGGCTCTAATAAGGGGCTCAGCAGAAATCTTGCCATTAGTAGTTACTCTAGATAAGGAGGAAGATGGGGCAGGGACACCATTTGTACCCAATCTGGTCCCAAACATTTGTCAGGGACGGTAGTCGAGTGTGTTGAATGTATGTGTCCCCCCAGAACCTGTGAATGTGACCTTCTTTGCAAAAAGGGTCTTTGCAGATGTAATTAGTTAAGAACCTCAAAATGAGACCATCCTGGGTTATCGAGGTGGTCCCTAAATCCAGTGACAAGTGTACTCATCAGATAAAGGTGGAAGGAGATGTGAGACACACAGAGAAGAGAAGGCCATGTGAAGATAGAGGCAGAAACTGGAGTGATGTGGCCACAAGCCAAGGAAGCCTGGAGTCACCAGAAGCTGGAAGAGGGAAAGAAGCCTTCTCCCCTGGAGCCTTCAGAGGGAGCCTGGCCCTAATGCCACCTGAATTTCAGGCTTTGGGCCTCCAGACTATGAGAAAATAAACTTCTGTTGTTTTAAGCCACTTGGTTTGTGCTAATTTGTTAGAGCAGCCACAGGAAACTGATACAGGTGGGAACTGACCTGGGCACGAAAACCCAGAATCCTTGAAGGGACGAAAGACATCGGCTGCCCCGCTGTTGCCTGAATAGGAAAGTGCGGCCACAGGGGGAGCTGACCTGCCTCTGACCGGCGTAAACGAACCTCAGTGTGTTACACGGATGCACAGCAGCTTGCGTGGTAGTGTCTCTGTGCCAGCCCCACACGTGACGGTAGAGAGCAAGACATTGGCTCTTCATCGGGTTGTCTGTGGAAAACAGAGGGTGGGGGTGGGGCTCGCTCTGAGCACTGGTGTTAAGCGTCCCCTCCAGGCCCTGGGGCAGGGCCTCAGAAGGGGCATTTCTGACGAGGTTCCAGGTGATGCCGATCCTGCTGCCTGAGGGATGTGCCTTTGAGAACACTGCTCTGGGGCAGAGCTTCTTGAACTTTAATAAGCACGTGAATCACCTGGTCCCAAGGGGGATTTTTTTAAAATTCAGATTCTGACAACTCTTTTACTGTCTGACCCTGCTCTCCACACCCTCCATCTCCAGCCACAGCTGATTGAACCACTGTGCGATGCCTGAGAAGGGACGGTGGGCTCACCAACAGCCGATGACAGGACCTGACCAAGTAGAGTCAATCTAAGCAAGTCAGTTCTCTCTCTTGAGATTCTGAGTGGCATCTGAATAAAGACCATTGCCCATTGGTGGGGATCCGTGGGCTGAGAGACCATGATGTAGAGCTGGGGACAGTACCACGATGGGCCAAGAACAAAATGAGTGTGCAGGGGCAGCTGGCTTGGGGAGAGGAGGAGAGGAAGTGGATGCACGCAGACTATGCAGCCCGGAGAGGCAGAGGGCGGGATTGCTTTCTGACAGCTTTCTCATTCCAATTCCCATGAGCCCCACTGGGCTGTTTGCCCTTATGTTCTGAGAAAGCCCATATCCTTCCAATAAGCTCCTCTTTTTTCTTGAGATACTTTGAGTGGTTTCTTTTTCCTTGAAGCCAAAAGGCCCTTACTTAATCAGGATGTATGTGACCTCCTCCACCTTCTCCGGATGGTGAAAACCTCCGAGTCAAGAACTACCTCCTGTCTACTGTTCATCTCCAGAACCTTGGACAGGGCCCCGCACAGGCGTGCTGGAGAGTGTGGAATGCGTCTTGGTGGATACCATGTGCATAGGAGTCAGGAAAGGTGGAGGAAGCACATCCCAGGTGAGTGGAAGGACAGAGCAGAGGCGTGGAGCGAGGAGGAGCATGTGTGGAGAACTGCACACACGGGGCGCTGGGGGCTAGTAGGAGGCAAGGTCGGCTGGTAGGGAAGGCTGATCGTGGAAGGCCTCCAACACCAGGCCACAGAGTTGGGGTTGGTTTGACAGGCAGTAGGGAGGCATCTGAGGGCTTTCAGCTCAAGGGGCATGACCAAGAAGAGTTGTGCTCTTTTCTTTAACAAGGATTCTAATGGCCCAGGTGAGAGATGACATCTTGAAATAAGTCTGTAAAAATGGGAAGGAGAAAAGGGATCCCAGAGATTTTCCTAGTGTAGAATCGACAGGAAATTGTAACTGGTTGGACATTGTGCTAAGCCCCGAAATGGAGAATATTCCATTAATAAACCAGAATATGGAAATAAAATTCCAACCTCACCATTAATCATAGCTATGAAAATTGAAAGAGATGCTGTTTTTCATCATATCAAATTAGCAAAGAGTGTGAGGACGTGGTAAAATGGTCACTTCCATATTTGACAGCATTTACGGAGGATGAATTGACACAAACATGATTTGGAAAGTAATTTAACAAAATGCATTACAGCATTTAAAGATTTTCATATCCCTAGTTTCCCAGAAATAAAATTACTAGATGTGTCTTACAGAAATCTCCTAAAATATATAAAGTAGTTCAAAGCCAAGACATTCCTCATGTTGTGCAGGAAACAGACCAAACGCCCAAGAAGAGAATGTGAAATCTCCGTAGCTCCACCTGCCATGGAGAACTACACAGGCCATTCAAAACAAAGCTTCGAAGAGTGCATAGAATATCTATAGCAAAATGCCAATTTATATATCCAGTGCGATTGTAACTATTATGTAAATGGAACACACAAATGAGAACTTATGCCTGGGAAAAATGACTGGTGGAAATAAACCAGAAGTTTAGCAGTAATTGTGCTTTTTCCTACTTTTCTGTCCTTTCTACTTTTTCTCCAAAGCACAATAAAATACAGTACAAAGAAGTCCCAGGAGCCTGAAAGAGCAGCCTGAACTGAGAACCCACTCACTGGCTGTTGTACCTGAGACCCCAATTCCTGCCCCTCGTTCTCTGACTCCCTTGTGCCCAGCTCCCCAGCAGGAAGCAACACGTGGGCAGACTGGGAGTTCTGGTGCTTTGCTGTGTCTCTGTCTTTCCTGCTCCGTGAGACATTTAATTCTCAAGCGCTGCGCTGGGCACACTGGCAGCCTGTGCCGTGGATGTCTCGGCTGCTGTAACAAATCGCCACAAACCTGGGGGCTTAAAACAACGGACATTTCTCCTCTCACAGTTCTGGAGGCCAGAAGTCTGGAGTCAGTGTCACGGAGCTGAAACCGAGGGTCGGCAGGCCAGGGCTCCTTCTGGAGGCTCCAGCGGAGAGTCCCTTCTTTGCCTCTTCCAGCTTCTGGGGGTTGCCGAAAATCCTTGGCTTGTGGCCTCATCAGTCCAATCTCCGCTTCCATCATCACGCTGCCTCCTCCACTTCTGTGCGTGTAACCCTCCTCTGCCTCCCTCTTCTAAGGAGCCTTGTG
The DNA here is from genome assembly GCF_021613505.1 of Equus quagga. Taxonomy (NCBI): domain Eukaryota; kingdom Metazoa; phylum Chordata; class Mammalia; order Perissodactyla; family Equidae; genus Equus; species Equus quagga. The sequence continues at coordinate 98,881,319 of NC_060277.1, read as the reverse complement.
ATTACAGTTAGAACCCACACGGCTAATATGGGGTAGTCTCCCCATCTCAAGATCCTCAACTTAATCACATCTGCAAAGTCCTTTTTTCCCTTCCATATAATGTAACATTCACAGGTTCCAGATATTAGGACGTAAATGTCTTTCGGGGGGACATGATTCAGTTGACCACAACCAGCTTTAAAGATTAAGCAAGGTGCGTCCAGACCAGACCCGCCCTTGGCTTTCACTCTTGTGACTGCGGCAGAGTGTGGCCTGGAAGGCAAGCTGAGCAGTGATGGGCGAGAATCCTTGGGAGGGCTGCCCTCCTGCTTGAGTCCACTTCACTGTCTGGGTCAGAACTGTGGCAGTGGTGAGGCCTCACCCAGCACGGGTTACAAGGGGCCAAGGATTTTGCCCAGAGTAGTTCTTTTCTCTTTAGACCCAGGGTCCTCCTGCTTTAAGAAGGCCAAGTAGGTGGGGTAAATTGGGACCTCTTGAGACAATCCCTGAAAGGCAAGCATTTGCATTCCGGAAAGGGTCTCCTGTTTTCCAAGTATTCTTGAGTTAGTTTCTAGGTTCTTGGTTGCCTTGGCCTTGTCACCAGCTCACTGTGTGACCTTGGGCAGGCTGCTTTCCTTCTCTGTCCTCAGTTCTGGAGAGTTCTGGAAGGTCTCTGGAGACTCTGCCAACGCCCTCATTCGGTCCTCACACACTGCCTTCCCCCCCCCCATCTTCTCCACTATTTAAGTCCTTAAGAGGCTGGGGAAGCTGCTTAAAGGCATTTCTCAGAACAACTCCTCAAAATTTAACAGCCCAAGGTTCTTCTGGCAGCCTCAGTTTCCCTTTCCCGCCTCCTCCCTGGGGTCTCTCTAAGACTGTGTCCCCTCATCCTAGATGGGCTCAGGAGTGAGGTGTGGGACCTGGGCTCAGACTCACATGCCTGGAAGAGCCCTGGATGAGAGTCCTAGAGGCCTGAGGGAAGGTCCCGCGGAGAGTTTCTCCTAAAGATGGGACGCAGCGTTTGGAGAGCGGACGAGCGGTGGGCGGGGACTTGCTCCCTAGCAAAATGCACAATCGCAGCTGTGAGTGCGGGAAGGGCCATCTGTGGGCCCAGAGGACAAGCGCTGGGTCTGGGCCTCGGGGTGAGAGTGCCCCCTCCTGGAAGCGGTCCTAGTGCTGGGGTCTGCGAACGCTCATTCACAGCGGCCTGATTCTGTGGGGTGGGACAAGCATCGTCGTGGACCCGCTTCAAGCGTTAGGGACACTCGGTGACGCTGTGTTGGGGCTGCTTCACTTCGTAAAATACTGAAGTTCTCTCAGACCCTTCTCCGGGACACCTCTGTCTTCACGACCGGCTTCTAAAGGGTTAACCCTGGGTCCGCTAGGAGCTGGGTGGGTTAGGTCACCAGGGCCTGTGGTTACTCAGAAGTTCCCTAACGGAATGCCTGGGCTCCTAGGGCGATCCCGCCTGCTCTTATCTTACCTTCCAGCAGGTGGCAGCACAGGAGCGCTCAAAGTTCAGGGTTGCAGGAAAAAGGCACAAAACCTCCACGTTTCAGTCTAACGGCAGAGGGACCCCTTCCTGGCTTGTCGCGGAACCCCTGCTCCCGGCCAGCCGCCCACTCACATCTCACGTCCCACCGGGCCCGGGTTGGGGAGACCAAGGGAAGAGGATGACCCCGCCTCTGGGAGTTCAACCCCGAGGACCCGTAGCTGATTCGGGAAATGCGGCCTTTGGGGGAATGCCAAGCGCTGTTCTGGAAACTTTGGCTCTAAAACCTGGGCATTATGTAATGAGATAACGCATATATCTAGCCTGTTTCTAGTGCCTGTTTCTGTTTCTACTATAAACAGCGAATATTAGCTGTTTATACACATACCTCATTTAAAAATCCCCAGGACAAGCTCGCCAGGCAAATCTTAGCAGCCCATTTTACAGACAAGCATACGGAGGCACAGAGGGCTGACCTCAATTGTCCAGGGTCACACAGCAAGCAAATAGCAATGCCAGCCTTTGAATCCAGGTCTCAGTGACTGAGTCCAGCTGTGTCCTCCTGCTCTAGCTGAGGAGACGCTCAGTGCTGGTCACAAACTTTCCTTATCATGCAGCACACACAACTACTTCTCAGTGAGAACAGAGGGCTGGGCCTACTGAGGGCTCAGGACAAAGGGGTGGGTAGACTGAGTTTTGCTGGGGGAGGCTTGTTTCACAGACTGGGTTGTGTGGAGGGGAGGGGTGTTGGGGACGAGAGCTGGTCCTGCTGCTGGGCTGGGAGGCAGGAGATCACAGTTGCGTTCTGTTTCTGCTGTCCCATTGCCGTGCAACTTTGGGCAGGTCCCAACCTTCTCTGAGCCTTCCTTCCCTCCTCCGTGGATGAGAGCGTTTCATAGGTCCTTGCTGGTTCTCACTGTCCAGGGAGTCCAGAAGTTCCAGCACCAAACTCCTTTCATTAACTAAAAACAAAACAAAAACAAAAACAGGGCTGTGACTATTCAGCTTATAGGGTTCTAGCTGGGATTGAAGGAAGCCGTGAAGAGAAATGCTGGGCAGCCTGAGCGAAGCACAGCCCCAGAGGCGAGGCTGGGTCCCCCGGAGCCCTGAGCGTGGCCTCAGGGAGTCTATTCCTGCCCTGGTCCCATCTTAGGCGTCCCCTGTCACAGGTTGGGAAGCAGGAAGCAGGTGCTGAGATGAAGTTGGGAGGGCAAAGGAGAAGAGGAGGAGGCAGGTGACGTCAGGGGGCGCCCTCAGGTGGGGTGCAGGTCTTCCGCTGCCTCCACCAGCCCCGGGGGCTCGGGCACAGGGGCTGCCTGTTGGGGGAGGCCTGCGTCTGGGGAGATGGCCAGGCCCTGGCACCGCTGTCTTGCTCAGTCATTAGCTGGCCTCCCATCCCCATGTCCCCAAGAGCAGCCTGGGCTGGAAGGCAGAGGCAGCCCTGGAGGAGGCTGTCGGCCAGCTGCGCTCCCTGAACGGGGGTCTGAAGGAGGGGTTGGTGGGTGGGTGAGGCTGGTTCAATTCTTCCTGATTCAGACAGCGACTGGCCGGGGCGAGGGGTGGCGGCCGAGCCTCTGGTGTGGCCAGGTGGGCGCAGGGTGAGGGGGGCAGGCCCAGCAGAAGGTGTGTGTCAGGGTGGGAGGTGGGCGCTGCAATTTCATCCCTGGTCCCCCCTGCCCAACTCCTCCTGGCCCTGCTGAGGTGAGAGACGGGACGGACTCCACAGGTGTTCAGCCTGGGGTGGGGGCAGGAGTCCCACAGCCCCTGGTTCTGCCCCAGACCTGTCAAATCAGAATCTGTGGGGCTAGGGCCCAGGACTCTCTGTTTTCAGCAGGTGACCAGGGGACCCTGACATGTGGCTGTGCTTGGGCACTATCGTCTAGACACCTCGCTGTCTGTTAGGCCCAGAATCCACCCCCATCTGTAAAATGGGTGCGTTGGCTGCAGAGTGTTCTTGGAGGGAAAAGAAAGGTCCTGGCTCATCTCCTGCCCCCCCACCCTCCCTTCCAGAGGAGAACAGAGGAGCGTAACGGGAGCTGTTGGTGGTATGTGGGGAATCTAGACAGTTCTTCCACTTCCCACATAGACGTCAGATGTCCTGGGTTTCCGGGGTTAGGAGAGTCATGGGTGGGAGATACATGGGGAGTGCTCTAAGGGGAGACACCTGTGGGGGGGTGGGGGCGCAGGCTGGGTGAGGCCTCAGAGAGCTCAGGGGGAGCTCTGGAGCTGGGGCGCCCCTCAGATGGGTTCCCTCATGTTGACCAGGCAAGGCCAGCCCTGGGAGGCAGCCAGGCTTTGGGTGACCAGGATGATTACCCTGTGAGGAACAGAGCTGTCAGGTTGTGCAGAGGACAGGGTCTGGACACCCCAGTATCCACTGCGCACCCCAGGCCTGGGCTCAGGACCCATGTGGACGCTCCATTCCTGCTGCCCAAACACCACACGCCAGCCCTTGCCTCCCCCTTAGGCCCCTGGGTAGACAGAGCCAGGGGAGCGGCCCTCCTCAGACCCTCCCCTAGAGCTCTCTCCTTGGAGGCAGGCCCCGGCCCCACCGCAGGGCACTCTAGTCCAGCGTCCTCAGAGCCACCCTGACTGCCAATTCCTGGGAGAGAGGGATCTCCTTGTCCCCCTTGTGGGGGAGTGAGGGGGTCAAGAAGGCTTGGCTCTGTCTGGTCCTTGCCCTCGAGCCTGGCGGAGGGGTGTAGCCCACCCCTGGCAGGCCCAGTGACGCAGGTCAGCAGTGGGGAGGCTGCCCAGGCTGGGGACAAGCCAGGGCCTGCGGAGGCCCCTCTGTCCAGGCCAGATGGCCACTGGCTCCAGTGGGAGGGGCTGCCAACACCTCCGGTGAGCGTCCTGGCTTGGGTTCCTCACTCTGCCCTTGTCCGGCCCAGGCCTTCAGGTGCCGTTTGCTGAGGGGTCCAGCGAGGGGGGCTCTCTTTGAGATGCCCATTACCTTCCTCCTTTGCTCCCCACCCCAGAGCCCAACCAGACCCCTCTGAGTCTATCCCTGCAGGAACCAAGGGAAGTGGCCTGGGCGGTGGGGCCTTCCCTCGAGGTGCCCCTTTTCCTGTTCACGCCAGGCTGGATTGACTCCTCATTCATTCATTCATTCGTTCATTCCTCCGACAAACACAGTCGAGCCCCTCCTACATGCCAGGCCCGGCCCGGAACTACACAGGCTAATGGGCTCAAGAGGTCCATGCCTCACGAAGCTGGTGCTGGACGGGGGACGAGAAAACTAGTGAACAGGGTGTACAGTAATGTGTACTTTAGAAGGGGTCATCAAGGAGGGCCTCCCCGAGGAGGGGACATGTGATATGGGGCTAGAAGGAGAAGGAGGCAGCTAGGCCCAATTCTGGGGGTGAGAGGAGTGGAAAGTTCCAGGTGGAGGAACTAGTCCGTGAGAAAGCCCTGTGGTGGGGTCCAGTGTGTGCTCGCTGGTGGTGGTCAGGACAGGAATGCTGAGTGTGGAGGAGAGGAGGGGAGGAAGTTGGAGCCAGAACTCGAAGTCCTTGTAGGAGATGGATTTGATTCTGAAAGGCTTTCATGAAGGGGAGTAATATAAACAGTTACCACTCATATAGCTCGTCCTGCGTGCAGGACCAGGTGTCAATCACCTTACATAAGCCAACTCATTCAAACCTCCCCAAACCCTGTTACAATATCTACAGGTCCCATTGATATCCCATTTTACAGATTAGGAAACTGAGGCACTGAAATGCTAAGTCACTTGCCCAATGACACACTACAGGTCAGTGGTAGAGCTGGAATTCACAGGGCAGGTGGCTCTGGAGCCCTAACCACTGTACCACACTGCCTCTCAGGATATGATTCCCTCACCTCCGACACTCCTCCTCCAGGAAGGCTTCCCTCACCCCAGAGTTTGTTTACTCTGCTTAAGTAACATATAAACACACCATAAGGCCTGAAAACCTGTAGGGTCCTCAAGAGGTCATCTTGTCCATGCCCCTGCCTCCTGGTGGACATGGTATTGTAAGTCCCATTTTGAAGACGAGACTACTGATGCCCAAAGAGGTTAAAAGGCTTGTCCATTACCCAGAGCCAGTAAGGGAACCAGAGTGTGGTCTCCTAAATTCCTCCACTCCAGCTGCCACCTCTCCATCCGAGATGATTCTCAGGTTGTTTCTTGGCTGTTCTCCACCCCTACTCATCCCCCAGCTAGACAGCAGCCTCCCTCGGTGCCCAGCACAGGGCAGTGCACACAGCAGGTGCACACTCGGTGTCTGTGGATGGACAGGTGGATGAGTGCAGGAACGTGCTGGGCTGGGTGCTGCTGTCCAGGACGTCTTGAGCAGGGAAGGATGGATGTCAGCTGATGCTTGAAGGATGCTTAGAAATGCTTTATAGTGAGTCAGGGAGCTGGGTTGGGGAGTTTCTGTCTGGGATGGGAAGGGCATCCAAGCCAGAGGGAACAGCATGTGCAAAGAAAGAGGGAGAGGATGTGGCACGATCAAGGAGCAGTAATGGTTCAGTTGGACCTGAGCACGAGGAAAAGATGGGCAATGAGGCTGAGGTGGGGCTGCAGGGACGGGATGGGACCTGTCCACCAGGCTAAGGGGCTGGCACTCTGGCTTGTGGGGGGCATTGTGCAGGCAGGGAGAGGGGAGTCACTGCCAAGTAAGCCCTGGGGGCAAATCCTGACCTTGCTGAATAGCTCTTTGCAAGTCACGTGCCCTCTCTGAGCCTGTTTCCTGCTCTGCACAATTTGGCGATGGTGCCTATCCTAAGGGCCCTCTGGGCCTCGCATGGACTTATTCCGTGGTCGCTGCTTTCTTACAGTCCTAACAAACACAGAGGCTCCTTTGGGTAGATATGGAATATCTTTAATGCCCTGATTACTTTTTGCCACGCATGACTTTGCTCTATGATATTCTGTGCCCTTGCAGAGGCACATGTCCCGGGACCCCGGTTCACAAGGGGGACTGAGTCGACATACTTTTCTTTATCTTTAAGCCTTTCCTCTTGTGGAACCCCATCCAGGGCAGGCCGGCATCGTGGGCCTGGGCCTGGGCATGGGCATGGCCCAGCTCCGAGGGCGGAGGCATTAGTGGTATCAGTGGTATCAGCATGGCCATCGGCATTACTGATATCAGCTCCTCCGAGGCCCCAGGGGAGGCACAAGGCAGCTCATCAGGATCCAGATTGGCATCACTCCAGCCCTCAGAGCTATCACTGTGGCTCTCTGGGCTGGTGGCTTCATCCTCAGATATGGTGACAATCTCAGCTGTGTCCTCCTCAAGGTTGCTGTCTAAATCCCCTGACAGGTGGCTGGTGGCCCCCTCAAACTTGCTGACTGTGTGGACATCTGCTGCATCCCCCTGCTTCTGCTCAGAGCCAACAGAGGGGGCACCGCAGAGCCCTGCCACAGGCCGGGCAGGCATCTTGGCTCTGCCCTGGCCAGTCCAGAAGAGGGTGAGCTCCCGGCGGCAGGCAGCCACGGCCAGGCTGGTGAGCAGCGTGCTGGACACCAGATAGAGCAAGGCAGGCTGGCCCATCTGCATGAAGACCATGGCAACAAAAGTGACCAGCAGGCCCACGGCATAAGCCACTGTGCAGGCCATGAAGTAGACCTGGCGTGAGCTGATCTGCATATCGAAGCGGTGACAGTAGGCCACCAGAAAGCCTGGGACCACGATGTCACCGAAGCCAAGGATGGAGAAGGGCTGGTCACACAGGGTCAAGGCTGAGAAGCTCAGCTGTGGCACTTTGAGCACCATGGGCAGCCTCTCATGGCTCAAGGAATCTGCCGGGCCCGAGGCCACCTCCACCATGACACTCTCGCCAGTCCTGGTGAGGAGGGGCGTGACGAAGACAAAGAAGACGTCAAAGGCCAGCAGGCCCAGCAGGAAGGAGGTGCAGTTCTTGAGTGTGGGCAGCCGCACGCGCTGCAGGATGAAAAGGCAGTAGGCCACGCCCAGCGTGTCCTGCAGGAGCCATGCCCAGCGGTCCTCGTTGCGGTAGGCCACCCAGAGGATGGTCACCACTGTGCACAGGCTGGCCAGCAGCATCAGGGCCAGCTGCAGACGGGCCTGGCGGCCAGGCAGGAGCCACTGGTGTTGCTGCAGGGGCAGCTGGCACACCAGGGGTGCCAAGCAGCTGTAGAGGCCGGTGCCTGCGCCCAGGCCGAAGATGGCGATCATGACGTAGACAAAGCAGTCGTAGAAGAAGTAGAGTAGCAGCATGATGGAGCAGGACATGGTGACCACTGTGCCCGTCATGGCCGGCGTGAAGTCCACTGGGGCGTCCTCTTCTTCCTCCTGCCCTCCCTGGGCTGCAACTGCTTGCTGCTGATGGTGACCACCAGGCCCCCCTCCTCCTCGGGCCCGGTGCCGCTGCTGCCGGTCAGCCTCAGTCATGCCGGCCCAGTAGCCGCCCATGGCCACAGTGCCTACTGCCAGGACGAAGATGACCACCATGTTGTAGTCAAGGATGGGCTCTGGGGGCGCATATAAGGCCACACGGACGACGGCGCCATCACGGATGTGGCTGAAGATGTCAAGCATGTCAGTGTAGCGGAGCACGGCCACTGGGATGGTGAGGTCTGGCAGGGGCTGGTGGGAGTCCTGGGACGCCGGGGTGGTGTCTGAGCACTGGTGGCTGCTGACCTGGCTCACGATGAGCAGCCCGTGGGCACCTTGGCCCTGAGCCAGCCAGCCCTTAGCGTAGAAGCTGCAGTTGCCCCTCATGACCATGGCAGTGGTGTGGCGGAGGGGCCGCTGGCTGGGGGAGCTGGGCTGGGCCTGGTGGAAGGAGTCCTCCTCGCCCGGGCACCAGGGTGCCATGGTGCCATCATACAGGGGCAGGAGTGGGGCGTGGCTCAGGTCTCGGGGTAGGGTGATGTAGTCGGAGCTGAAGAGGATGCAGTAGTCCTTGCTCCAGTTCTCCGACACCACGTGGACCACACCGTACTCCCCCTGGGCCACAGTGCTGGCGAGGAGGAGGAGGAAACCCAGGCACGCCATCCTCCTCAGGCACCTATCGCTGCATCCCAACGTCGCAGCTGCTCACAGCCCAGTTCCCCCTCCCAGGGAGTGGGTGTGGCCCTCTGTCACAGAGCAGCTTGGCCTCCCTTCCAGGAAACCAGAGCCACACCTATCTAGTCATAAAGCTGTGCAGCCTGGGCCCGGGGCACTGTCGTGGAGCACAGGGCCACTCTCAGAATCCTGTCCCCCAGTCCTGTCTCCAGGTAGAGAGGTCCTCTGGGTCCCTGCTCTCTGCCCAGCCCCCAGTGGGGCGGGACCAGGTAATTTGAAATAAGCGCTGGGAGGGTGAGGGGTTGAGGATCCCAGACAGGATTCTGGACCAAAGTTGCCCATGGGGTGACGTAGGCGGGTGCCTCTCCTCTCTGTGCCTGTTTCTTTAGCTGCAAAGAAATGAGGACGTAAGAGCAGAGAGTTTCTAAGACCTCTGGGAGCCCTGACCTCAATGACATTGCACACTTTTATTGAGCACTTACTAAGTGCCAGATACTTTATTTATACTCATTGCACCCCTGCAAGGAGATGTTACTATATCCACCCAGCCTGGGGCTGCAAGCAGTCCTTCAAAATCCATGCCCTTTTCTATGGGCGCATGAGTAGAATTTCATTCCCGGCCTCTCTTGGAGTTAGGAACGGCCACGTGGCCATTTCTTGTCCATGGAATTGAGCAGAAATGATGTGAGCCCGTCAGGGGCCTGGACAGAGACTGTGGGGCTCCTTGTTCATCTCTTTCCTTTTCTCACAAGTCAGCCATGGGCGGGCCTTTGACTATGGAGAGGAAGACATTGTCCCAAGGGGCGAGGAGAAAGGATGTGAAAGGAACCGGGTCCCCGGGTGTCTGCACGGAGCAGTGGTGTGGGATGCTCACCGCGGACTTCCTTAAGCCACTGGCTTATTGTGGGCCTCTGTTCCAGCAGTTAACCTTCCCCCCATACCCCGACTTCATGGGTGAGAGAAACTGAGGCTCAGAGAGGCCCACCCAGTGGGCCCAGCCCAGTCCCTAGATCTCGCTCTCCTTGGCTGGGAGCTGCCTCGCTCCAATCTCTGCCCCTCTTGTCACATGGTGCTCTCCCTGTGTCTCTGTGTCTCTGTTCCTCTTATAAGGTACCAGTCTTATTGGATTAGAGCCCATCCAATGACCTTATCTTGATTTCATCTGCAAAGACCCTATTTCCAAATAAGGTCACATTTACAGGTACTGGGGGTTGAGACTCCAACATATCATTTTTGAAAACACAATGCAACCCATAAAACACATTTTACTTTAACTTCCAAGGAGTAAGCATGCGGTCACTGATCTTTCTTAAGGCCCCACCTTAAGGAGCAGTCGCCTTCCTTGTGAAATCCACACCCATGAGCCATCTCCAACGTCCAGCTTTGGATTCTTTGAAGAAGAGGGAGAGCTTGAAAGGACCTTACAAGTGGTTGGCAAGTGGAGCCGTGTAGACTTTGACAATCTCCTCCCACCCAATTATTTACGTTAGTCTCACCCGCACCTAATTTGACAGCTAATTTTTTACATGACACAGATTATGTCTTTCAAAGCATCTGACTGCATTTTCATAAGAAACAGCATCTCTCCTTGTGTCCTTCTGTTTCATGCATTACTGTAACATTTAATTAGGTTACAAACAGTAAGTACAAGGGCAAGTTAACAGTCAGAAATGTGTTAGGAAACAAAGTCAAGTGACTGGGGGGCGCACCCCCAGCTGATGTGGGGAGAGCTGGCAGGCCCAGGGAGGAGCCTCCCAGCTGCCCCTTCAGTATGGCATTGGTCAGGGCTGGTTAGGGAAGGGGGCAGCTTATGTAGTTCTTGTTTTTGTTTTTAATAAAGATTGGCACCTGCACTAACAACGCTTGCCTATCTTTTTTTTTTTTTCCTTCTTCTTCTCTCCACAGTCCCCCGGTACATAATTGTATATTCTAGTTGTGAGTGTCTCTGGTTGTGCTATGTGGGACGCCACCTCAACATGACTGATGAGCAGTGTCATGTCCCTGCCCAGGATCTGAACCGGCGAAACTCTGGGCCGCCGAAGCGGAGCGCGCTAACTTAACCACTTGGCCACGGGGCTGGCCCCTGCAGTTCTTATTAGATCGTAGCAGTGTCTAGAGTGGGTGCACCTCTCTGTGTCCGAGCAGCTAGGTGCTAGGCACAGCAGGGCACGCCAGCCCTTTACTGTGTGCTGTGATAATAAAACTCTTTCTGGCCCCCCCAACTGCTTATGTTCAGCCTTTATCATCACTCAGGGCTCCGCTCTCCACATAGGGAGTCTCAGGTCTTTTAAAAATCAAGGACAAACACACCCACTGGGGTAGCTATTATTGAAAACAGAGATCATAACAAGTTTTGGCAAAAATGTGGAGAAAGTGGAACCCTCATATGTTGCTGGTGGGAATGTGAAATGGCGCAGCCATGGTGGAAAACGGTTTAGCGGCTCCTCAACAAGACAAACACAGAGATAACGTGTGACCCAGCCATTGCACACTTGGGCACGTACCCCAAAGAACTGGAAAGGAGTGTTCCAATGAAAACTCGTACACCAATGTTCATAGCAGCACCATTCACAATAACTCGGAACAGGTGGAGAGAACCCAATGTCCTTCAATCAATGAACGGATAAATAAAGTGTAGTGGACCCATACAATGGGACATCATTCAGCCATAAAAAGGAAAGAAGTTCTGATGCTGGCTACCATGTGGCTGAAGCTTGAAAACTTTATGCTAAGTGAAGGAAGCCAGACACGAAAGGACGAATATGGTATGATTCTACTCTTGTGAAATCTCTAGAATAGGCAAATCTATCAAGACAGAAAGCAGGTTCGTGGTGGCCAGAGGCTGGGGAAGGAGGCGTGGGGAGCGACCACTTAATGGGTGTGGGGTTTTCATTAGGCTGATGAAGAAGCTCTGTAACTGGGTGGTAGTGATGGTTGCACAAGTGTATTTAATGACACGGAATTGTACACTTTAACATGGTTGGAAAGGTAAGTTCTAAGTTATGTGTATTTTACCACATTTTAAAAAGAACAAAACAAGGACCAACTCCAGTCCCCTCCAGGGGCACTGTGCACAGGAGAGGCCTCATTTTAGCTCCTCTGGAACTGTCAGACGAGCACGTCACCTGATTTGGGGCTCAGAAAACACGGGCACCCCAAACAGAGCCTGCTCCTGCCCTTCCTCTAACATCTACCCTTGGGCTCTTAGTGGCCTGAATTCAGATTCTCTGTAGCCTCATTCCTCCAAGGCTCTTGCTGGGACCCAGCTCACTGAAGGCTTTTGGGTGTCTGTGCAATCGCTGCTTCCTCAGATCTCCCCATCTTGCCACCAGCCCCAAGCCCCCGATCCAGCAGCCCTGGACTTGCTCTTCTCCAGGGCCGCTTGGTGTGTGCTGCCCTGGCAGGTGTGGTCACACAAGTGGGCGATGCCCTTTGGGGCTCTGGCCCACTCCCCAAGTCTGTTGCTATTCCAAGACTCTGCAGCACCCACCCGTACATCCCCCAGATTCTATCCCTTTCCTCAAGGGCGTCCCCTGAATCTGCAGCTTTTGCTCCCTCCTGCCGCCCCCCTTAGCTATGGCTTGGGCTCTCAGGATCGCTACCCAGGGCAGGCCAAGGGGAATGTCTCTGCCTTCCTTTTGGGATGCAGGTGGCACCTGGAGCATTTCTCTTCATCCACTCGGGGCAGTGAGGGCAGCAGACCCCAGGCAGTGGGTCTCAGCCCAGGGTGGCTGCTCAGGAAGGATGGGGAGGGTGCCTATCTCACCTGGCCCAGTCACTGACCCCACTTCCTGGCCCAGTGTCTTCCTAGCTGCATGCTCTAGAGATGGTGCAGATGCTGAGAAGGGACTGGATTGCCATCTGCTTTCTCGCCCACTACCCTAGTAAAGGAGGCGAGAGAGGCAGGAGCGCACTGGCGGGTCCCATGCCCTCCCACCCTAGTCAGGTGCCCGCTGTGCTCTCCCAGTCTCCTATTAGGTGCACTGAGTGCCCGGACCCTGCTCCTGCTCCTGCTCCTGCTCTCCCCTGCCTTGGCCCAATGGGCAATGAGGCTGGGCAGCAGGCATCTGTCCATGACTCCTTGGAGGGGCAGAGGGAGTGGGTGACATTCTGGTGACCAAAGGTGGTCTCTGGAGTTATCCCCAAATGATGATCCCACTGGTGTTTCCAACACACTGAGAGCTTTGAAAAATACACATGGTCCAGGCCTCTCTTGACCCCGAGCCTGCCCAGCAGGATCTGCAGGGGTTGGCGGGTTGTAGAGGGTAGGGACCAGGAGGTGATGCTCTGAGATGGAGCAGGGACAGGGCTGAGGATGCTGGGGAGCTGGTAGCTGGTGGCTGGCCTGGAGGCTGAGCTGGGTTCAGGGAGTGGGCCTCTGAGCCCCATGCTTTGCAGACTCCTAAATCCAGCTTCATCTCTGAATGCTGTTTGTTCACAAACTGGAGAAAGTGAAGAATTTCCTTAGGGAGGGTATTAGGGGGGCAGTGGGGCAGGGAGGGGCACCCTACAAAGGACTCCTGCTGCAGAAGGGTTAAACACTGGAGGCTGAGTGCGGCCAGCCTGGGTGCACATCCCTGGGCCTCACTTTCCCCATCTGTTAAGTGGGGATAGCTTCACCGGCCTCATAAGGCGATACGAAGAGTAGGTGAGATCCACACATGAGGGGCTCTGGCGCCTGGAGCCCAGGAAGCACTCAGTCAATGACAGTCAGGAGAGCTGTTGGTGAAATGCTGGAAGCACCCCCTCTGTTTTGACCAGGGATGAGCAGCTGAGTTTGAAGTCAGGGGGCTAGATGAGACAAGCCTGAGAGACCCCTGAGCTGGAGGCCAGGGACACCCTCGCATGGTCTGGGCAGGGCCTGGGTGGGTGCAGAGAGACCCACAGAGGCTTCTGGTGGCCTGGGCTGCACTGTTTACAGTTAAGCATCATTTTAAGGAGTAGAGGGTGGAGGATGTTGGGAAGGAGTGGAAGAGGCTGCTGGGTGCCAGGATGGATGTACCCAACCCTCATTGCTCCCACCTAGCCAGGCTCAGCAGCTGGACCCCAGCTGGGCCATTTTTGGGTGGTCCCATCTTCCCCTGGGACATGTCCCCAAACAGACAATCTGAAACCCTGAGGTCTCCTCCCTGCTGCCTCCCCTTGGAGCTACTTTATTAGTCGCAGCCTCCCAAAACCCAAGCTCAATAACTTCAGTCAACCGAGCGCTTGGAAAGAGCCCTGGACTTGGAGCCAGAAAACCTGTGATCTCAGGGGAGTCCCTACACCTGTTTCCTCGGCTGTAAAATGGGCTGGTTCCTCCCTCCGTGGGCTAGTTGAGGATTAGATGATAAATGTTATAAAGGGTTTTGTGGATTGCAAAGCAATCTACAAATGCCCACAATTAAGGTATTATTATCCAGATTCCAAGACCTCCCTCGTTCCCAGATCTGACTCCGTCCCCAGTCCTGGTCTGCCTATCAGCAGCAGGGGGCCTGAGGAGGCCTGGAGGGGAAGCTCAGGAGCCCAGGGCATGGGCTCTGCTGTCCTACTCAGGCAGGCAGGAGGAGCCTGAACTGGAAAACCATGCTCCACAGTGTGGCTTTTCCTCTACTGCTGATCTGTACCCATGAGGGAGGGTCTCAAGGAGGAATGGGCTCAGGCGGTGGGCGTTTTAGGGGACTGCAGCCTCTGGGTGTGGCGTGGAGAAGAAGTCCTCCAGGCTGGAGAGAGCAGCCTGTCCCACAGTGACCCCCACCCTGCAGCTGTCCAGCCCCTCCCCGCAGAGTAGTGACGTGTGTCTGTGGGCCCATCACACCAGACTCACCCCCGAGGGTCCTCTTCCCACCCACCCACAAGTCAAACCTCAGGGCAGAGGTGGGGTGTGCCTTGACCCCACCACCAGAGCCCAGAACACACACCAGCCGTGGAAGGGTTAACCCTTGGACACCTGCCTCAGACAGGAGGGGCTGAAGTTCTTTGGGGTCCAGATGTTCCCAGCTGCCCCTGAAGCAGCCCCTCCACCCTCACAATCCCTGGATGGAAGGGGTCCCAAGGCTCATCTGGACCAGCCCCTGCCTGCCCAGGGACCACCTACAGCTTCTCTAATGACCACCAGCCTGGTCTTGGGGGTGTCCTCTGATGACCTTCCAGAGCCAGCAGCTCTGAGCTTCATAGTCGGTTGCTGGTGTGGGTCCCGGGGAGCTGCTCATCTCTGTCCCCATCTCAGCGGCCAGGGGTGCTGAGCGCACAGTAGGCGCTTGGAGGGAGCCCATCAGCTAAAGCCACGAGGAGGCACAAGAAGGAAAGTGGGGCACTGCCCCGGCTTGCCCCCCTCAAGACCCCTTGTCTATGCGAACCCCTCACAGAGTGCCCCCACTCCTCCCTCCTTGGGATGCCCCTGCCCCCTCTTTGTGTCATTGTCCAGGAACAGCCTCGCTGTCTCACTTCTCCTCCTTCCTTGGGTGAAATGTGAGTTGAGAAAGATACTTCAATTTGAGGCCGTTTGAGACTCATTGGTCACTTCTGGTCCCTCCTGTCAGTCAGGACCCTTTATGGGGCTCCTCCCCCACCCCCAAGTTGCTCTGGAAGCTGTCAGCCTATCTCCATCCCGGTGTCCCCTAGTCCCCCCCCTCACGTCTACCTCTGCTCAGCTGGTCCCCCCATCTCTCTACTTAAGGGGACAGAGCTAGGGGAGTTGGCAGAGCAGGGTACCCAACACAGCCTTCAGGGACACCCCCAGCCCCTCCCTGGGGCCAGACCCTCCCCCATCAGATCTCCCTCCCTCAGTAGGAGCTTCAGAGCTCTCAGCACGAGTCGTCTCGGTCTGTGTGTCCTGGGCACACACTTACACCTGCACGGCCCTCCTCCTTGGTCAGAGACCCAGAGGCAAGACAGGGATGCCCCGGTCCTGGTATGTGCCAGAGGTGGAGTTTTGGTGTCCCCCCACCCCTTAGGTCACAGGACACGCTGGCTTCCACCGCATACTGCTGTGTCTGAGCGCGCTCTCTTGGCCTCCTTGTGGCCCATGTGGCCACTGGAAGTGCAGAGGGATTAATGCCCCTTGGGTGCAGCCTTCACCCGTGACTGATGGAGTTGGTGGATAAATAGCCCTCACCCTTTGGGTGGGATGATGGAAGTGTCTGTCCCACTCTGGGTCCCCAAGCTTCCAGCAGGATTAAGCTCCAGCTGCCCACAGCGGTGGCCCTGTGGCCACACCCACCCTTCCTCGCCACCTTCCTTTCCTGGCCTCACGTTCTCACCAGATCCCTGTGCTCCAGTGTGCTTCTGGGGAGCCCAAGCTAAGACAGCATTCAAGCCTGTTCAGCCCCCCACCCCCAGCTTCCTAACTCTGCTTCCTGTTTCCAGCTCAGCTCCTCCCCAGGCCCCATGGCCACACCCTTTGCTCAAGCTGTGCCCCGCCCATGGTGTCCTTCACCTGCACCCTTCACCCATGGCCCTTGGCCCTTCTCTCCCTATAGCTCGCCCGCTTACAGAGCTGACCTTGTTAACTGGGCCTGGCCAGACCCTTGCCCTTCTCCTAAGTCCTCTACTAGCCTTCTGGGACTCGCCTAGCACCCCATCCTTGACAGTGTGTGAGTGCTACCAGGTTTCCCAGCCAACAGCATCCCTGAAGACTGAGATGGCCTCCATTTCTCTTGGGGGCCCTCTCCACCCAGCCCCAGCACAGTCCAGACCTTCACAAATGCTGGTTGAAAAGATAAATACTATTATTTCCATCACCACCCACCTCACAGCCAACACCCTCATCTCCCAGCCCTGTACCCCCAAGGCTCTGCTCTGGCTGTCCAGTGCCTCTGGACATGGGTAGGTCCAGGGGGTGCTGGGCCAGTCCACCCCAGGGTGTAAGTGGTCCACTGACTGGTTGCCCCAAGAGCCACTTGTCCGGCTCTGGGGCACTGGGGGCAGAGAGGTGCTGAGCACCTGTCCCTTCTCCTTTCTTTGCTTAGCTAATGATGCTGTCCCAGAAGCCATCCAGGGGCATGAGCTCCCTGACCAGGAGAGGGGTTGCCCCAGAGGCTGGGCCCCTGAAGCCAGCAGGATGATGGCCCCAAATACTCTCTGCCCCTCAAAGAGAGGTTGGCTTTGGCTGAGACACCCCTTGGCTCTTGCTCACAGGCCATTCCGTCACTCCCCCACCCCCATCTGCTCACAAAGGGATGCCCCTGGGGCAGGCAGTGACAGCAATCAGGGTGAGATTATTGTTGGTGGTTGGGTGGGGGGGGGGGGCCCTGTGGCCAGCAGGGTAGCAAAGGTCCACAGGTGCAAGGCAGCAAGACAGGGCATTTCTGGGGGCAGTGCCACAGTGCTGGATGAAGTTCTGGTGGCTTGGGAGGGTTTCTAGTGATGTGGCCTGATGTCTGATGATGTCACCCAATTTCTAACGATGTCACCAGGGCTTCTGACAACGTGGCCTTGGTTCCCAGTGGTGCTGGAAGGCATTGCTAAGGCCCAGGGGCATCATCTCATGTTGGATGCTGTCGCAGGAGTTTCCTGTGATGCCCCCGGGGCAGCAAGCGGCCCGACATTTGCTGAGGATGGCCCCAGGGCTCTGGTGGGCTGACCTTTCTGTGCTCTGGGAGCAGACTCCTCTCAGAGGGACCCATGTGCTGCTTTGAATTTCCCGTCTCCCCATTTCCACGCCATGCTCAGCCTCTTCTCCAGGGGGCCTGTGGCCCAGCCTGGTACTATCAGTTATTGTCCGTCGTCCCGTGGCCCAGACTGCTCTCAGGTCTAGAACTGCTGCCCAGCCTGGGGTTGGGGGGGCCTCCCAGGCTCTCAGTACCAGCTGCTCCTGGGGGTACAACGTGTGGGAAGGAGCTGGTCCCTCTGCAGACGGGGCAGCCGGCTGAGCCTGGTGATCATCTTCCCAACCATAGATCTCGGGGGCTGCTCCCTGGCCCTCCAGCTCAGACTGCCGTGGACTGCTTGATGCTGTGAAAGCTGACACGGGTCGGGGAGGTGGGGATGGACATGGCGCGGGCCACCCGGGCACGGATGGAGTGCTTGTCCTGCCATCGGTGCCACCTCTTCCGGATGGCAGAGCGGACCTGTGGGCGCAGAGCAGAGCATAAGGTCTGAGCCTGGGTCTCAGGACCCTCCTCCCTCCCCTAGGGCTGCCGCAAGCAGCTATACAGGTAAGCAGCTGCACAGGAGAGCAGCTGCACAGGTGAGCAGCGGGACAGGTGAGCAGTATACAGGTGTGAGGTGCATAGGGGGCCACATAGGAGGTGGCGACATTCACATCATCAACATTATTGATTTGCATATCTGTTGGGACAATTTTCTCAAGTGTTCTGAGGTAGGGGTGCTTTTTTTAAATCCACACAAAAGTGCCACAGGGCCTTTGCCATGAAGAACCCCTACCCTCAGCCCACAAGAATCCCCTGCTGGAGAGCTCAGCTTCCTGAGTTTAAATAAGCCATTTCATAGACTCATTGATGAGACTGAAGCCCCAGCTTCTGTGCCGCCCCCCATGTCAGCTGCCTATGAGAACAAAGAGGGTGGGCTTGCTACTGCAGGAGCAGTGTGGAAAGGGGGCCAGGGGCCCTCCTCGGCTCCTAGCAGCATCCCGACAGGGACCTGGGAGCAGGGAGGAGAGAGCCTGCATGTGGAGGGCAGGAGGTGGCTACAGACAAGCTCTGGTCTGACAGGCCTCCTGCCCTCCTGGGCCCAGCCCGGGGTCCTTACCTCGCTGTTGAGGAAACAGTAGAACACAGACACGAAGAAACCCTGGGGTGGAGGGAGAAGGCGGGTCAAGGGCCTGGGGTGGGTGTGGCGCCCCCAGCCTCTGGCTGCCCCCCTCCTCTCCCCAGCTTTGTGCCTCTGCCTAGGAGAATCCCCACCCAAGGAGGGGCAGGGGACGTGGGGTGGGGCGGTGGGGGGAGTGAGGGTGGGGCAGCTGTACCTGGAAGGATTCCAGGAAGGAGTTGAAGTAGATGAAGACGACCCGGGAGACCTCGTCCTCCCCAGGGTTCACGAAGAACAGCATGTACGTGATTCCCAGCAGGGGAAGCAGCACCAGAGTGGCCTTCACAGCCTTCCTGGAGGAGGAGGGTGCCAGGGGTGGGGATGCCCAGGGTCACAGGCCACCCCAGGATGGGGCTGGGGCCTCTGTCTTGGTGAACAGGACCGGGTCTGGGGGAGGTGGGTGGCAGGTCCCAGGAAGGTCTGAGACAGGGGAGCTGGGGTTTCAGGAGGGACTGCAGGGCCTGGGGGGTGACCCTGGCTCAGAGGCTAGGCTCTCCGAAGCCCCCATGGGTGGGGGAAGCAGGACCAATTACCTGTACTGAATGGTCTCAGACGTGGTGGATGCCCGAAGTTTGGTCATGAGGATGCGGACGATGTTGAAAAGGAAGATAAAATTGATCTGCAATTTGAGCACACGGTGTGATGGTGTGGGCATGTACGAGTGCAAAATGTTAGGGGCAGGAGGTTGGGCCGACAGGTCAGGGACTCAGCCATCTCAGGTCTGGTCTTGGTTCCCTTGTTGTCATTCGCATTGGCACATCCTGGCCCTGCATGTCCCACCTCTAGGCAAAGGGATCCTTTGGCTAGGGAGGTGCTGATGGCCCCTCCCCCCATGCCCTTCTCTCCTGCCCACCTGCCCAGGTTCTTACCAGTAGGACCAAGATCATGGGGCCCTGGTAGATGTAGTCGGTGTACACGCCAGGCCTTTTGCCAAACCAGCACCTAGAAGGCCACAGAGGGGAGGCGAGAGGAGGGTCATGTGGGTCCAGTTCAGTGGCACAGGGAGGGGTAGTGGGTAGGACTGGGGCTGAAAGCCAGGCTCTGGGGGCCCCAATTCCAACCTTGGCAGAAGGTCAAGCCATTTGACCCCACCACAGTGCCTCAGCTATCCCACCTGCAGAATGGATAGCATCCTCTATTAGGAGGTGTAAAGCTGAAGGCACGGAATTGTGGCAGGAGGGGATTGTGGAAAAGACCACTGAGCAGAACAGGCAGGGCCCAACACACCACTGCTCCCCTCGGTCCCCACTGCGGCTCTGACACATGCCCATGTGGTGCCTTGCACTGCACCTTGTCACACAGTGGGCACCCAACAGCTAGCAATCTCTAAAGCCGTTTAACTGCAGCTTGAACCACCTCGAGGCAGATTCCACAGGTCCCACCTGTTGGGAGAGGCAGAATCACTTTGCATTTTCCTGAGTTTCCCTCCAGCAAGCTCTGGGGAGGTCTGGGGGGTGGTCAGGGACAGGGAGGTCCCATGTCCTTGTCCAGAGACCATGGCCCCGGGGATATGCAGACTCGTGCATGTGCCTAGATCTCATGATGCTTCCATAAACCAGAACTGAGATTTTTATGTGAAACCTCTTGACTTTTTAAAGGTTGGCAACAAATTCAAATTTTCAACAAACACTGTGCAGACCAAACGCAAGCTGTCTAGGGCCAGGTCCAGGCCTTGGCCTCGGGATGTCAAGATTGTTTCTGATGTCTCAGCCCTGGATCCCTTCGCTGCAGTGTCAGCATCTTACCAGTAGGTGGGGCTCCAGAGCCGCTCGGAGGAACTTCAGCTTAGGCGACATTTTCCATCCAAGACACACACAGAGACACCCACACCGGGCAGCTCTTCCTCTCCTCCCTTGTACTCACACCTGCACACCTCCAGGCATAGGCACCACTGCCCAGGCCACCACTCTGGGCATCACTGCCAGACCCCCAGTTCTGTCTGTCAGCTGGCCACCCTCCCAGCTCCACCAGCTGTGCAGAGGCGTGAGCGCCAGCTGGGCCCAAGGCAGGAAAGAGTCACCCTGATAAACATGAATATCATTTTCCAGGCTCCTTGTCGAGCCCAGTGAGGTTGCGGCGGCCCCCGCTCCCTTCTATGTGGGGGGAAGAATTGTCACTGTGACGGAGGTGCCTGGCACCCCAGTCAGATGGTGGGTTCCTGAGAACACTTGGGCAGAGAAGATCCTGGCCCCTCCCTCAGCTGTCCATGTCCCCTTTTTCTGTCTCTCTCTCAGTGGGTCTCGATCTTAGCTGCACATCAGAGTCACCTGGGCAGTTAAAAGACACCCCAGTGCCCAGGCCACACTCCAGACCAATTACATCCAACTACCCAGAGGTCAAGCCCGGGCGCCAGTACTTTGTAAGCTTCCTGGGTGATTCTGACGTGAGCTGAGGCCGAGACCCACTGCAGCGGAAACTTAGTTTTTGGGGGTGATTGGGAACACCTTCCTCCATTTATCCAGGCACCTCAGGACTGCAGAGCTGGAAGGAGCCTCTGAGATGGTCTGGATCAATTTCTATTAAATCCATGGAATCTTTTGTTAAGTCAATCTTAATATTAATAGAAAACATTTATATGACGTTTACTATGTGCCAGATACTATTCCAAATGCTTAGCCCAGCTCAGGCAGAGCACTAGTCGGGAGCCCGGACTGACCAGCCCCAGCATCCTCCATTTATAGATGGAGAAACTGTGGCCCTGACAGGGCAGGTGATGTGGCTGCAGGGCCCTGGGGAGTGTCAGGCAGAGCTGGGCTGGGAGCCTGGACCTCGGGGCTCAGGGGCCCTGAGGGCAGTGAAGGGAAGGAGGTGACTTACTTCTCGTTGTCGTAGTAGAGCTTCCCAATGGCCCAGGCCACGATGATGGGGAAAGGCACACCTGGGGGAGAGACCGGCTGTCCCAGAGCCTGACAGTGGGGTCTGGGGGATGCAGGACCTGGAGGCCCCCCGTGCAGCCCAGGGCCTAGAGGCCGGCAGTGGTTCCCCGGGGTAGAGTCTGTACTCTAAGCCCACATGCTCCCTTCAAGATGTCCCCGCCACCCCCAACCCCCAAGTAGGGGCAGAGGGCTGTGGTGCATACCCCCACCCCAAGCTGGCCTCAACTTCTCAGGTGCCCAGCCAGCTGGGCTGAGTGTGGGGGAGGAGAGGGCAGCCCCGCCAGGGCAGGGGGCTGGCCCGCTCACCCCAGCCGATGCAGATGAACATCCACTTGCGCAGCCGGTCGGTGGAGTAGGTGAGCACGATGGCCGTGTGCAGGTAGCAGCCCTCTCCAAACATCCAGAAGAAGTTGGTCACGTGGAAGTAGTTGTAGGCGGCTGTCACCAACCGGCACCAGCCCTGCAGCCCCACCCCCATCAGAGATGACGATGAGCCAGGGCACGGGTGGGGGCAGCAGCAGCACCGACCCTCTGCCTGGGCCTCCTCTCGGCAGGATGGGGCACCCCCCAGGCTCCACTCCTGTTCTATGGACCATAAGGCCTGGCCCCTGGCCCTCCTTCTCCCTTCCTCTGACCCTGGGCCTGCCCCTTCAGGACGCACCACGTTGCTCTGGTGGACTTCAGGGCTCATGGTGAGCTGGACCACGAACCATGTGGCATTGCGCAGGATGAAGGCCGAGATGAGGTTCCAGTGGATGATGTTTCTCAGGCATCGGATGCTCCTAGGAGCAGCAAGGGAGGGTGGGTGATAGAAGCAAGGGGAGGAGAGAGAGGATGAGGGACAAGTTGCCAGCATCACCCCAGCCCAGGTGTATGGTTGAGGAAACTGAGGCTCAGCAAGGAGCTGACTGGCTAGGTCACACTGGGAGGTGGTAGCAGAGGCTCTCCTGATGCTCCACAGGGCCCTTCCTACTTGTGGCCTGCCCAGCTCTGGGGCAGAGCCTGGCACCTAGGTGGTGCTCCAGGGACCAGGGGCTGCTTACTTGTTGGAGATGCCCCTTCTCCCGGGGGCCCCTCTGCTCCCTATGGTTCCAGGTTTGAGGGCCAGAAAACATCAAAGGCTTCCAGCAGATGCCTCACTCCCAGCTTTCAGCCTCATGCTCAGCTCTGCTCCCTCCCCCCCATTCCTGGCACTGACCTGCCTGGCACTGCCACTGGCATGCTTGGCAGTAGTGCTGGACCAAGGCAGGTGTAAACCCAAAGGGGCTCCAGCATCCTGGTCTCTTAAATGTGTGCAACTGGTCTGGGAGTGGGTGATACAGGTGAGCCTGGGCTTTGGCCATCCCATCTTCCCGCCAGCAGTTACTGGGCAGGGGCAGAAGCGCCCCTCCTAGGAGTTCCAAGACACTTGGGACTCCTACATCTGTCACCCCTCCCACTGAGGTGAGGGGTCAGGATCCCCCTTCCCAGCAGCTGCAGCCCAGAGTTGCCCTGCCTCTTACTTCTCCACCCTGCTTAAGGCCCAGGGACAGTGCTGGGACCTTCTCACCTGAGCCGCAGAAAGAGGACAAAGGCCACCAGGAGGGCCACCAGGGAGATGCAGTGGCCCAGGTAGTTGATGATGACAGCGACATGGTAGTGTACCTTGCTCTTCTTCTGAGGTGGGAGAGAGGGGCAGAAGTGAGGCTCCACACAGCCGCACCCCTGCGCTCACGGACGTGTGAGGACGGCCCCATGGGCGGCCGGGACAGAGTGATCACGGTAACAAAGCTATCCCTCTTCCTGCGCCCCGACCCGTGTCAAGCATTGCCGAGGGCAGCGGCGTCCAATTTGAGGGTATCTCTCTGCCCTGGAATCCCACGCTCTGTCCACTGCTCTGTGCTGTCAGACAAGTATCCGTGACCTTGAGTCTCCACATCACGCAGGGTTCCCCACTCTGCGTGCACAAACGCGTGTGCACAGCTCACAGCTGTGCTCTCACGCTCACATTCCCACTTAGTCCTAGCACCGGGGGGCCCTCATGGGTGCAGACCTCTAGGACTTCCTTCCTGCACCCATTTCTGAGTTGACCCACCATCTCCTCCATCAGCCCTAACTCCCTCCTGTCACAGTTGAGGCCGCTCCTATCGGTAAGGAGAGGAAGGGTGGTCGCTGTGGAGCAGCATCCAGAGAATCATTAGAAACCAGAGAAAATCTCTCAGGGGCCATAACTCGCTTCCTCGGTCCCACCCCTGGCCCAGGAGGTCTGCTCGAAGTGAACAGGGTCCTGACCCGGGACTCTAACAGAGTCTCCAGTGTTATTAGTTCATTTCATACACTGAAGGAAGCTGGAAACATCGTGGTCCCGTCTCCAAGCAATGTAAGCTCCATGAGTGACGAAGCCTTCCTATTTACAGAGTATTTCATATCTGTTATCTTCTCAACCCCTCAAGGAACCCCGTGGGAACAGCTGAAAGGGGTGTGGACTTTACTTTGCAGAAAACCAGGCCCAGAAGTATGCCGACTCATTCAAGGCCACTCAACTTCAAACCGCTTCTTACCTGCACAAGGTATTCAGGCTGCAAATGGTCCCCACCCAATAATGGGGGGCTGGTGGTCCCCAGTGCCCGGCTCTATGCAGACCTCTGCTCCCCAAGAGCAAAGCCCCCATTCACCCTTTTCTAGGTCCTGTGAGGGCAGGGCTAGAGAGCCAGAGTGTGGATGTTGGAAAACAACCGGCTTTTCAAAGAGAAGTCCCTGTTAGCACCCCCTCCCTTACCCTTTCCAAGCTCTGGGATGGGGCTAGGGAATGATGATGCACAGAAACTGGCCAGTATTGACAAAAAGGTGAGCTCACAGAGGACTTGTGTGTTTTTTGAGCCACCAAAGAGCTCCTGGCTCTCCGTGGACCTTCCTGTCAGAATTAGAGAGCCCACGGATGTCATAGCTAGTCCTAAGGGATCAAATCCAGCCCCACCCATCTTCCAGCTGAGGAAACTGAGGCCCAAACTCACCCACCCAGGGACAAGGGATGCGCCTCTGCAGCAGGACCCCAGCAGGCATCTGAGAAGGGGCCAAGCCCTCCCTCCTTGCTCTCCCTGGCCCCCGCCGCATCCCTTCTGAAGGGGCGTCCTCACTGAAGAAGCTCTGGGGTCCAGGAGGCCCAGGGAGCTCTGTGCTAGGGCCTGGTTTTCCTGGCAGAGGCTGTCAGGAGCATAGCAGGAAATCACATTAGCAACTCAGGTCTCGGAAGGGGCGAGACCCAGGGGGCTGTAAATGGAGGCAGGCGAGAGAGGGCAGAGGGCAGAGGGTAGTCATCACTGCCACGCAAATGGGGAGCGTCCTTGAGTGCCTGGCTGTCATAGATGCCAAATCCAGAGACTCCAGAAGACGTGCACACATCCAGCCTGTCTGCAGCTGGTACCTCATTTCCTTTTATTAAATTTTCCATAATCTACCCTGTGAAGCCCCTGGGTAGTAACAATGTCTGTGGGAGCCCAGACCCACATGGTGTCCCCGCTCTGTTCACAGGCTCAGGTGGACGAGACAGCAGAGTGTGTAGGGAGGCCCTTTGCCACCACCTGCCGTCAGCTGCCCCCCGCCCCGGCCACTGCAGCAGGCCATGCCTGGGTCATTTGCTTTAGGGTGGGATGGGTCATTTATTAAGCACCTCCTGTATACTGGGCACTGCATCAGGCACTTTACAGACGTCATTGCTTTTCCTTGTCGCTGCTGCCCTCGGAGACTATCCATCTGTCCTTTTTTCCAGCTGAAGAGGCTGCATCTCTGGCCCAAGCCACCCAGCCAGCAACTGGAATTCAGGTCTGCTTGACCTTAAAGACTCTCGTGCCCTGTCCCCACAGTGCACTTCTTGGGGGAAAAGGAGGGGCTGAAGACAGAGGCATTCTGTCCATCCTGGCCCAGGATCCTTGGAGAGCT
Source organism: Equus quagga (assembly GCF_021613505.1). Classification (NCBI taxonomy): domain Eukaryota; kingdom Metazoa; phylum Chordata; class Mammalia; order Perissodactyla; family Equidae; genus Equus; species Equus quagga. Next base: position 98,856,309 of record NC_060277.1, on the reverse strand, counting down.
TCTGCAGGAGGATGGGGCTCCACAGGGATTTTCTCCACCGAGGCTCAAAGGGGAGAATTCGGCCAAACCATTCGGGGTGCCGTGTCTGCGTGACTCAAGCTGTGTGAAGCTGAGAAACAGCGAGTCAGCTGGGAGTTACAGTGCAGAGAGAGGCCGAGAAGACTGCTGGAGAGACAGCAGTGTCACCCCAAGAGACGACCAGAGTCACCAGGACAGATAGCCAGAGACACCCTTTGAGATGGCCAGCAATATCCTGAGAGGCGGTCAGTGACACCAGAAAGAACAGCCAGCTACATCGTAAGAGATACCCAGTGACACTCCAAGAGACCCTAATGACACCCTAAGAGACATCAGTGACCTCCTGAGAGAAAGCCACCATTCACTGCAGACGCAGCTAGGTGTTTGAAGGACAAACGGACACAGCCAATCTCCGGGGACCTGATCAGTACTCTGTCCCTGTCCAATTTGGAGACCTAAGACTGGCAGTTACCCTGAGGAAGGTGGCACAGTGTGGCACTGGGCAGAGGCCACTCTGCTGCACCCCCAGTGACCAGAATCCAATAAGTAATTAGTGCTGGGTCAATTCTGACCAGACTCTCTGCAAGACACATCTTGTCCCAAACGGCAGCAGTGTCAGACTTGTCTAGAAGCCTTTTCGGGATGGGGCAGAGTCCCCGCTGCCTGGGCTCTCTCCCATCCCCAGCTGGCCCCACTTTGTGGCTCTTCCTTTCCACCTGGGTTTCCTGAGCTACTCCCTCACCCTACCAGTGGGCACTCCAGCAACATCAGCATCACCTGGGAGCTTGCAGAAATCTTAAGAACGGCAGACTCTTAAGCCCCACCCAAGACCCACTGAGTCAAAATCTTCATTTTAGCAAGAAGCCCAGATGATTCCAAAGCATTTCAGAAGCCCTGGTCCAACAACCCCCCGCTGTAAGCAGGGAACCCCGGCCCACAAGCCTATGCCCCTGAGTCCCTTTCATGTCCCATCACGGTGTGCCCTCCCAGGATGTGCCTAAGGCCCAGGCTCCCTGTGCTCAGCAGAGTGTGGGGGAGGGGAGCAGAGCGTGCAAGGTTCGTGAGACGGGGGAGGGGAGAGTCTGGGGCAGTCGGGAGGTCCCTGCAGTGGAAAAGACAGCGTGTGTGTGTGTGTGTGTGTGTGTGCGCGCGCGGGGGTGCTGATATGGGGAGCAGGGGCCCATGTATGGTGGTGCTGGGGGGTCAGTGCCATCCCTAGGGGCTGGGCCATGCACAAGCCAAGCTCCCTCTCTGGGGGCTCATCCCTGGTGGTGATGGCTGTCAGCAGATCTCCTCCCCGCCTGGCCTCTGGGCGCCCTCACAAGTCCCATTTCACAGGCAGCCGTCCTGCGAATCCATTATCTGCAATCCCCTTGGGGTGCTGGTGCTTAATTAGGGCTTAGCCTGGGCCCAGAGCTGAGAAACGGGGCTGCTCCATTAATTGGAGACTTTCCTCTTCGCAGTGACTCCGGGAGAGGACAGAGAGTGTTGGGAGTGGGGAGGGGTCTGGCCAGGCTGCAGCTGGCAGAAGGGGATGGCATTTTAACTAATTAAATTAATTGATTATCCAGAGTGCTAGGCAACCAGGTGGCAGGGACTGCGGGGGAAGGGGGTGGGTGGCAAAGCCAGGCAGGGCAGGCTGGGATGGGGGTGGCAGCCCCTATCCTGTCGGTAACCAGAAGAAGGGGGTGCCCATGTTACCTGTGGTCTCCTCATGGATGACCCCCACCCCCACCCCAGGTGTACACTGCCACTTCCCCTGACCCCAGGTGAGGTGAGAGGCAGAGGAGTGGCAGATGGATGGAGTGCCCTCCACAGGCCAAGACACAGGCGGACCCCACCCTCCCTCTACCAGGAGGCAGAGATTGTGTTACTCTCGGCTCTTTTACAGACAAGGAAGCTGGGACTTAGTGAGGCTGAATTACCTGCCCAGGGTTGCACAGCACAAGTGTTGGAACCAGAATCCAAACCCCAAACCGTCCGCCTCCAAAGCTCACACTGTTCTGTGATACTGCCCAAGAGGGGACTGATGAGAAGCTGGTGCTCCCCCATCCTTCTGGCCCTTACCCTGCTGGTGGAGAGAGGGAGAGACCCCTGTCCCGGTGGAAGGGATGGGAGCTGCAGGACGAGGAGAAAGGAAGGCTGAGGGCAGCTGTCAAAGACCTTGAGTTTGAAGGGTGTTGGGGGAAAGGCAGGTTGTTGAGAGCCGCCAGTCAGCCAACTACAAGAAAAGGGCTTAAATTAGAGCAGGAGAGCTTTGGGTGAACCATGAACTTCCCCTGACATTCAGGAGGCTCCAGTGCAGGGAGCGAGGCTGGGAGCAGCTGCGACATCTCCAGCTTTGCCACTGTCCAGGAAGGGGACAGACACCTGCTCTGCTGGGGTGGGGGCAGGGGTGTCTGTCCTAAGGCAGGAGGCTGGAGACCAGACCCTCAACTGGAGATACATCCAGTTGGAGATACATTGTCTGCCTCAGGCTCTGCAGACCCAGCAGGATGCTCAGAACACCAGGTGGGGTGCAGTGGTGGGGCTGAAGACTCCTTGCCTTCGCCATCCCTCCCTCCTACCATCCTCTCTGGGCATCAGCTGTGGTCCTAAGAGTCACCGACTGCACTGATCTGCCTTTCTAAGCATGAGCCCCGTTTCCCGTGCCACGCCCTCCCCACGCCCCACTGTGTGCCAGGTAAGGAGTTCTCCACCCTGCTGAGTGGTCTTCTTGCCAGTACCCCACCCCATCCAAGCCCAGCTCTTCTGGATGAACTGTTTCCTGACTTGGAACCCCACTTCCCTCCCCCATTTAGGGAGTGCCCTCATCCCCCACCCCAGGACTTCCCAGTGGGCTCACTGTGTGCATGCTTAGCAACCTGGGGGCTCTCTTTGCTGAGGTCAGGTGGTCAGGGAGCCAGCCAGGCCACCCCAGCCTGGGTGGGCCACATGTTCTGGCCTGTGTGATCTGAAATGCCAGGGAGCCTCTCCCCCTGCATCCCAGGGAACCTTTTCATCCTGCCAAAGCAGCACTATTCTTTCAGACTAAGCTTCACCCTCTCTTTGCAGCTTCTGGAAGGAGACAGCAGAGCCCCAAGATCTCAGGGACGTGAGGTCAGGCAGCCTGGTGGAGGGGCTAACAAAGCGCTCAGGACGGGGTAGGGTGCTAGGGGTAGAAAGCTGTCCTCTCACCACCCACCTCGCTTCACACCCAGTACCTGGCGGTGGGCAAAGGACAGCTGGACCCCAAGGCCCCCGGTTCCAGGCTCTGACTCACTCTGGCCATGTGACCTTGCGTGAGTCACTCCCCCTTCCTGGGCCTTAGTCTTCCCGTCTGTGAGGTGAATGGGTTGCACTACATCAGAGCTTCTCACTTTTTCCCCATCAGAAGGCTCCCCCGGAGCACTTGTTAAAAATACAGATCCCGAACTCATCCTTGGAGAGTTTGATGTATTGGGTGTTGGGTGTAGCCCTGGGACCTATGTTTGAACAAGGGCTCCGGGTGATTCTTATAACCATGCAGGTCTAGGGACCACAAGATGGGATGGAGCGTCCGCAACCTCCCTCCCGATTCATATCTTTTAGGTGCTGGAATTCTCAGGACTGCCTGGACCAGCCCCTCTCTTCCACACCCTGGAAACCTGGGGCCCTCGGACGGCTTGGGGCATCTTCCCTTCTGCCCTTCACTTTCTTCCCACTGGTTCTTCCAGCTACATGACCCCCACCTTCCTCAGCACTCACTGAGGGGTGGGTGGAGATGCCAGGGAGGGGGCAAGGGGCACAGAGGCGGCAGCAACACCAGGAGGATAGATACACCCGTGCACCTGCTAAATGTCACCCTTAAAAGATTATTCATTGCGGCACTGTCTGTAATAACCAAAGACTGAGAATAAAGATGGTTAAATAAATTACAGTACATCTGCACAACGTGATGTTATGCAAATGTAGAAAAGAATGAAGATGCTCTTTATGGACTGATACAGAACAATCTCCAAGATGGATGATTACACCAAAAAAGCAAGGTGCCAAAGAGTGTGTGTAATATGCAGCATTTGAGCAAAAACAAAAAAGAATATATATACACGATCACACACATGCGCAGAGAATGTCTCTGGGAGAGCACTTAAGGAGCTGCAAAATGGTTGCCTCTGGGGAGGGAACCCGTGGCTGGGAAGGGGGGAGGGTGGGGCAGGGGGGGAGACTCTTCTCTGTATTTCCATTTGTATCTTTGAATTTTGTATTATGCAAAAGCAATATCTTCTCAGAAACATTTGAAGATTTAAAAAGCTCTCTAAGGGCTTTTTTGACGGCACTGCTCCCCTCACCCCATCCCTCACTCCGTTACAGGCCCCCATTGGACCTGGATGTGGTACACAGGTGGGTGTGGTGGAAAACGGATGAGAACCCGACCCAATGAGTGAAGGAGGAGGGGAGGAAGGGACGAAGGCCCAACTCATGCCTGCCAGAGCCCGCCCACTGCACGTCTGGCTCGCCCTCCCCCGGGGGATGCCTGCTCCGGGCGTGAGCTCTGGCTCCCCAGTCGGCTTCCCTTGCGCCAGGCCTTGGTGTCAGCCTCTGCCCACCACCACCCCTGGCCTCGAAGCAGGCACAGACCCCTCAACACGGGCAGCCTCGCTGGGCCCTGCCTCACCTCCTCGGTGAGGATCTCCTGGCACTCGGAGTAGTTCACGCGGGCGGCCCAGGTGCCATTGGCCAGGCACTCCCGGTAGCCATTGTCTGGAAAAAGAAGAGAGAGTCAGAGTGACCCTGGACTCCTCTCCCGAAGAGTAGCCTGGGCATCTGTCTGTCCATCTATCCATCCATCTGGGCCAGCACAAGGGCCTGCTGGCTAGGCAGCTCTGGGGTGAAGTGGGGAGAGGGGCTTCCCTGCCACCCCCACCCTCCTGCCCACTGGCCCCCAACAGGGGTACAGTGGTGACCCTAACACCTGCCCATAGGGCCACGGCTCTGCCCACCCAAGCTGGCATGGTCATGCCCGTGGGACTGGCCCAGGGCAGGCTTGACCAGTTCACCACGCAAGCCTGTATGCGGTGGCAGATTACGTGGTGGGTGCCCTTCTGAGAAATCTCCCATTCTGGGGTCTCACGTGGCAGCAAAAAGAATGGTGAGATCTCATGAGTCAGTTCTGGTTCATGTGGCTGGGCATGACGTGACGGAAGGATGTGTGGTGACAGCTCACGTGGCACACTGAAATGGCAGGGCTTCGTATGGTGGACTCTCTGTGGTGAGGTGTCCCGTGGGGGTTCCTTACATGGCAGGTTTCACATGGGGTGGGGCTCCCAGGGCAGGTGTTGGGGAAGGTCCCCATGGTGGCATTTCCCTACAGCAGGCCTTATGCCAGAGGGTCATGTTGTAGGGACATCCATGGTAGAGGTTTCCTGGGATGGAAAATGACAGGTGGTAGGAGTGTGCTGGGGGATGTCACAGGGGGTGGCTTTCATGTAGCACATGTAGCAGGGACCTTATTATTAGGGTCTGCTGCAACTGGCTCCCAGCCTGGCACATGGCACTTGGGAGACAAGACAGGAGAGTGGCCTGGGGAGGAGCGGGGAGCCATGCGGTCACCAGCCTGGATTGCAGCCCAGAACCTGTCACCTTCTAAGGAGGTGGGGAGGGGCCCTGTGGTCCGAACTGAGGCCTGGCTTCAGGGCTCTGGGATGGCTGGAGCTGCACAGAGTGCCCCCTGCCTCTTGCCTCCCCCTGGGGCACCAGGGCCCTGAAACCCAGAGGGGAAAGACCAAGGGGTTCCGAATCTTGAGTCTTTTCTCCTTTGCTGGCAGCGGTCACCCTGCCCTACCCCAAGCCCCTCTCTGGCATCAGTGACTCTAGATGTGTTTCCTTGAGTTAATTCTGGCCCTGACTTCAGGCAGATCTAGCTAGAAGAGAAATTGAGTCCTTAGCTATTTCCACTGGACCCCCTGCCCTACTGCAGGCTCCATGGCTCCCGGTGACCCTCACATCACAGCCCCACCCCAGCGGGGCAGGAGGAGGGCTGGGGAAGCTGCTTGAGTCCCAGGGCAGAGACAGAGCACTGTGTGGGAGCCACAGGCGGGGCCCTAGGCCCAGCTCAGTGCCACTGCACTATGGCAGCGACCTCAGCCAGCGGCCTCTCGGGCCCCTCTCCTCATTTGTAAGAGGAAGGGCTGGACCAGCTGATCCCCAAGGCACTGTCCAGCCTCAGCGCTCTTCTCTGCTGGCAGCATCAGGCCTGGAGGGAGACGACGGGGGGGGGGGGCAGTGGAGGGGAGCTGCTGCCTCCCCTCAGTGGGAGCCACGGCCTGGCCTCCAGGGCTCCCACGCGGAGGCCTCCTCTCTAATCCCGCTTCCCGGCCCCTCTACTCACGCCGCAGCACGCCAGTGGGGAAATGAGGCTAAGTGGATTTTTAAAGCTCCGCGCAGCTTCCCTGCCAGAAGGCCTGAGTCTCTGCAGAGTTGAGCCCTTGGGCAGCATTCACGAAGATGCGGCTGATTCCCTCCTAATTGCTAAATGAGGGATAAGCTACCAGGGGGCTAAGAGCTCAGGACTGGGTTTTCAGGGACATGTGGGGGAGGCAAGGAACCAGGGGAATCCAGTGTGTCTGCCATGGGCCAGAAGCTGCTCCGGAATGTCTGCAAAGAAAGGGGCTTGGGGGCAGAGAGCTGGTTGGAAGGGGCACGTGGGTGGGGGGCGAAGGGGGGTCTCTTGCCTTAGGAGAGGCGGGACAAAGTAGTGTTAAGAGAATGGCTTTCGACCCAGACAGCCTGGGTTCAAATCCTGGCACCACCCTTTGCTAGCCGTGTGACCTTGGGCGAGTCACTCAACCTCTCAGCTTCCTTATCTGCAGGATGGAAACGATCTTAACAATGGCTCCTCGTTCAACATTTTCAGTTAACACGAGCGGAGTGCTGGAGCTCTACCTGGCGTGTGGTGGGGGCTGTGATATTGATTATTATTGTCTTGAAGCTGTATTTATACAACCTTACATAAGATTCAGAGCATGTCACTTATTTCTATCAAAGGGGGTACAAGTGGGGATTATGGGAGGAGTCCCCTTGGCTCAAGCCCCATATTCGCACCCTCATTGGGGTGAGAGCCTGGAGTCCCTCCCAGGCCGGGTCATGGGCTGGGGTAGGGGGGAAGTAGGCTTTGTTGGGAAGGGGGCAGGGGATCCTGAAAGAAAATAGGCCCAAGGAACGAGCAGCGAGCCGTTACCAAGGAGGAGGCGACCTCCTCGTCTTTAATTGCTGAGCTGAGCAGTCCTCCGGGAGAATCACGGGAAAATGGATATTTTTGGAAATGCTTCCCATCCATTTGAAGATCAGATGCAGCAGGAGGGAGGACATTAAGGAAAGGCCTAGAAGGCCTGGCAGCACCTCATCAGTAAATGGGTTAATTAGTGCCTAATGATTAGGTGCAGCTCTGGGTTCCCAGTTGCTACTGATTATACGGGTGTGTTCCTCATCATTCTGGCTCTGGGAGCACCTGGAACTGGGGAGGCTTCCAGCCCTGCCCCCACGTCAGGGACCCATCTCCCAAGCTCCTCTCCTGGGATCACAGAGGGAAGGTCGAGGGGGCCGAGAGAGAGCACCTCACCCAAATCTCCCACCCATCCTGCAGGTGGAGACACCGAGGCCGGGAGAGGGCCAGTGCCGAGGGCTTCTTAACCAGCTACAGACGGAGCTGGGGCTGGGACCCGGGACTCCCGGCTTCCACTTAAGGCCGGGCTGGCAAGTCGAGCAGCATGTGCCCAGGCACTAAAAGTTTATTTGGGGCCTGTCAGTTCACCCTTAGGGACACAAGTGGAGGAGCTCGTGGAGAGTGGCCAAGGCTGGCTGCAAAGGTAGGCAGGGCCGTAGCCACCGGAAGCCTGGCTGGCCCCATTCAGGGGTATGGACTAGACCATGGAGGTAGTGGGGAGCCACAGAAGGTTGACTCCAAGCACAGGTGTGACAGGGTCAGATGAGGAACTAGGGTTAGAGACTGGGGTGCCTCAGACGGGGCAGCGGCATTGGGGATGGAGGGTCAGACACGAGGATCACTTTGCAGGTGGAATTGACAGGACCTAGTGCTGTCATGAAAGAGGGGCCTCCTCCTAGAAGCACCCATGCCCCAGCCCAGAAGCAGTGGGCGCACAGCATGCAAAGGGGGTGCTGGGAGGACCCTGATTTCCGGGTTTGGCTCCACCTCCAAGCTTTGTGACCTCCGTCAGCTACCAGCCTCTCTGTCTCCATTTCATAACAGTAAAATGGGCCCTGCTAAATTGGAGGCTGGTGGGCTGTGTACTCCAAATCTCCTTTTAGGTCCTCCTGCCCGTGTTTCCTCCTCTCCCCGCGCCCAGTCTTTCTTCTCCTTCTGGGGTCCAGGATGTGGTTGCAGACATGTGAAAATGCGTGCTCCGGCTGTTCCCGCCTCCTGCCCAGGCTCAACGGCTCCCCAGGGCTCTCCCACCCCTCCTTGGTTGCAGCCCCCAAGCCCAACCCCCTTCCTCCAGCTGATAAAGGAGAGAGGGGCAGGAGAAAGAATTGGGAGTTTGAGCTGGACAGTCTTAGAAGCCATGTCAACCAGCCCTCTCCGTCCTCAGACGAGGGGCTGGAGGCATAAGAGGGGGAAATGTGCTAAAGGTCACGCAGTGAGTCTTGGAGTGAACCACCACGTGTCACTGGTCACCCTCGGGACCCTCTTGGGGCTCTGAGCTCAGGCCCACCAGAGCCCAAGGGCCCACCCAGGGACTCCACCCACCCCTCAGATAGCTCAGGGCCCATGGCCTGCAGCTGCTGCTCTCTTGATAAGCAGAGGTCAGTGAGTCATTGACGGGGGAGAGCAAATTAATTCTGTGGGTGGCAGGTGGTATAGCAAGGAGCTGCAAAGCCCTCAGGGGCAGGCACAGGGCCCCAGGGAGCAAGGTGTTTATATGGGGATCGAGTATCCAAACTGACCCTGGGTCTGTCCTCTCCCGCCCCACCCACCTGTGGGCCTGCACGCAGGGCCAAGGCCCCTGCCTCGGATCTAAAACTCTGAGTCCGCACCTCCTGGCTGGAGGGCCCTGGGGAGGCCTCGTAACCTCTCTGAGGCTAGGGTTCTCGTCAGCCACGTTGGGGCTATTCTGACGATTCCTGCCCTACCTCAGGGGGTGTCGTGGGGTCACATCGACTGGCCCAGTCTGTCAACTGCAGAAGAAAGTGTCAGACAGACCTGGATGCAGTTCCAGCTGCCCCTCTTACCGGTTGGTGACCTCGAGCAAGTTCTCTAACCTCTCTCAGCCTCAGAGGCCTTAGTTGCATGCTGAGCACTACACAGTTCCATGCAGGGTCTTGCAGGGGGTGCTATGAGTCAGCAGTAAAGAGCACACAGCGCCCAGCAGAGTACAGAGCTGGCCTTTGGTAAATGGTAGCTGTACCCATGAGAGGTATAGTTGTGATTATTGTTATTGTCATTATCATTATTATTTCCCCACCTCCAACGAGTCCCAAGTTGTCCCCATCCTGTCCCACCTCCCGGCACGTGGCCCCCCCTCCACACGCTCCCTTACTTGTGGTGTTGTAGCGGACACCGTAGAAATAGGCAGGGCAGGGTCGAACCACCAGCTGCCCCGCGGGGCTCCGGGGCCAGCAGGTGCCAATGAGGTCCACGGATGCATTGCACTGCAGTCCTGGGGGCAGAGACGGCAGGTGAGGCAGAGCGAGAGCCCCACTCCAGTGTCCTACCCCACTCCCCACTGGCCCAGACTCGCACGCCAGCTGAGGACAGAGCATGAGCAATGACCCCAGAGCAGAGATGCAGAGGAGATGCATCCTATGCAGAGGAGACACCGGGGGATGGAATCTAAATTCAAGGCTATGGCACTAAGGAGCCAATGTAGGTTCCAGAGCAGAGGAGGACAGAGATGCTGGAGGTGATGGCAAAAGCTGAGGTCCTGGCTGGCACTTAGAGGAAGGCTGCACATGCTTCAGGTCCCCTGCCCTGACTTCATGGCCTGGAACAGCTTGGAACAGACCCAGCCAACCCTTAACCCAGCCCCCTCACACAACTCTAGAGTCAAACCACATCTGCGCTGGCCTGCAGGGAGGACCCAGCTAAGGGAGGAACCAGTTAGCCCACCTTCCAGCTGGCCTGAAAACTGCATTTACTGAACATACACTGTTTGTACTCTGATCTGTGTTGGGCCCTAAGAGAGGACTGCCTGAGGAGGGGACTATAGGAAGAAAAAGGAGGAAGACACCATCTGGGGGAGTAGAAAGGACACTGAACTAGGAATCTGGAACACTGGCTTCAGACTGGGCTGTGCTACTAATTTGCTATGCGACCGTAAGCAGGTTGCTTGTCTTCTCTGGGCCTTAGTGTCTTTATCTCTAACAAAATGAAGTGGTTGGATCTGATCAGAAATTCTTAATCTCAGTCTACTGGAAGCTTTAAGGGTTCACAGTCTTGGAAATTAAATGAAAAATTTGGCTTATACATGTATTTTAATTGGGAAAGGCTCTCCTTACATTCTCAGAGGGGTCTGTGACTCAGAAAAGGATGTACACAGTTGAACCGGAAAGAGAATGTCAAAGTCCTCCTCCAAATATTTGCCCTGAATTAAAAGCTTTTTGGAGTGGAGTGTGTGTGTGTGTGCCTATGCTGGGACAGAGCTGAGGCCATGCTAACACTTCTGGAGAGCAGGGGGGCGCTTCTGGTCTCCAACAGGTGGGCGCTGGGCTGAGGACAGTCCTGGCATTCCCCTCCCTGATGCTGCCCCTTATTTCTCTGCCCTTGGATGCCCCTCTCCTGCGTAAGGCTGGCACACGGGGCCTGTAAGAACCAGTGTGCCCATCATGATGGGAGAGGGTGAGTAATTCTTGGGACTGGCACAGGAATGCACAGACAAGCCAGGCAGAGCCATGAACCAGTGGGGGCAGCCTCTTCAGGGCTGGGCATGAGCAGCTGCCAAACCCTGGCTGGCGCCCGCCTGCCCTCTCCTGCCCAGATGAGCCTGACTCCAGTCTCTCAGGAAACAGCCCCGGGTTCAGTTGGCCTCCTTTCCCTGCTGGACACAGGGCAGCGCTGAGCACCACTTGTACCAAATGCTGCTTTTTCTTTCTAATCAAAGCTATTCAGAGGGTGTTCGTGCAAATCAGGGCTCAAGGGCAGAGGCCTTGAGGCCAAGTGGTTTAATTGAAAGAGAAAGAAATCTGGACCGGGGCTTAATGGACACGAGGAGCCGGCAGGCCTGGCAGCTGGGGTGGGCCAAGCCCTGGTGCTCTGCCACCGAGAGCCTCCAAGAACGCCTCAGGGAACAGTGGTGGGGGCCGGAACGCCAGGAAAGCAGGGCCGTGCGTGGCAAGAGCGCACCTGGTTGGGACTTTAATCTGTCCCGGGTCATGCTGCCAGTGCGGAGTCCAGAGGAGGTGGGGAGGCGGAGGCACATGGCCGCGGGGAGGGAGGGATGTTGCGGCCTGTGCTCAGCTTTTTCAAAGCCCTTCTTCATATATTTTGTTTGATCCTCATCTGCTCTGTAATGTCAGCATTCCCTTCTTACAGGTGAGGAAACTGAGGCCTCGGGAAGTCAAGTGACTTGCCCAAGTTCACGAGTCAATGAGTGAAGGAACGAGACTCAGGATCGGGTGCTTTGGACTCTAAATTGAGTGCTCTCTCCATTACACCACGTGGTGTGCCAACAGAGGGAGGGGACATCAAGGAGGCAGTGCGGAGGGGAGCAGCAGTTACTGAGGGCTGACTGTGTGCAGGCACGTGCAAGGTGCTCTGCGTACACCATCTCTTTTAAGGACACCATCGTACCTTCCTTAGAGGCTGGTCATTCATTCACTCACTCACTCATGCACAGCATCTCCCGAGCCAGGCACTGGGAAGATTAAATGGGATATCCGGTGGGGCAGCAGCTGGAACGGCCTACCAGACCCCGTCAGTCAGCATGGCTTCTGCCTTCTCTCCCTCCCTCTCTCTCCTGCCCTGGACATTTCCCCAGAGCTCCTCTTGCAAAGAACAGAGGGCAGGGTAGGACTGGGCACCAACAACAGCCAGGACCAGGCCAGAGCCAAGGCAGGGACCGGCCACTGAGCGGGTGGCCCTTCTGGCCTTGGGGACCAGGTACCAGCCCCTGCCCAGAGCCCTGACCTCGCCCACAGCTGCTCGTGGGATATGGGGGTGGGAGTGCACAGGGCAGATGCCATTTGCCCCTAGTCTGTTGTATGGATTAGGATTCCATAGCACCCACTATGGGTCTCACACCACCTGCCAACGTGGGCGCTAATTCTTCCTGTTTTGCAGTCAAATTACTTATCCGCAGTCAGACACTAAGAGGCAGAAGTGGGTTTTGAACGCTGGTCTTCTGACGCCAGCCCAGGGCTCTTCCCAGGGAACCACAGACAGCCCCGGTCTGGGCAACTGGTTCTCATAGCATTTGGTTGCACCCGTCTCTGCGCCCGGGGTTCCTCCGTGTCAACGTGCCCCCTCCCTCCCTTCCTCCTGCACAGAAGGCTGCGTGGAGGCGGCGCGAGGGACACTGCCGCAAACGTGACCTTTACATTAAGAGCCCAGAAAATCCTGGAGGGAATGAAAGTCTGTGTGAGAGACAGGAAGAGGCTGCAGGAGAGAAGAGAAGCTTAACTAAAGCAGTCAGGAGACAAATGGGGGGCGGGGGCGGGTCGAGGGCATGGTGGAGCCAGATGGGGCGTGGCCAGAGGTAGAGGGCCAATCAGGAGTGGCGGCGGAACTCAGGCTCGGAAACATGGCAAGAAAGTTCAATAGGGGGGTTGGCCTTGTGGTTTTAGGGAGCAGGCCCAGCAATCTTCTAGCCCGAGGAAACAGCAAGTACCAAGGGCCTGAGGCAGGTGTATGCTCAGTGTATCTGAGGTGTTGACATCACTTGGTGGCTCAGCCCCTCTTTCATAGGGCAGCTAGATCCCTTCAGGGTCTTTGGCGTGGGGGGGGGGGGGGGGGGGGGGTTAGAGAGAGTGGGTGGGTAGGGGTGTGTGTGTGTGTCAAATGGACTAAAGTAACGCATAGGCCTGGGCTGGTGGCTTCCTCCTTCCCCACACATGCGCAGAGCAGACACACGGGGCCCAGCCTCCGACTGCTGTCGGGAGCATTGTGGTGGGACTGCACCAAATCGCTGCGAATGGGGGGAAAGGAGAGAGGAACAGTGTGGAGGGCTGCCACCCGCCTCTGAAACCACCCTGCTCAGTCAGGGTCCCGGGGCCTGCTTTAATGAACGGAGAAGAACGCTTTGAAGGTGGCCCATTTAATGCTTGTGCACAGTCAGGCACCGGTTTCTCCCCCCAGGTGGATGACATAGTTCCCTTCCCATCGGACTCGGGGTCCATGTGTGCTCAGCAGATCCTTCCGCGGTCGGTAACTTCAGAGGGGAACGGGAACCTGGCTCCTGTCCCCAGTTCTGTCCGGGCTCCCATCACACGCTTCTGAAGGAACCAGCGTAGGTGGGCGCTTGGCAGCAGCCCTGCGGCTAAGAAACCCATCCCCCCCGTTTGGTTTAAGCCCAAGAGAAGGACTCAGCCAAGGCCGCCCAGAGCGGGAGCAGCCAGCTGGCCCGAGGGCGGCCTCCGAACACGCATCTCGCCCATTCAGAGGAAGGTGCTGCTGAGATGGATGGGCGGGGGCTCTGCCTGGGTCACCTGGCATGGAGAGGGCGGCAGAGGGCAGGGAGGGGGTCCTGCGCTTCGCTCGCTGCCTTGTGCTTGGGCTCCTCCTCGGCTAGGCAGGGTGGAAAGATGCCTTTGTAAGGCCTCTGATTCATCAGGACAGGTGGGTGGGAGCCTCCTGCCCTGTGGGTCTGTGGGCTTCATTCTGGCATTCTCAGCACTTAGTACAGTGCCAGGCACATAGTAGGTCCGAGGAAAATTGGGGGCTGTGTGCCAACCCAATATGGGCGAGGGAAACTGCAAGATGACTCTGCGCTCCTGGATGACTGACCACACTGGGCCCTGGGCACTATGGCTCTCTGGGTGGCCACATGCGTGGTGGTGGGAAAGTCTGGAATCAAGCCCATTTGATTCTAATCTTGGAGCCACTGCTTAGTAACTGTGTATGCTTGGGCAAGTTGCTTAACCTCTCTGAGCTTTTGGTTCCTCGTCTGTAAAATGAGGATAAAAATTCTTCCTGACAGTATCGTTGTGATGCTTCACTGAGATTAAAGCACTTAGAATGGTGTCTAACACATAGTAGGCACTGAAGAAATATTACCTATCATGAATTATTATTATCATCCATGACCGTAAGACAGGGGATGGGAACTGATGACCCTGGGTCCTTGTTAACGATGTCATTCCGCTTGTCTCTGATGTCATTAGTCAATAATCCTATTACTTTCTGGCATTGTCGTATTCATGCCATGATTTTATGAGTTGCGAAGTCTGTGATCTGCCACATGATGGAGCCTCGGCCCTGGGGACCCCGCCTCCCTGCTCCTGGCATGTGAGAGGCCCTCCAAAGGCCCCAGTTCAGTGCCAGCCACCCCAGCCAGACGCCCATCCATCTGTCCTGGTCCCTCCGCCCCACCCTCACCATCTGTCTCTACCAGTGCCCGTCAGTAGATGGTAGGTCTCGGTGTCAGAAGACAAATAGCGCATTATCAGAGGCTGCTGTGGAGGGTGATGGATCGTGCGTCATGGAGCCAGCCAGGCTGGGTTGGGCTGGGGGCAGGCGCACAGAGTACAAACCATTGGGGAATGAACGACATTCATCACGGCCTGTTGCCTCCAAGGACAGGTGACACCTGCGTGGGCTCAGGGATGTCACTCCTCTGGAGCACAAGCAAGTTAATGGAGCCTGACCTGGCCCCTGTGCGTGGGGGACCGCAGGCCGGGCCCTTCCTCTGAGGCCCAGCCTCGGAGCACGTCTCCTTCCTCCCAGTTTCTCTCTGCCAGAACTCCAGAATCTTGCTCAAGAACTTTTCTGTTCCCCATGACCCGGCTTAGCCAGCTTTGCAGCCAGATGCTCCGGGCTCCCAGTACCTCCCCAGGCTTACTGCTCTTCCTTCCTCATCCCTCCCCTGTTCTTCCACCAAACTCACCTGCTGGCCCTCAGTCAGCTCTAGCTTTGGCTCAGAGCACTGGTTCTTCTCTGCCGGTCCATGCTCAGAGCCTCTCAGAGACTCACCTTGAAACCTCCTCCTTCAGGAAGCCTTCCTGGCTTCACACCACCCCTGATCTAACCTCCTGCCACCTCCACTGTAGTCAGCAATTCATGGCAAGTGCCTTCCCCTCATTCCAGCTATACAGTAAGCACTTTAAAAAGCCTGGTGATGTTACCAACAATAATAGATAGTACTCAGTTTGTGAATTATCACCATAAAATGTAGTGCGTTCAATCAAAACAGATCTTTGAGGCAGGCATCACCCCTCCTGCCCCCACCCCCTTTTACAGTTGGGCAAAGTGAGGCTCAAGGGCGTCAAGGGCATGCTCATCCTTGTTGCTACCAGTGGGGCCCCTCAGGCAGACAGGACAAGATCGAGTGCCCCTGTGAGCACGGGACCCCAGTGGGCCTTCTCCAGTGCAGTGCTCATTCCTCTCCCTGCGGCCTCCCCAGGCAGGGTACGGCGGGCCTGGTGGCAGCAGTTCCAAGTGGTAAAGGCCTCTCCTGCGGGCCTGGGTGCCAAGACTGCTGCGTCAGCTGCCCTGCTGCCCCAGGTCGTTCCTCTGCCAGCGCACGCCTTGCGTGCCGCCTCCCAGTACTCAAGCTGGTGGACTTGACTCCCGGACAAGACTGCAAGCCCCTCTTTGTCCCCTGAGTGCCTTGCATGGGCCCCAGCGCACAGTAGCTGCTCAGTTAATGAGTTAGGTTGAATCTGGAGAGACCTGAAGAGGAAAAGGAATCACCCAAGTACAGTGAGCCCCCCAAGGACCCTCGGGTGCAGGGGACCCTCTCCACCTGGTGACAGGGGCCAGGGTGAGGGGTCAGAAACCACACCCAAAGTGGGGAAAGGTCTGGTCTTGGAAGCCGAAGACCTAACTCTCCTGTGCCTCAGTTTCCTCGTCTGTACAGATGCTGGGTCTCAGACACTTGTGAGCATGAACTAAGATAATTGTACAAGAGCACTTTGTCAATGGTGAGGTTATACGAGTGTCAGTAACGTTTGCAGTCACGCGGTATTTTCTCTTGAGGAGGCTGTGGAGCAGGGTGTTAAAGAACATATCAGGAGGCCAGGCTGCCTGGGCTCAGATTGTGGCTCCAGCACTGACTAATCCTCCTCTGTGCCTCAGTTTCCCTATGTGTAAGATGAGAATCACAGCACTACCTCAGAAAGTCGTTGTGAAAACTGGGTTAATGTACCTCCAGTACCCCCAGCAGGGCCTGGCACAGGGCTAGCATCACACAGTCTTACGCTTTGGGCATTTTCAGCGGAGAAAAGAGCAGCCTTTCTTCCTTGCTGATGCCTGAGTCACAGCCCAGCCCTCCGCTCTGTTGATTCTCATGCAGCAAGGCTGGGGCGACTTCCCCTGTTGCCCGCCCCAAAGCTGGGAAGATAACTACTTGGCACACTTGCCACATGCCCCTGCGGTGCCTGTGGCAGATGCTGTCCCCTAATTGCAGCTCTCTTTCCCACCACACTTACACTCAACCTCAGGACCCTCCTCAACACAGTACTCCGTGGAGTTACAATGAATGGCTTGGAGCCCTAGAGAGGACATGCCTCTGCTCTTCCTGCCCGAGGGCACAGCTCTGTGTGCAGGCCCTGGGAGACCTGGGGTGATTTGGGGCCTGTGGGGACCTGGAATCTTGCAGGAGGCTGGTGGGGGTACTCACCAGAGATATTGCTGGCTGGGGACAGGCTCTCGCAGTGCTGGTCCTGAAGGGAGGCGGAGATGGGGTTCAGCCCCAGGAGGAGAAGGGCCTGTGGGCACAGGGAGGCGAGGGGCATGGTTAAACTGTGCCGTGAGCAGCCTGGCTGCAGCTTCCTGCATCCTCTCTCCTCGCCTTGCATGTCTCCTCCCAAACACCCCTCCCCCCAGCCTCTTTGCCCTCCTCCCCCGTGTCCTCTCTACCCAGAAGGTCTGGAGCTGAGGGGCCCGGAAGGGAGGCTGATAACAGGAGGAGCCCAGGTTCTCAAGGGAGAGGTGAGTTTTCTCCCTGAGGGCTGGGGGCCTCCAGGGAGGCTCTGCCTGAGGAAGTCGCCTCCATCCCCAAGGGGTCCCAAGGATGGCTCAGCTGTGTCCCAACACACACACACACACACACACACACACACACACACACACACACACACGCAAACACACACACACACCCCCTCCCACCTGCCTGCTGAACACCCACAGGCTCACAGAAGAGCCTCACTAGTTCGCACCCCTCCACCAAGCTGTAGGGCTCAGGGCCTGTTGAGCTGCTTCCGGGGCCCTCATCCCGGGCCTGGTAATTATGGGTCCCTACAAACTGTGCCTCACCGGTTACCAAGCCCTTTTACATCTGTGACGGCACTTAATTTGCCCTGGGCTGGTGTGGCTCTCCCTGTTTGCAGATGAGGAAACTGAGGCCCAGGGGCTGAAGGGATAAATGTGTGTGGAAAGACGGCTGCCCTATTCTGGGGAGAATCTTTGCCCCTCACCCTCACCGGGGGCTCCATGTCACTCTGATTCCAGAATTTCAGCCCACTTGGGAGGAGAATGGGATGGGCCTCACACCTGGAGGGCTGCCTTTCTTCAACTCCCATCCCCACCCAATCGTGTGTCCCCTCCCTTGAGGTCACCACCCTCCCTACAGATTTAGAGTCAAAAGAGACCTGGTATCACTGTGTTGCCATGGGCAGGTTACTTGACCTCTCTGTGCCTCAGTTTCCTCACCTGTAAAGACAGGTACAGTCATGTGCTGTGTAATGATGTTTCGGTCAACAATGGGCTGTGTATACGATGGTGGTCCCATAAGATTATATGGGAGCTGGAAAATTCCTATGGCCTAGTGACCTCATAGCCATGACGTAGTACCACACATCACTCCTGTGTCATGTTGATGCTGGTGACAGCTCCGTGCGTGTTATTGCCCCGACGACCTTCCCGTGGGACAAGATGTGGAGGCGGAAGACAGTGACATTGATGGTCCTGACCCTGTGTCAGCCTAGACTGATGTGTGTGTTTGTGTCTTAGATTTTAACAAAAAAAGTAAAAAAATAAAATTAAAAATTAAAAAAATTTAAAAAGCTTATAGAATAAGGACATAAAGAAAGAAAATATTTTTCTTTTGTACACAGCTGGTGTACAATATTTGTGTAAACGGTCTATAAGTTTTCATTGTACACATCTGTACAACGTGTTTGTATTTTAAAGATTTTATTTTTCCTTTTTCTCCCCAAAGCCCCCAGGGACACAGTTGTATATTTTTAGCTGTGGGTCCTTCTAGTTGTGGCATGTGGGGTGCCGCCTCAGCGTGGCCTGATGAGTGGTGCCATGTCCGCGCCCAGGATCCGAACTGGCAAAACCCTGGGCTGCCGAAGCGGAGAGTTCGAACCTAACCACCTGGCCAAGGGGCCGGCCCCTGTGTTTGTATTTTAAAGTGTGTTATTACAAAAGAGATACAAAGTTAAAAAAATTTAAAGTTTATAAAGTAAAAAAGTTACAGTAAGCTAAGGTTAATTTATTATCAAAGACAGAGTATTTTTACAGATTTAGCGGAGCCTCAGTGTCCAGCATTTATAAAGCCTACAGCAGTGTCCGGTGGTGTCCTGGGCCTCCACATTCGCTCACCCTCACTCACTGACCCACCAGAGCAACGTCCTGTCCTGCAAGCTCCATTCTCAGTCAGTGCCCTAGCCAGGTGTACCATTTTTGATCTTTTATACCATATTTTAGTGTACCTTTTCTGTGGTGAGGTGTGTTCAGATACACACACACCTGCCACTGTGTTACAATCGCCTGCAGTATTCAGCACGGCACGTGCTCACAGGCTTGCAGCCCGGGAGCAGGAGCTATGCCATGTGGGCTGGGTGTGGAGCAGGCTCCACCCTGTGCTCTGTGCAAGTGCACTCTGTGATGTTCATACAACGACAAAATCGCCTAACGACACGCTTCTCAGAACGGACCCCCCGTCATCAAGTGACACAGGCTGGTATCACAGCCCCCTCCCAGGCTCACACGTGCAGTGTGTGTGGACGTCCTTGGTGGAGCACAGCACGCTCCCTGACGGCAGGGTTTGGTTTTGTTCATTGCACTCAGATTTGCTGAACACGGTAATGAACTACGTTGAGTTTCAGGTCTACCATAGGTTGCGTGGATGGATTTGAATTTGGTGATTTTTATTTAGCCGTGGGTTGGAGTCCAGGTAGTTGTTGCCCTTGGGATTTGATCTGCAAGGGGATGAGAAGCGCTTGGGGGTGGGGATAGGGGGCCTTGTCACCAGCCCCTCCCTCCAGTTGTGGGGACTTGGGCGGCTGATGATCAGCAGAGCTCCGTCTGTCTGACTAGGCTCCCGGGACATTGACTTCCATCGAGGTTTGTCTCCACATGCCACCCCTGCTCCCCTGCTCTTTCTTCCCGGGGTCCCCTCGCTGGGACCCTCTCTTGGGCCCCCCAGCCGTGGCATCTCAGCCCTAGCTCATTTCCACACAGTCTGCAAAATTCTCTGCAGAACTTGAGACACAGACGTAGATCCAGAAGCTGTCGTAGCCATTTCACAGTGCGAAAGTGAGATCGGGAGAGAGGCAGCAGCTTGTCCGAGTCCCATGGTGAGCGAGTTTCCAGTTTAGCCTAGAGCTGGGGCGGTGGCCCACGGGAGCAAAACACGGCCATCACCTGCAGGGCCAGGAGTAGGGTGAGGAGAGTGAGGTACTCACCTCAGGTGCAACATTTAAGGGGACCCCAAAAAACTTAGTAGTCAAGATAGACAATATTTTAAGGCAATATTTTTCAAAACTCTAAATTAACGCAAAAAAATCCATGATGAACAAAATATCAAAAACTTAAAAAAAAAATCAGGATCAGTGACAGTGCTGGGCCATATTGCAGCGTGGGGTAAAAGGAAAAATCAGTAATAACATTAAAATACTAAATACTATGTATCTTGGTTACTGAGATTTTGGGAACCTCCTTAAATTTTGTGCTTGAGGAGGCTGCCTCACTCACCTCACCCTAGTCCCCGCCCCTGTGCCTTCTTCCTAAGCTGGACTCCACCCCATCTCACCCCTCCCTGTGGCTTAACATCCTCCTTTCCCCTGGACTCCTCCCTACTCACCCCTTCTGGACCTCAGGACCTTCCCCCAATCCTTAGAAGCAAACTGACCTACTCTTTTCCAGAACTTTCCTCGCTCACCTGCCATGAATGTCCTCTCCTACGCTGCCCCACCCCCACCAGTGCCACCCACCTTCTCCGGTACCTGCCCCTTCCCACTCCTGTCCCATGACAAAGGCAGGCTCTGCTCCCCTCTTTCCCACCTTACATTCCAAGGTGGCATCAAACGCTCCCCACTCTGGCTCAGAGCCTATCCTGCCCCCACCTCCTGCAGGAAGCCCCCCTAGACCCCGATGGTTCACCCATATCGTCCCCTCAGTGCTGTGCCTGAGTCCTTAGTGGGCTTGTTTGCTCTATTCCCTCGCTGGCACACTCCTGTCACATCATAGGGGTCTTCCTGCTCTTAATGGGCCAAGCTCCAGGGTCCCGAGCACGGCCCCCGCCCTGCACCCCCTCCTGTGCTCAGTGCTCAGGATGCTCAGCAAATGGCTCTGGGGTTAGCTACCTCGCTCCTGGGAGTCCGGAGTGATTAGAACAGACCCGTTCGTCTCTCTGGCCCCAAGGAACTTCCAACACTTTATTAATCAGTAATTACACTTCACAGTCCCCAGAGGGATGGAGAAATATCTTTACCCTCATTTTCCAAATGAAAACGCAGAAGCAGAGAGAGGAGGAAGCCACAGGCCAGCCAGTGGCTCTTGTTAGCTAAGCAGACAGCAGTGTCCTTGCTGACAAACCTTTGCTGCTCAGCTCAGCAGTCAGCAGGGACCCAGCTCTGCGCGGTCCCCAGAGGGGGGCTGCTCAGCTGGGTCAGAGGCCCCTTCTGGAAGGGGACTAGAAATCTCTGCCCCCAGCTTGTCGCCCTACCCCTGCCACCACCCAACACACATGCACACACAGAATGGGCGTGGGGCTCCCAGAACCTGCTCAGCCACAGGCAAATTAAAAAAACCGGAAACACCCTATTCGAAAATGTCAGCCCTGCTACCTGACGTTCCACCGTCATCCTTCTGAGCCTGACGCCATGATCCCTGCTTTGGTCTTTCAGATCCCCTTGGAATCACGCCACCCTCTACTCACATGGAATGACTTATCCCATCCCCAGCGCACCCGGGGAGCCTGCTGGTGTCTGTACACCCCTGTCCCTGGAGTTCTTTGCCCCTCCTCACCCTACCCCACCCCTTCACCTGGTGAACTCCGCAGCCCTCCAAAGCCAGTTCCAGGGCCCCTGTCCTGGGCAGCATCTTCCCCAACATGCAAAAGCAAAGCCACTCAGTCACCCCATCAATGTGCACATGTCGCCTCAGTACGCCCTGGTGCCCCTGACACTCACAAACAGAGACCTCAGACTACTCCCAAATGCATGAAACCGCCTCTGTACAAAGAATTACACCCCAGGGTTCTAATTAACTGGCAAATACACAGGTCAGAAGGTCTGAGCTTCGCATCTTAATGTCCTGGGGTTCATGGAGGAGCAGAGCAAATCCAGATTCATCATGAAACCCAACCAGACACCACAGGCGAAGGGCTGGCCTGTGCTGGGCTGGCCGCCTACAACCCCGACCCTCACGTCTCCTTCTTGGACGTGATGGTTCACAAAGTCTTTCTACCAATAGAGGGCTGGTTTTGCATTATGCAAAGAAAAAGCCTTCTTAAAATTCCCCAACAACCTCTCCTCTCAGGAAAGCTCGGCTCTGCAGGAATCTGTGCCTGTGTCACTTCTCGCTCGGCGGAAAAGTTTGTGAAGGCTTTTGGCTTCTTCCTGAATCACTTTTCCACCAAGAGCCTGGAGTTTCCCTGTGTATCTCCTCCCACCGTACGTTGGTCTCCTCTTCAACGTCCTCCATGGTTCTCCATCTCCATCAACAGGCACTTACTGCCCTGTAGGAACAGGCCCCCAAAGTTTCAGGGATGTTGTTTGTTTCCTTTTAAAGCAGAGAGTTCTCGATCTGGGGTCCACACACCCAAGGGCAGGGGGCGGGAAACCCTGTAATTAAATGCAGAATGTTGCCCGGAATGAGAACCATTTTCCTGGGGAGGGTGGAGAGCTTTGTCTACTTCTCAGTGAGGTCTAGCCCCCCCCAAAATACGACCGGAGCATGTGGTGAATGGGTTACATGAGAGGCCTGGGCTCCCCACATGGGACAAGTCATCCTCTCTTACAGCAAACCAAATGGGGTTTTGGCCTGAGAACCCCACTTTCTTGGACCCCTCCGTCTGCTGCCTCCTCCGTCATTAACCCGAGCCACTGGCTTTCCTTTCAGAACCGTTTTTGACAAGCCAAGTTTTCTGGACTCTGTGAGGTTTCTCATTTTCCAACAGCTGGCAGAGGACACCCAAATGGCACTGAGGATGGAAGGTGATGGGGCACTAGGCTATCTCACTGGGTAGTACCTTGCTTCTGTACGCCAGCCTGGTAGCCCCCAGGCCCCAAATAAAACCTGCACCTCAGCTACAAATCTCACCACTTGCCAAAGAACATTAAATCTGAGAAGGCCAAGGGTGTGCTGAGCTTGATTACAGCATCACATAAAATGAGTGTCCAAGGACCCAGTGGGTCCCGTCATGGGAGGGGCGAGGCCCCGCAGAAGGTAGACGGGGCAGTCTCACGCCCCCCATTTTACAGGGGTTGATAGTTGAGGCGCCCAACGTCACGGAACTGTCTGTAGCAGCTGAGTGGGGACTGGGATCGAGCAAACAGGCAACCCGGGTCTGTCTTTCAAGGAGGTTAAAGATGGAGGAGGGGGCGGCCCGGGTCAGGATAGGGCATTGGCAGAAGCGATGGGCAGAGGGGAGGGAAGGGCTCAGGGGCCCCAGGAGAGGGGGATCGGGAGGGCCAGAGTCTGACAGCTGCCTGCCCCAGCTGCTGCCCACATCTCCGCCCCCAGGCCAGCGCAGAGCGGGTAGAGCGTGGCTGGAATGGAAGCTGCCATCCCAATTCCCAGTGTGACTTTGGCATAAAGGTTAATCACACCCAGAAAATGCTTATTAGAGACCATAAATAACTATGTTGCTGAAGCTCAGTTTGGTCTTTAGGGCAGAAAAGTGCAATTTCCTTTGATAGGATGATGTGGTAATTAACCTTTTAGGGAACGTCCTGAAGGGCCACTGGAGGGAGAAGAGGGGTGGCCTGGAGGCACCTGGGGTGGCCCCCTCCCCCCAAAAGTTCATGAGGAACGAGGAGAAGGGGGCCTACCTTCCCTCCCCTTCACAACTACCGCTGATGCTTGGCCTGGGGAGCCCCCGAGGCCCCGGGAGAAC